>NC_090751.1:77803149-77834769 GCF_036898095.1 Palaemon carinicauda
GGCAGTTGCTGCCGACCGGCACAGGCATTTGAACCAGAGTGCTGCCGCCCTATAGCTGTTAAGTAGTATACTTTAAAGCTAGTTGTGGTGTGTGCCGGCCGGCACACATCCTCCTATACTGTACTAGTATTCTTCTGTATAGCATATACAGTAAGAAGAAAACTATAGTAAAGGTTTTGGTACAGCACTGTATCTTCTAACACTATTGTGTTTTCTTGCACAGCCCTTTGCTGTTGCCCTCAGATAGGAAGCAGAGTTCTTCCCTGTCTATTATCCAGGATTTTGAAATCATTGCTTAGGTGTGAGCTCCACCTGTTTCCTCTGGAAACCTTGCATTGGTTACTCTAGAAGAGATAAACCATTTTGATTTTATTATCTGGAAGGCTGCAACAATGGGTTTTGAGGGAAACACAAGTGTGTGTCTTTCCTTTATGAATTTTTATGCTATACTATGCATATCCAGTGATACATAGTTCACTTGATACTCATGGAAATTTCTTCTCTTTACAGGAGGACCCTCCGAAGTGCGGAAATGTTTTCTGCAATGTCCGCAGCAAGAACCTCTGCGGACATGAGTGTTGTAGGAGACACGCAGCATGCGCTGTCTCCAAGGATGATCTCCAGTATTGGGACCCTCAGGTATGTACTGTATGCACTAACATGATTACTGAGGCTTTTGATTCCCCTAGAACGGCGGAATCAAGGGATATAGCAAGGGAAAAGCTTCGTACTTGGGTAAGGGGCTTCAAGAAGAACACCTCTGGCCCTTATCTTCCAAGTGAGAAGATGAGGGCGTATCTTTTTCCCCAGGCATCAGCTGAGGCAGTGATTCCCTAGCCTCAAGAGGAGATCCCTCAAGATCAAATCCAGGTGGACGTGGAAGTCGCAGTCGCGATGCAAGACATCCAGTTGGATGACAGGATGCCTGACCTGGACGAACGTTTGGAAGAAGACCTCCTGGCAGAAGGTCAGGATCAAGTTCAAACCCCGGATGTCGTAGAGGATGAGGTCGACGAGGTGTCGGCTACTCCGGTTCAGATGCCGGAGCCTATCCCCTCAACATCGGCTGGTCTCCCAGTAGAACTGGGACAGGCCCTCTCTTCGATTGTTGGAATGATCCAACAAATGCAGAAGGAGAATCAGGAGAAGGCGGCTGCAATGGAACTGCGTATGCAGTCCCTGGCAGAATCACATGGGCCCCAGAAAAGGCTCAATGTGAAAGACCTTCCCATATGCTCAGATGCTAACCCATGGAGGTATGCTGAGCACATGCCGATGACGACTGGAAAGATCGTCATCTCGGATAAGCTGGGTTCAGTTCCCCTAGAGGAGGTAGAATTCTGGCCCAGCAAGGCATCATATCCGGACTGCTATGTCCGGCTGAGAAAAGAACCAGCTTCAAGGGAGGAGACAGAGCCGAAGGAGGTCATTATTATGGACCACGCTAAGGCTCAAGCCCTACTTTCATCCTCGATGAAAGAGAGGGGCTTCTCTAACTCAAAGGTAGCTGCATTGAGCAAGAAGCTCCCTTCTTTTGTGTCCTCTCCTGATAGAGCCTTCCCCTTTTTACAGAAAGGGTTTGCGGCTGTCCTAAAGGCAGTCGAGGCCGGCAAGCCTTGCCCCTCCCTGGAGGAGTGTAAACCCTTGTCGCTGGCCCTGCCTATGGACCACAAAGACTGGAAGGATGTCCATCTGACATTCTCAGTGGGAAAGTTGGAGGCTGATATTGCCGGACAGCAATTCGGCGAGGACCTCCCCAAGCTGTTCGAATCTCTTTTACGAAGAGAGTTCGAGACAAAAGAAAGACTGGCTGCCTCAATGTCTCATCAGACTACTCTTGAGACAATGGCAAGTGACCCTAAGGTCCATGAAATGTTCATGGTAGTGGCTAAGTCTCACCTAGCCACAGTGACGAAGGACCTTTATGGCTTCGTCAAGGCAAGGAGAGCTTGCAGGGAGTTCGTGTTCACCGGGGCTTCGGTGAGACACGAGCCAAGGAAGTTAATCTCCTCCAACATTTGGGGAAAAGACCTTTTCCCTACCGATGTGGTCAAAGAGGTTGTTGATAAGGCCGCCGTGGAGAATAGAAACCTTCTCCAGAAGTGGGGCCTGGCTATCAAAAGAAAATCTTCCCCGGATGAGGGTCCTCAACCAAAGAGGAAGAATATGAGGACTAGGCTACCATCTCGGCCAGCCAAGCCTTATAGACAGCAACAGCAACTGCAATTGCCTTTGCCTCCAGTGCCCCAGATGGTGGCACAAACCCCGACTACTTTTCAGTGGGTACCCCAGGCTGTGCCAGGTCAGTCAACCACATTCACCCCAACGTTCGAAGGACAGTCTTCTTCCTTTCGTGCAAAACCTAGAGGAGCAGCCAGAGGCTCGTCTAAGCGCCCCTCAAGGGGAAGGGGATTCAGAGGTGGTCGTGGTCAGGGAGGCAAGACCTCAGGACGGCAGTCCAAGTGAAACGATACCGGTAGGAGGGAGACTGATGAAATTTTGGGATCGCTGGACCTTCGATCCCTGGGCCCAAAGCCTACTCAATAATGGACTGGGTTGGAGCTGGTACAGCACTCCACCCCCGTGCCTACGGTTTTTCCAACACTCCACCCCCGTTTTGGAGGAGTACGTTCAAGAACTGTTGGAGAAAAAGGTGATCCGAAAGGTGAAGTCCATCAAATTCCAAGGGAGGCTGTTTTGTGTTCCCAAGAAAGACTCGGAAAAGCTCAGAGTCATTCTGGACTTGTCGCCACTCAACAAGTTCATAGTGAATTGCAAATTCAAGATGCTAACACTGCAACACATAAGGACCTTACTGCCCAAGAGGGCATACTCAGTCTCTATAGACTTGTCAGACGCCTATTGGCACATTCCAATCAGCCGTCGACTCTCCCCCTACCTAGGGTTCAGGCTACAACGGAGACTGTACGCCTTCAGAGCCATGCCATGCAGTTCACCTTCAAGGAGTCCGCAATGTGACAGCGGACGCTCTATCCAGGTTCACACCGATAGAGTCGGAATGGTCCTTAGACGCAGGATCATTTTCCTTCATTCTGAATCAAGTCCCAGAACTGCAAATAGACATCTTTGCGACGAAAGACAACAAGAAGTTGCCCCTGTACGTGTCCCCATACGAGGACCCCTTAGCGGAAGCAGTGGACGCAATGTCCCTCGACTGGAACAGATGGTCCAGGATTTATCTGTTCCCTCCTCACAACCTTTTGTTGAGGGTCCTCAACAAACTGAGATCCTTCAAGGGGGTAGCGGCAATAGTGGCCCACAAGTGGCCGAACAGCGTGTGGTTCCCCTTGGCGTTGGAACTACAGATGAAGTTCGTGCCGCTACCACATCCAGTTCTGACCCAGCGAGTCCAGAAGTCGACTGTCTGCGCTTCATTACAGAAAACCCGGACCCTGCAGCTCATGATTTTCTTGCCCTTGCGGTGAGAAAGCGTTTCGGGATTTCGAAAGCCAGCATAGACTTCCTTGAGGAATATAAGTGCAAATCGACTAGAAGGCAATATGAGTCATCTTGGAGAAAATGGGTGGCCTTTGTAAAGGCAAAGAATCTGTAGGAGATCTCAACAGACTTCTGCTTATCTTTCTTCATCCACCTCCATGGCCAAGGGTTGGCAGCTAACACGATTTCAGTGTGTAAATCTGCTTTGATGAGACCCATTTTATTGCCTTCCAGATCGACCTAGGTAACGAGATCTTTAATAAAGTTCCGAAAGCCTGCGCTAGGCTCAGACCTTCAGCACCTCCAAAGCCCATCTCATGGTCTTTAGACAAAGGAGAGTCTACCTAATCCCTTGTGTTCCGGTGTCATATACACTTTTCAATGTGCACTCTGTAATAAGTGCTACACTGGAAGCACATCTAGACAGCTTCAGTGTAGGATTTCGGAGCACATGGGAAGATCAGTACGAACCAATATACCTTTAAATAAGAAACCAATTTCAGCTATTTATGACCATGCATTTAAATCTGGTCATGCCATTTCTAAGGAAAATTTCAAAATTACGGACAGACATAGCGTCAGCCAACTGAGAATCGCTGAGTCTTTATACATTTTTAAGACAAAACCCAGCTTGAATGAGGGCTTACCTGTTCAGTTACCGGTGGCCTATTGATCCGTTTGGTCTGTGGGTTGCTGGTCTGGATGGGTGGTCATCATCTCCTGCGGGTGACTAGGTATATTAGTTATTGAATCTTTTATATAATTATATAGTTATGTGTAATCAGTCTTTTTCAAGTTTTTTTTAGAGCTAGTGGATCAGTTCATGAAAATGTATATTCCTAACTATGTACTTAGGATGATTTTATTCATTTTACTAATTTTACATATGATAATTGCAGATAGGCTGAAGATGACATAAGTTATGTCGAAAGCTCTCGAATAAAGAAGATGATAGCAGCATTGACTTTTTTATTCCTACTTATATATATATATATATATATATATATATATATATATATATATATATATATATATATATATATATATATATATATATATATATATATATATATATATATATACACATATGTATATATATATATATATATATATATATATATATATATATATATATATATATATATATATATATATATATATATACATATGTATATATATATATATATATATATATATATATATATATATATACATATGTATATATATATATATATATATATATATATATATATATATATATATATATATATATATATATTTATATATATACATATATATATATATATATATATATATATATATATATATATATATATATATATATATATATGTATATATATATATATACATATACATATATATATATATATATATATATATATATATATATATACATATATATACATATATATATATATATATATATATATATATATATATATATATATATATATATATATATATATATATATATATATATATACATACGTATATATATATATATATATATATATATATATATATATATATATGTATATATGTATATAAATATATATATATATGTATATGTATATATATGTTTGGCTGTGTGTGTCTCATGGTTAGAGACGAGGTGAGGCAAGATCCGACTAACGTATTGGTTGATCAAACCTGTCATCATTTTACTGTCGTTAGCATTTTGAATGTAAACCGAGACTAGACAAGAGTGCCGGCCTCGATAAAGTGACTGTTCTGTTTTGACCAAGATGTCATCGTCTTAATTAGTAGAGACAGCATTGCTTTTATGAAATATATCATCATGGAAGGACACTTGGTGCCCTTTTACTAGGACTTAACACGTGGTCCAGATGGCATCAGAAATTTCTTTTAGAAGCTTCCTTGGCTTGATTGAAGTAGGTGTTTTTGAGAAAGCCAATAGAGACGCAGAATTTTTAAAAAGAACGCCTTTTATGGAAACTACCACTGCCCACTCTAATTAACCCCACCCATACATGGGTATATAAACTTTAATATGAAATTCTCTAAGATAGATAGACAGGACATAAAACAAGAGAGGGACTATGTCCGAAGCAGATGAGATCCAAGACCTAATGCGATAAGAAACAGAAAAGACCATAAGTCTGATAAAGCCATATTCTAACCTTCCTTTCAGACAACAAAAGCCTATCTCTAAAATCCTCTTATGGCCGATAAGAAGAGACAAATTAAGGCAGCCAACCCTCCTTGCTAGTTACGAGAAGTAGCCAACACTGCCTGCAGCATGCCTTAGTTCAACACTATCATCGAATTCTTGATGCCACCCTTTCTGTGACGTCCTCGAATCCGGTTATTGTGCCAGTTTCATCTGAACTTCAGCTGCCCTTCTGCTACGTTCTCAAGCCTGAAGTCTCCGTACCAGTATCGTCTCAGCAGTTGCAGAAAACTATTCCTTAATTATTTCTACCGTACTGACTGTTCCCCTTTTCTATTGATGTTTTGATTGATTTGATTTGTCAGTTAAAGTAACCGAAGAAGTAACATTAATTTTCTTTATAAGTTTGCGAATAAACTTGTGTTTTCACATGAGTTTCTTTTTATATTTATTTCCGATATTTCAATGGTAGTTGGTGAAAGCATTTGTTTTGATCATTAAAAGAACCACTACTGTTTTTCAGATGGAAATAAAATGTTCATTTATATATATTTATATACACACACACACATATATATATATATATATATATATATATATATATATATATATATATATATATATATATATATATATATATATATATATATACATATATAGTACTTGCTACACTGCTACCCTAATTGGAAAACCACGATGCTATAAGCCCAGTGGCTTCAACAAGGAAAATAGCCCAGTAAGGAAAGGGAAAAGGAGAAATTAGATATTTTAAGAAGAGTAGCAATAAATTATACAGTATATCTCCAATGTAAACTATAAAAACATTAAAAAAATAAAGAGGAAGAGAAATAAGATAGAATAGAGTGCTTGAGTGTACCCTCAAGCAAGAGAACTCTACCACAAGACAGTGGAAGACCATATACGGAGGCTATGGTTCTACCCAAGATTAAAGAACATTGGTTTACTTTAAGAAGGCCCTACACCTAGAGGAGCTGCTTACCATAGCTAAAGAGTCTCTCCTACCTTTACCAAGAGGAAAGTGGCCAATGAAAATTACATTGCAGTAACCTCTTGAGTGAAGAAGAATTGTGTGGTAATCTGTGTTGTCAGGTGTATGAGGACAAAGGAGAATATGTAAAGAATATGCCAGACTATTCATTGTGTGTGTGTGAGAAAAGGGAAAATAATCGTAACCAGAGAGATGGATCCAATGTACTACTGTCTGACAGTCAAAAGAACCCATAACTCTCTAACGGTAGTAATTCAACCAGTGGGTGGTGCCCTGGACAAGCTACTACCTTCATGTACATGTTTATTTATACATGTTTATATATATATATATATATATATATATATATATATATATATATATATATATATATATATATATATATATATATATATATATATATACATTATAAATAAATAAATATATATATATATATATATATATATATATATATATATATATATATATATATATATATATATATACACACACATATATATATATATATATATATATATATATATATATATATATATATATATATATATATATATATATATATATATATATATATATAAATTTTGCACATTTAGACATGTTTTTTTTTTCATACTCAAATAAGCCATATATTTCTAATACATTAATGTCTGGATTCTCTTAACAACCTTGGGATCAGAGCCCTAGGAGAAATCACACAAAGACATGAGTTTGTGACCGGCCGGGAGTCGAACCCTGGTCTGGAAAACTTGTATAGACTATGACTAACATTTGACCACGAAGAAAGATAAAAGTTAATGACAATTCTTCTGTACTTATACCTGTCGAATTCAGGTGTTTTGTACTTAGAATTGAAATCAACCCATCTTCACCATCGTAGATAGTTGGTAGTTTGTTACTTGGCATTCGATTAATGATAAATTGTGCACATTTAAACGTGTTTTTTCATATTTAAATAAGCCATATATTTCTATACATCAACGTCTGGATTCTCTCAATGACCTCGGGATCAGAGCCCCAGGTGAAATCATACAAAGACAATACCTTTTTACCGGACGGGAGTCGAACCCTGGTCCTGCATACTTATTATATTTACTCAAAAGAATACAAAATAGTAAACATATAGAATCTTCAATAAATATGGAAATCTAAACTTACCCTAATTTGGTTAACATATTACCAGGTTCTTTAACAGATTTTCAAGGATTCTTTTCTATTCCTGTCATTCAATAAATTGAGAAACTGCGTTGTGTTTAAATCATTATTTGACTATGAATAAAAATATTCATGTTTGTTACTAACCTTAACTATTCATTGTAACATTTCCTATCCGGCAACCCGAAGTACAGTCTTATTTTACAAATGTTCATCATTAACGATATCTAACGTGCATGCATGCCCTTCAATATCACTAACATAACAAAACACTTATAAAACCTTGACTTAGCTTTAATCCATGATGGCTAGAACTCTCCTGGTGGTGTGTTAATTTCTCCCTCCCCCGTTGAGATACCGCAGGGTCTAAGACCCGATTCGTAACACTGCTATGTCGGTACTAACTAGTTTTGCGTTACATTACTCAAAGACGACTGAGATCCACGCATGCGCGACCCGCATTCGTCAAAACAAACTTTAACAACTCGTTAACGATTGCTTAGAGTCAAACAACTATTTAATATATATTACCTTACAAAAAATTTCGACAAAAAGAAATATTATATTATCACAAAATAATTAAATACAACAATTATAATTTTCTCCGCATCACATTGCATAATGTTCATAATATTTCCCTTACAAAATAAAAGATAAATGACTGTTTACTGGTCTTTATAAATACACTATAGTGATTTCATCGTAAGTCACGATACACTCCCAGCAAACAGAAACAATATTTACAGTTATAATTGTCCCGCTTGAATGAGGACTCTTCTCGCCTCAGTAGATGCCTGTGCTGTTTTCCTGCTCAGTCGGGTGCCTTTGTTATCAGTTTTCTCAGATATGACAACATCAGTCTCTTACCATAATTCCAAAGGATATAGCTTGACAACAGGTCTCATTACTTGACTTTGTGGGGTTTTTAAAGTAACCACACGCAAGACATCATCCGGTCCCACGTGTAATTTGACAATTTGTCCGAGCTTCCATCAACTTCTCGGTCCTTCATCGTGTATCAACATAACATCTTCCATTTTGGGCTAAGATTCGTGTCTGATTCCTATCCGATGAGTTTCTCTGAGAGAAGTTAAATATTCTCTCTCCCACCTTTTCCACAGGTCATCACATTTTTTTGTGATGTACAAAAATTGCTTTCCAACATCCTTATTTTCGCCATACAGAGGGTCCTTAGTTTCATCTTTCCAATCTATGACTTCCCTAGGGAAAGATCTCAATCTACGTCCTAAAATCAAATGATTGGGCGTCAGAATATCCAACTGGTCTGTCATTAATAATTGCTTCAAGTTCAGTCATAACACAGGAAAATTCACTAAAGCTGAGAAAGGCCTGACCTATTACTTTCTTTAGACATGTTTTCAAAAGACTAATCAATCTTTCCCATATAGCTCCAAACCAAGGTGCTCTGGCTGGTATGAAGTTCCATTTACACTCGATGCCATTCAGGTGTTCTTGCTCTAACAGTGAGGTATTTGTTGACCAAATGCCCCAATTATAACAACTTAAGGAATAGATATTTGTTTGAGGCTCGAGGTGAGGGTGGCAGGTTCATCCTTGCCAAGATTCTTGAAAATGATGTGTCCTATGCAAGTGGCATTTTTAGATTTATTTCAGAAGCAGGTCTTCTGAAAACTATTTAACTTTTATGACATTCAACTTTTATAATTTTAATTGAATACTCTTTTATTTTTTATATTATTTTATTTTTTATTTTTGTATACATAAATTAAATGTTACCGGCGTCAATGACCTTAGATGTCAGGATGCCTGAAAACTTTAAATCAATCAATCAATCAGGTGTTCTTGTACTAGGGAACTTTCTGCCATGTTTTTCAAGTAAACTGAAGTCGATACAAAGGTAGTAGCATTGTCACTTAGCATTAAGGAAATCCCCGACGGCTACAAAACTTTCAGAACACCATAAGAAACGAATCTCTTACTAATTCGATATGGATTCCTCTAGTAACTGGACAAGTAAACAACACAATATAGGCTTTTTCAGGATTTTGCTGTTTCTCCTTGGTTGACAACGCTCCTGTATAATCTACCCCCGTAACGCTAAAGGGTTGTTTTCTCTGCACCCGAAATTCTGGCAGTGGGGGAGCAATATTTACACGGTAGGGTCTCCCTTGTGTTTTCTTACAGATTATACAATGATGAATTACACTTTTGGATAATTGGTGAAGCTGTGGGACCCAATATTCCTGTCTCACACTTGCCACGGTTGCATTTACTCCCATGTGAGCTTGTAAACAGTGATGCTCCCTTACTATCAATTTTGTGAAAAAACAACTTTTCGGCAGTAAGATTGGGAATTTTATTTCCGCCGCCTGTGCGACATGTTCCAATCTTCCTCTGCATCTTATAATTCCTTCTTCCAAGAAGAGATTCAATTGTACTAATAAGGTCAATTTTGAAACTTTAACCCCCTTTTCCAAAGCTTTATATTCCTCCGGAAAATATTCCTTTTGTAAGAGGATAATCATTTCATTTTTAGCCTGTTGAAGTTCTTCCAGCGTTAAACTTCCAATTTTTCTACAGCCAGTTGATTTGCAATTGTGAATAAATCGCCTAATCTAAGCTATAGTTTTACAAAATTTATCCACTCTACTAAATCTTTCCCAGTTCAGCAGATGGGTTTTTTCACTGTTCCCTACAAGATGGACCTGAGTAACTTCATCCTGTGCTTGTGCTTCTTTCACCCATGTCGTGTCAATAGGATAGGTATGGTTTTTTTATTTTAACAAGGGAGGTCCCTCCCACCAAAAGGAGTTATTTCTTACTTCTTCTGTTCTTTTTCCTCTAGTAATCCAGTCGCTAGGGTTTCCTGAAGATGGGACGTAAGAAAAGACGATCCCCGTAGTTATAGAGTTAATTTCCAATACTCTATTTTTCACAAATACTGGCAAATTATTCTTTGTCACTAACCAGCCCAGGGCAACTTTACTAGCAGACCAAATTATTATTTTCTCAAATTTATTTTCTTCAAAAGTTTCAACTATAAATTTACACAATCTTGCACCTAACAACAAAGCCATTAATTCTAGTCTAGGTACAGTCAACTCTTTAATGGGTGCTACTCTACCCTTTGCCATAATCAGAGACGAAGTTTTACCACTTGCTCGATAGGCCACACAACCATAGGCTGTTATGCTAGCATCACAGAAAATGTGGAGATAATCCGTTTTCTCCAGATTATTGCCTCTGGAGAAGGAAATACTGAGACTTTTCTCTAAGTCTTTGGACAACTCATTTCACTGTTCTAATAAAGGAATTGAAAGTAGATCATCCCATTTCAACTGCTGTTTCCACAAATCCTGTAAGAATATTCTAGCTCGTATCGTAATAGGGATAAGCAATCCTAAAGGATCATAAATTTGGGCAATTGCACTTAGAATTTCACGTTTTGTTTGACCGGTCTTAAGATGAGTAGTCATAAAATGGCCACAGCGGCTCACCCGGAAATGAAGGGTATGGCCATAGCGGCTCACTCGGAAGTAACTCTGTACCCGGCGAAGGTCACTGGGTACGAAGTGTAGTATTATTTAAAGTTTTTTGTTTACAAACATTGATTTGAAGGTCGTTCGGTACGTAATGAGATATGTACGTGACGGTGGGGTATAAGTTTTTGTTTACAAACACTGATTTGAAGGTCGTAGGGTACGTTATGACATATGTACGTGACGGTGGGTATAAGTTTTTGTTTACAAACATTGATTTGAAGGTCGTAGGGTACATGACCGGAACTGTGACTTTATTAAAGGGAATTTGTTTACAAAACATTGAGGACGTACCCATTTGTTATTATCAGTCTACTCTTCGTAAGGACGTATGTACGTGTTTATAGGTGTCGAGGAACTGTTCACCTAACCTTGAGGACGTAAACATAGTGTGTTACTATTAAAGGGATTGTTTACAAACATTGATTTGTAGGTCGTAGGGTATGTACGTGACCGGGAACTGTCTTTATTAAAGGGAATTTGTTTACAAAACATTGAGGACGTAACCATTTGTTATTATCAGTCTACTCTTCGTAATGACATACGTACGTGTTTATACGTGTTTATACATGTCCAGGAACTGTTTACCTAACCTTGAGAACGTAAACATAGTGTGCTTCTCTTAAGGGGAATTTGTTTGCAAACATAATTATCATAATAATATTATTATTATTATTATTATTATTATTATTATTATCAAAAATAATAATCATAAAAATAATAAGAATAATAGCACCTGTCCCAATCCGCCCGAGTCCCATTCCCCTCCGGTCACAGGTCTAACCCTTCGCCTTCTGTTCTCCACCCGTAGATAGGGCTAACCACGCCCCTTCAGAGAATGTGGTTGACCTTCCAACTCTTACCCTGGCATATTTGAGGATAACGCTAAGATGGCTTCACACACACACACACACACACACACACAAACAACAAAATACATGGGTAGTTTAATATAAGAAACATAGTACTTAATATTTTTTTATTTAAAAGCAACATCAAAATTACTGTAAAATGAATACAGACAGCCTAACTTCCAATGAAAATATCATATGAATGGAAGTACAAGCTATTTATATGAAAAACTTATAACATTTGAAAATCAACCTCATCGGGGTCGGGGAAACTGTTTCCCCCGTATTTCATTTGAGGGATATTGTTACTCTCGTCCCTTTTTTTAAAGGGACGAGATAACGACACCCTCAAATTATCCTTGGGGGTTTTACCTATCCCTCTGGATTTTTTCTTCTTCCGACTCTCCTCCTCTGCTTCCATTTCACGGGCCTTCCTCTTCCTGTTCTCTTCCTCCGCTTCCATTTCGCAGAGCGTGACCAAAACCTGCGAATCCGAGAGAGTCTCTCCTCGCTCCAGGGCTACGTCCCCGGAACAAGTCTCGTTGGTAGGCCCCACTTCTCCCATGGAGATATCAACACCCGTTGATGACGGCGTCTCGTTTATTACAGTCAACAAGTAGTCGACTTGTGTGTTGTTATGACGGGCCTCTTCTTCTTCCCGTCTCTTAACTGCTATTGATAGAAGTCCCTCGTAAAACTTCTCACGGGGAAGACATCCTTCGAGAGCCTTCTTCAATAACTTTACTGTAGTCTCATGATCTTTGAGGGTTGTTACGATTTCCTCACTGATGCTCGAAGGTAGCATGCTTTGTTGTGGGTTTACCATATAGGTACCCCAACTGCTTCACCATCTGCTCAGCGGCTGCTTCTCCTTCCTGTTTACCTCCTTGAAGGTCCCTCTTGACCTTCCGGACATTTTCCAGGTTTCGCCGAATTTGTGCTTCATCAATCAGAGGAATATACACACCTACGGGAATAAACATTGAAATATAAGTTTCGGAAATATAATCAAGGCTCACACACACACACACACACACACACATCAAAATACATAGCTAGATTAATATAAGAAACATAGTACCTAATATCTGTTTATTTTAAGGAAATTCAAAACTTCCAATGAAAATACTTTGAAAAAACTCACTCCTTTGGAAGCAGGTAACCTCCTCATCCAGAAGATGGGCATCGTTCTTGTACGAGTATTCCATGCTTATTTTCTGTAAGGTCCCGTGTGTGCCAAAGGTCGAAGTGACTCCACTATATATAGTACGCGCGTAAACACAAACGTACACACGCACCCGGGCCGGCAGTTTTAAGGATTCGCCGACCGACCCGCCACTGTTTAAACGTTTACGACCGCCACTGCTTCCCTCGGGGGGCCCAGTTTCGTTGGTGTGCGCGCTTCCAGCAGTTGTGCAAGCGTGATTTTCAGCATGGAAAATTCCTCACCAGGTATAATATAGCCTTATCAGTGAAATTTCGAAAATATTTATGATGTGAATATTGCGATTATGTTAAGTGTCGTGAATTAGCTATTACTTTTGTTCCTTTCTTATTTTAGAGAAGCGGAGGGCGAAAAGAAAAATTGAAAAGAGTGAGTCCCATCTCCCACTCAAAAAACGAAAGAAATATCATGCAAGTAAGTACTGATTAATATAAAAATGTAATGTATAGTACCATTATCTATTTTCGAAATATTCAACCCAAGGATTATTGCAATCATTACGTGTGTTACAATTTGACTTTACAATGCATGCTTAAAATTTGCCTTAGACCTTTCAAATAAACTATAACAGTAGCTTTTTTCTCCCGTTCCAGTGCTTACTCCTGGAGGGGAATTACCGGTAAATAAATCGTCTCATTACGCAATTCCTACATCCACAAAAACGGATGGAGGGGAATTACCTGTAAATAAAACGCCTCATTACGCAATTCCTACATCCACAAAAACGGTTGAAGGGGAATTACAGGAGAAAACAACACCGTCTCTACCTGCAATGGCTGCAACCTCAGCAGGTGAAGTTTCACGTGGGCAGCCTCCCACACCTGGGGGATCCCCCTCGACACCTGATACGGGACCAGCACTCATTCTCATTAATAGAGAGACCGCCTTCAATTACCTCTACATTGTTGAAGAATTCTCAGCCCCCTCAGTAGGTGACCCAACATTATTTATGGTAATTTGTAGGGATGATATTAGTGTGCGAATACGGGAATATTTTAAAAACAAAACATTTACAGCCAAGATTGTGGGACTTTTGAACTCTAGTATGAAGAAGCTAAGCTTTCAAAAATTGGGGGAAACGGAAAACGAACCTATGGAGCTTTGGCTCCCAGCGACGATTATTAACGCTAGTGAAATCAATAAGCTCTTAGATAAATGGGAAAATTTCATTGAAGAGAAATTCCCACAAATAAGCAGTGAATTAAGGGGGAGTGGGTGGACAGTTGAAGGCGTCAAAAATTTTAAATTATTTTTTCACCGCCAAGCTGTAATGTCTGGAATGGGTGCATACATTTTTCCTAAGAAAGAAGTCCGCGGAAGTCAGGCGGTTTTTAATCCCTCTGGAATTGGGAATTCCTGCCTAATTCAGCGTCTGGCTGCCTACTTTATCGCTAAACAACAGCCATCTCCACGCTGGAAAAATATTTATCGCGCTGTAAATAGTAATCAACGTTGCTCGGAATACGTCAATTTTACCCAACTCACCTTCCCCATCCAATGGGAAGACATTTCACGCCTCGAGTTGGCAAATCATATCTCCATTTACGTTTACGAAATGGAAAAATCCGCGGACGGAAGGTACCTGCTGCAATTGTCGAGGCGGGGAATGAAAAAATTTCCAAGCATAGTCCCACTTCTCCTCTTAGATGGGGAACATACATGCCTCATTAAGGATTTTCATTCCTTCGTGAAATCCATTGCCCGGGTAAGATCTCTCGACCCTCTGTACTTTTGCCATAACTGTCTATCACAGCATTCGTCAACCTCTAAGCAAGAACAGCATGAAGCCAGTTGTGATCTTGCTGTAACGTTGAATTTTCCCCCTGTCGGAAGCACAGTAAGGTTTAGAAATCAGCATAAGACGCAAAAGTTTTCCTATATTTGCGTCTTTGATATGGAATCAGCTTTAGAGAAATCTCCCGGTGCGTATGGTGTGGAGACAATACATAAATCAATAGCGTACTGCTACATCATTTTCGAGTGCCTAGGTCAAAGAGTGGCTTCGAGTTATTATTGCGGAAACGATTGCGTTGACAAGTTTCTGGCAGACCTTAATGCTTGTTGGGAGACAATCAGAAAGCAATGGCGAACTTTCCCCATTCATATGACAGCGGAGGATGAAAGGGCTTTATTTGAGCAGGACGTATGCCAATTGTGCAAGTCACCATTCAAAGACGGGAGCGATAAACATAGACATCACGACCACGCCAGTCCTAATAACAATTTTATTGGGGCGTACTGTAGGCGATGTAATTTATCATGCCGCGAACAAAAAACACATCTCCCTGTTTTTGCCCACAATTCAAGTTATGACTTAGGCCTCATCCTTAAGGATCTTAAAGATAAAGTCCAAATCAGTATCATGACGAAACAAGGTCTAAAAATTCAGCGAATGTCTGTTGGGAATTTAATTTTTCTCGACTCTCTAGCCTTTCTTGGGTCTTCTTTGGATAGTTTAGCTTCTGAATATTTTAGGGATGGAAGGAAAGCACGATTAACGGAGGAAATGTTAAGTGAGATAAAGAATGAGGAACTTAGGGGTGAAATTATTCGGGGTAAATTACCTTTCTGCTATGACTATATAGATAGTCTTTCAAAACTCGAGGAAAGGCAGTTACCCCCTCAATCGGCATTTTACAACAGACTAAAGGCGTGTGATCTATCGGATGAGGAGTATAAACGTGCCCAGCGTGTTTGGACTATCGCCAAATGCCAAACTCTGAAGGATTTTCTCCTCCTATACCTCATTGTAGACACTAGCCTATTAGGGGATATTCTCATTTGGTGGCGTGATATTCTTTATAGTAAGTACGGTCTTGATTTACCACACTATGTTTCACTTCCATCCTACGCTTTCGACAGCTTTCTTAAAATGAGTAACATCGAGTTGGATCACGTCTATGATGAAGAATTGTATAATCTTATTAGGCACAATGTGAGGGGCGGGTTCACTTCCGTTGTGCGTCAGTCATTCACAGCCAACAACCGTGAAATAAATTCTTCTTTTAATCCAGACCTCCACCAAAGCTCTTACATTCTATATTTGGATTTAAACTCTCTATACGCAACAGTCATGACTAGAAACCTCCCCTCCGGTGGGATTCGTAAACTTTCCGATGAAGAAAAAGATCTGTTTTTAGAAAAAGGTATTGAAAATGGTATCACGAATGAAGACAAGGGATACTGGCTCCTCGTCACTACAAAAGTACCTTCGGAAGAAGTTGCTAGAGCGACAGATGAACCTCCCCTATGCTTATCTCATGAAGAAGTCACCTTTAGAAATCTATCTCCCTATTGTAAAAACGTGCTAGAGAAGGAAGGAGGACAAATGGGTGTAAAGTGCAAAAAACTTATGGCCACCCACCGTAGTAAAAAGGAGTATCTTATTTCTCTTCCCCTTCTTCAGCTGTATATGGAGTTAGGTCTGGAACTGGAAGCTGTTCATTCAATCTATGAATTCAATCAAAGTGCTTACATGAACGATTTCATTAAAACTAACATCGAAGCGAGGACAGCGGCCACCTCATCAACCGAGAAAAAAGCTTTTAAGGCTATGAGTAACTGTGTCTTTGGGAAGACTTTACTCAACCCTTTGAAATACGCGGAAAAAAGTCGAGTTGTTACGAAGCCCGCGGTTTACTTAAAAGAGGCCCGTAACCCGCGGCTAAAATCTTCCATTCGTTTGAGTGAAGACCGCGTTATCTGCACTTCCACCCTTCCGCAGGTTGTCATCAATATGCCTAATTATATAGGATTTGCCATTCTGGAAGCGGCCAAGTTTGATCTCTATTATTTCTTTTATAAAATACTCAAGCGTAAGTATGGTGATAAAGTCAAACTCATTTACACTGACACAGATAGTTTCATTTTTGCTCTGGAAGTTCCCAACCTTAACTCGGAGTTTGCTCAAGAACCCCTGAAATCGTATATGGATTTTTCCAACTTCGATGAAGACCACCCTCTTTTTAATAATGAAAGAAAAGGCGAGTTGGGGCTTTTAAAATCGGAAACTGGTAGTACATTAATAGCAGAGGTGAAAGCGTTGAAACCTAAAATGTATTCTCTGTTACTAGCCAACCAGGAGCAGATTAACAGGGTAAAAGGTATCCCCAGCCACCTACATTCTAGTATGAAGCATGAACAGTATACGCAAATCCTGGAAGATCATCGGGTCAATTACGTCACTGTGCGTACAATTAGAAATGTTCAGGGGCAGATGAGCACTACCAAAGTAGAAAAGAAGTGCCTTTCAGCCTTTGACGCAAAACGTTTCCACGTAAGTCAATACATTTCTTACGCATACGGGCATCCGGATATTGTAGAGGAGGAGGAGGATGAGCAAGTAGCGAGGGAGGTCCCCACCAACAATCTTCTCCCCAAATTAGCGGTGGCATCTTATTCTCCACCAGACCCGCTTCCTCGCGTTTATCAAAATTTGTGGAAAAAGAGAGAAGAAAAGGTTGCAGAGTACTTTCCTCTACCCGAAGGAAATTCATCTACATTGGCGTGAAAGGGGAAACACACTTCTCTCTCTCTCTCTCTCTCTCTCTCTCTCTCTCTCTCTCTCTCTCTCTCTCTCTCTCTCTCTCTCTCTCTCTCTCTAATTGCTAAGTTCGATTTCCCTTTGTAAATGTATTGTCAACCGGGTTGGTATTTTTTATTAATGAGGGTATTCATTCCACAGTACTTATATCATTGCATTTGAAGTACAGGCGCAGTTAAATGTGGGATCTGTTAAAATGTACAAGTGTTTTAACGAAGAAGACTTGGACATTTTTAGGGAGCCAGCGCGTATTATTGTGTCTGGCTTCTCCAACTCGGGAAAATCTTTCTTAGTTGAACAACTTATATTAAAGTATGAAAGTAACTTTACACACATTGTTATGTGTGGTGTGGATAGTCATACTTTGAAAACCCATCCAACAATTGGGGCAAAACTCTCTCTCTACGCCAATATCGTAGACCCGATGAGTGAGATAGATACGGAAGCTGGGGTCTACTCGATATTATACATCCTCGATGATGTTTTTCTCGAGGCTGTCCATGACAAAATTGTTGTAGATGTCTTTACTAAGGGTCGACATAAAAATATCTCTGTTATTTTTATTACGCAAAATATGTTTTACGGTGGTAAATACGCCAGGAATATAAGTATAAATGCCTCGCATATGCTTTTGCTGAGAACTAGGGATATGTCTCAAGTTGAGTTATTAGGAAGGCAAATATTCGGTTCGCCTTTATCGAAAAAATTTGTGGATGTATATAAAAAGGCTGTTATGGCTAAACCCTTTTCCCATTTGCTGGTAGATTTAAGTTTAAATACTCCTAGCGAACTCCAGATGAGAACAAATATAGCAGGGAGTTCCTCGTGTGAGGTAGTTTTTGGAGAATGGGAGACGTAAAGAGAAAGATTTTGGAAACCGTATATGAAAATTATTCACACCCATCAAGCTTAGGGGGTATAAAATCCATCTACAAAGCCGCTAGAGCTCTGAACCCGGGAATTACCGTAAGTAATGTAAAAGACTATTTGGCGACGAAAGATGCTCATACATTGCATACGCTCACAAGAAAACATTTCCCGAGACGTCAAATGGTGTCTCCAGCTCCTAGAGTTATTATCAGTTGTGATCTAGCGGATATGCGGCGTTTATCTAAATTTAACAAGGGCGTAAACTATCTTCTTATTTGCATAGATATCTTCTCCCGGTACCTCAAGATTGTCCCTCTCAGAAACAAGAAAGCACAGACTCTGTTAAAAGGCTTAATGTCGATCCTTTCCTTACCCGAATTTCTTGGGGTCAGCCGCCTTCTTACTGACCGCGGGTCGGAATTTTATAACAAACTTACATCTAAGTACCTGGAAGAAAAAAATATAAAACTTTACAGCGTGTCCTCATATGAAATCAAAGCGGCCATTGCAGAGCGTGTTATACGTACGCTAAAGCAAAAGATATATAAGCATGTAACTCTGCGAAATATCCTCGTCTATGTTGACGTCCTCCCCCAACTTGTAAAAAACTATAATAGATCCCCGCACCGAGGATTGGGAGGGGGACTGACTCCCCTTGAAGTGCATAGATATACAGACCCAGAAATCATTAGACAGCAATTTCGGAAATTGTATAAAGCAAGCGTGTTTAAACCCAAACAAAATAGTAATGCACTAGACGTAGGCCAGTCTGTGCGTATTGGGAGTGAGCTCCGACGGTCTGTATTCCATCGCGGGTATAAAATACAAAATACACTAGAAATATTCAAAATTAGAAGCGTAGACAAGAGTCAGGCCCCATTGACTTATTATCTGGAAGAGCTTGCCGGTGAAAAAATTGAGGGAGTTTTTTATAGAGCGGAACTAATACCTACGGCTATACCAGAAACTTTCCTTATAGATATTATCAGAAGGAAAGTCGAGAAGGGAAAAGTCAAGTATCTCGTATCATGGAGAGGGTATCCCCAAAGTTTTAACTCGTGGATACATAGTAAGGATGTTGAAAGGTTAGTCGGGAAAACTCAGAAATGAAATCCCACATACACAAAAATGCTGATTTTTTTCTCTTCTTAAATAACCTCCCCGCCAAAAAAAGGTCTGAATTAATTCCTTTACTAAAGAGGACCCATCTTGATTGCTTATCGGAGATCTTTTCCAACTTTTAAAGGAAAATCTGACTCGTGATAGTAAATCAGTAGAAAAGGTGAAGAAATATAGGAATGAAATAAGGACGGTAGCCCGGAAAAAGACACCGCTTAAAGAGAAAAGAAAAATCTTATCATCGCAGAGAGGGGGTGCTATACTTTCAGTACTTCTACCTTTAGCAGCGAGTCTAATTGGGGGTTTGTTAGGAAGATGAAAGAGTATTGCCTAATACCGCGGAAGACGGCGGAAGGATTTAGTCTCCACCAAGACAGTGGGGAAAGTAGAGTTCAAAACTCTAAACAAAATGTAGAGGAGAATGGAAAGGGAGATAAGCAGCAAGGGGGGGGGGAGGAGGAGATAATAGTGATTTACTACGTAATCTAATGCAAATGATACAAGCGATGAAGTCCAAGTTTGAAAGTAAGCCAAAGAAAAGAAGACGTAAAGGGTTAGGGGGAAAACTAAAACGCGAGTCCGATCCTCTCCCCCTCCCTAAACAGGCGGTGTACAGCAATCCCCCTCTCGACCATCTGATAGATATGCAACTAACACCAACCAACAGAAGGCACGCCCTTGCTTTTCTCAAGTTTTTTGAAGGACGGAATGACTTCCAGTGGGATGATAAGGGAAATTTGAGAAAACCCATCGATCGTTTAAATGTAATGGTAGTGTTAAAGAAATTGATTCAACAAGCGGGTGCTATAGAGGAAGAGGACCTGACTTTTTATAAAATCCTGTTGGATACAGCGGGAATTCCTTATTCATATATAAAGAATGCAAAAGCTCGGATGCAAATTTATGGAAGTAAGGTGAAAATTGGGAAAGATAGTCGAAAACGCAAGGAAACTAAAAGAAAAGAATTAAAAGACAAACTGCGTTGGGTTCCTTATTAGAAATTACAGTCTGGTGTAGATGGGTATGAAATACGTGTGCTAACATGTTGCACCATCCGAAATAGGAAACGGTGGGGGGTGGGGTGAGTATGGCTGAGGTGATGTGCGGAGATTGGCGGCGCAACTTTTCAGTCTACAACGGGACCTCCTCAGCATGCAGTACTCCCCTCTTAAACTCTCCATCACCTCCTTTAAAGACCGGGTCCTAAAGAGGGGCGATGTCTGCTTGGTAGTGGGTGGGAATTCTATAGCCATTGAGTCATAACGGCCTAGCTGCTGAGACTTATAAAGCCTACCCATACGGTGATATTGTGAGCAGTAGAAGACGTCTTTTTAATTTGTCTCGGTGCATTCGTGACGATCGACATCCCGTCGGAAGTGCCATCCTGAGGAAACCCCCGAGTTTCCCCACAGTGAACGTACCATACGTAGCCACCCTCATTACCCAGTTTAACTATGGGTACTCTTACGATAACGATAGTGATGGGAAGCTTCGATCGTATGTGGAAACTTCAAAAGATACTCATTTTGCCGTAAATCTACAAAATGATACTACCGAGGCTCGCATTTTCAACTTTAAGAGGTGTCTAAATGAACTGGAACAGTATGCAGTGGAAAAAAAAATGATAGTATAAAAATTTTCGCTGTACCTATTGGAATTGGGCGGTCTGGTCGTGCTGATCCAATATGGATGCAGTACTATTTGCCCGAGTTGGAGAATTCAGCGAGGAGGATGGCTGGAAGTGGTAAACAGCTTATTTTATTAGCCACTGAAAAATGCACGTTACCCACAGAATTGGGAAACTTGGAAAGGTATTCACTCGCGGCAGCGAAGGATTTACCGGCTAGTGCTTCTATTTGATTAATTTCAATGTTCTTTTTTATTTCATTGAAAAAAAGTTATAGGGTGTATCATTATTCACTTCTAAGTTTGACTAAATGTACTCTTCATTCTGCGAATGAGAAGATTTTTATTTTCTCGTATTCTACTTTTTAAAAATAGTAATAAAGTAGACCATTTTGTTTTTATGTTTGGATGATGTAATTCTCATCTGCGAATGAGAGGATTTCATTTTCTTATATTTTGTTTTTCTCTCTTTGAAAAAAGAAAACAAAAATATCATGTATTTTTATGTTTATGTAATTCCCTTTCACCGGCTGGGAATAATTATGTAAGTGTCTTTGAACTCTAATGTACCCTTTCTGCGAATGAAACGATTTTTTTCATTTCAGATATTTTACCAGTCAAATAATAGTTATAAACTGTGTCATGCTGTACTTTTATCTTTGGGTTATGTAATCCCCATTCGGGGATAATTATGTGATAGTGACTTCTTTAATAAAAAGTCTTACTGTCTTTTGGTTTAAATATACCCAACATAAGTAGAATACTTTCAGTCATTTCTTAGCCACAATGGGTGGCGAAAGCCATATCGTAACACTGACCTCTCTGGGTAGTAGGGATATTTTCCCTGAAAATAATGCAGGTAACTTTACAAATAAGCTTCAGAATAGTATAAATTTAGATCATAATTTGGAGCATGAAGTAGCACTCATCAATATTCATTACCCCAATGAAATATACGGCCTCGTCAGTGGTGAAGTTGATTCCGGAATAGAAATAATTATTACAAAGGTGCGGATATCCGTAGGGGGTGAGCCCACTATTACGTCACGTACAGAGGAAACCTACAAGCCTAGATTAAGCATTCTATCCACTGATGCTGACTATATGGTATCCAGTATAAATGAAGACATAACATACGCTTTGAAGAACGTCCTACCGGTCGAATTTTATAAGGAAAATATACCCACGACAGGTCTATTAGAATATGACTATCAGAGAGCCAGAGTTCTACTCAAGTTCACAAAGAGACAGGAAACAAGAGAGACAATTTATCGAAAAGGTCCTATTCAGGCCGTAAAATTAAAATTTGGAAAAAGAATTGGAGCAACTTTGGTTTTTAATACAGACAAACCTTATCAAATTTTTGAAACCACCACAGGGGAACCTATGATTAAGTCGCATAATCTGCTGGCGCCTTTCCCACCCTCCCCAACATCCGGGGTAGACTTTGTTCTTGTTTATTCGGATATTGTTGAAAGATCTTATTTCGGGGGTAAGAAAGTTAATATATTAGACAGCTTTAGTATGTGGGGTAGTAAAACGCGGGGGTATCATAATTACGTGTATTACCCCTTAGGGACAAAGGAATTGGATGCAATATCAATCCGCTTGACTGATCAAGAAGGGCGAGCAATACACTTTCGTGAGGATAGTAGCACAATATGTATTCTTCATATTAGGCCGAAGCAGAAAACAATATAAAAGCAAGTACCCAAGCACTTAGGTTTATTCCGGAGCGAGGCGCCATGAGGGTAGCGTTTATCCCTCCCTCTCCCGAGGAGTTCAGTATCATATTTACTAGTGACCCCATAAAACTTCAACGTGGAGGGTCTCTAGGGGATATTGAGATATTTAGAGCCCCCAGGCGTTCGCAACAGGGCGGTGGAATTTTTAGCCTATTAGCTGGACTGGCAAAAAGAGTCGCACCCTTTGTAGCAAAAGCCGTCTTACTGTCGGCCTTAGAATTTGGGCAAAATGTTATAGGTGATTTACAACAGGGAACTAAAGATTTCGGGATCAGGCGAGTTTGTCTAAAACAATTTGTCTAAAACACAATTCGTCTAAATCAATTCGTCTAGACCAATTCGTCTAAAACAATTTGTCCAAAGTACAATTTGTCTAATAACAAAATGTCTAAAATACAATTTGTCTAAAATAAAAAACTTCAGGAACTCATCAACTCCACACCCTAAAGTGGCAATTAGGAGGATTTGAGATCATTATTTCTAGAAAGAACTTAGAATAACTGGTTTCTTGTTTATTTTTTCTCAAAAGATACTATTTACGCTTTCCTTTTTTTAATAATAATAATAATAATGGGGAATGGTAGTTCAAAGTGTGAACGAGGTAAAGAAAATTATGGTAAATAAAATAAAATAAAATGAAGCAATATATTTATTAAATGCAGAATTAGATGTATAATTACATAAAGAAAGAAATTACAGGGAAAAAAAAACTAAACAGGTAACCTAGCTTAAAATTAATAAAATACATTCATATAGAAAATTAAAATGTAGAATTTAATACATAAAAATAATGCAATAATGCAAAAAGAAGTGGCAACGACACTTTCTGTTTTAGTCCATGAAATGTATATAACAGATAAAATAGCAAAGGTACAGTTTTAAATGTTCCGTCAGCATACCAATGACTACTTTGTGATAAACACTGTAAATTCCGTTTGGTTGCAAATATGACTATACGCTTTTCAACCGGTCCCGAGTCATACATCAGAAACTGATCACCTTTAAAAGTTATGGTTAGATCGGGTGGAAAAACGATTTCACTGCATGTTGATGGAAGGGCTGGTACAGCGAGGGTTTGTTGTCTTATAGATCTTATAGTTCTCTTCATACTTTGCACCTTGGGAAGTTTTGGAGCAACAGCTTGATCGCAATCTTCGAGCACATTAGATAAAACTGATCTGGGTGCGTCTTGTGTTGTCTTAGCCAGATGACGTATTTTTGTCACAATTTCCTTTGCTGCACTTTCGGCCACATCTAATACATGATTGTGATTTGTAGATGATTTTACTATGTGATCATTTGCCGTAATTATACGAGCGCGGCATTTTGTTATTGGATATTTATCACACTCGTTCGTCATTTTCACCATTTTTGTAAAATGTAAATCCATTCTCAACTAATTTCTTAAGACCTTTTTCCGATTCGATGAATTCAAGAGGCATTTTGGGCTATAGGTGTAACCAGTATGAATATTACCATAATAAGAACTTGTTTTGTTTATGTAAAATGAAGAGGGATTTTTTTCCATATCTGTTTTTAAGAGAACAGCAGTTATAATTATAGTAAACGACTAATTTTAGTAAACGGCCATGGTTTAGAAGTAAAACGATAAGAAAAGATAGAAATTCAGGAAAGATTGTTTCCCTTTCAAAACAATCATTACAGTTCTGTAAATAACTTTTTTTTTATTCACCTTTTTCAATTTTCGTTTATTTGATTTGATTAGTTTGATTATTTTTTTATTTTGTTTTATTTTAGACAAATTGTATTTTAGACATCTTGTTATTAGACAAATTGTACTTTAGACAAATTGTTTTAGACGAATTGGTCTAGACGAATTGGTTTAGACAAATTGTATTTTAGACAAATTGTTTTAGACAAATCCGCCTAGACCCAAAGATTTCAGGTCTAGTCTTAAACAAAGGGGGGTAGAGGCGCTAAAATCGACTGGGCGACGCATCGTTTCTGGCGGGGGAAAGAAAAGGAAAAAGGTTAAAAGAAATGGCAAGAGAAGAGAAAATAAAAAGAAAATCCTTCGTAGGAATTTAGGATATAAAGACGTGTTTAGCGCGATGTAATTTAGTTCCTGTAAATAAGTGCGTGAGCAAAGACATTTACAATGGCATCTGCTGCTCCGAGAATTGCTGGGCATGTGGGGAATGAATTACCTACATCCCATTTTACCGCTGGCGTCGTAGATAGTTTTCCGAGGCCCAACCGGATGCGGATAGTAGAGACATCAGTGACTGATCGTCAGACGTCTTTTATTCTCCCTACTAATCTTACCTCGGGAGGGGCTATCACTGATCGCTATCTCGAATTTCGCATCAATGGCATAGAAGGAACTCTAATTGATTTAGCGAGTCTAGCTATAGAACTTCATTTAAAAGTTACGGCCCCGGATGGAAGTGCGTTGGGTGATGACACAGATGTTATCTTCGTCAATGCTTTGGCGAATACAATCTTTAAGTCAAGTCAGGTTTATATTGGAGAAAGACACGTAGAATCAAATCCCCATTTCAATTACTGGTCTTTTATAAAGTTATTAACTACTGCTAAATCCCACACTGTGAAAACAATTGGACGTCTTGGATATCTTTTCCAGGATTACAAGGGAACTTCCATTTCAAATGTACTTCCGGCTGATTATTTTACAAAATTGAACAAAATGGAAAAGGAGTGGGTGACTAAGGGAAAAAGAGAAGGACTGCATATCATTCACCCACTTATGCTCGATGTGGCCTCTGTAGATGAATATTTGATGGATAATATCGACGTTCGTATCAAGTTGGAATTAGCCCCGAATGCGTGGTTCATTAATTCCACCGCAACTATCGACGAATTTAAATTTAATCTCCAAGAAGCTAGACTGCACGTTGATAAAGTTATCCCAAGACCACCGGCTTTACTGGCACTCCATCGGGCACTTTCGAATCCTACTAGTTCCGTGGAAACTGTCTTTAATAAAACACTTTACAGGACGTACGCGTTAGCTCCTAATCAGACTCAGGCAACGTTGGATTTGCCTTTCAATAAGGTCATACCCGAAAAATTATACCTCGCCATTGTTAATATGGAGAGCTTTAATGGTGTATTGAATAGAAATCCCATTTATTTCGGTCATAATAATTTAAGTCATATAGGAGTAACGCTAAATGGATCCACTTTATACGACATAAGGTCGCAATTCCCAGAAAATTATTCCCATCTTTACTACGAGACATTAAAATCTCTAGAGTTAACTTATGATCATCTAATTCATTTTGATTGCTACGATCGTGGACGGACGGTAATTGCATTCAACTTCAAACCCGAAATTGCATTAATGGATACTCTCGAGGTAGAGAAAAATGGGGACTTGAGGATTAATTTAACGTTTGATCGTCAGATTAACGAAAATAGGATTATTTTATTGTTTGGAGAAACCCAGGGTGTTATAACCATCGATCAAAACCGGAATGTGTATTGTGACGTCAGGGCGTAAGACATAAAATTTTTCCTAGGGATTCTTTCAGCGTGAATACTCTGGCTGTCATAAATGAACACCCATTTATGTAAGATTTTCATTCAAGTAGGTAAAAAATATCCGCTGTTTTCAAGAGGGGGTATTTTTAAAGGAAGTTTTTCTTAATAATAAACAAAAACACTGTTACAGGTATTTTTAGAATAAGTGTGTGTGTGTGTGTGTGTGTGTGTTTTAAGAGGGTGGGGGTGTTGGGAGTTTACTGCCCCGCTTTCCATATCATTAGTTGGTGAAAATATATTAACGGAGAGGGTTAAATGACCAAGTAGTTGTACCCTGGAAGTGGTATGGGTGAGGTGTAAGATGAATACCAGGGATATAGAATTTGCTTTGAGGAATAAACTCGGTAATAAGGCGCACTTTTATGGATGCGTATCCAGTGACTATTTGGCTGGGTTCAAGATACCCTTGACAAGACCTAAGTCAATTATACTTATTGCAAATACGCTTGCTTCTTACCAACATCGCAAAGTGGGGCACTGGGTCGTTTTTATTATCCAGAAGTCCCCATTTCAAAACATCATCTTTTACGACCCTTTAGGTTTACCGCCTGAAGAACATTCGACGTATTTTACCGAATTATTACGAAGGCATTCCAACATGAAGTGCTTTGCCAATGATGCACGGGTGCAAAATTACAATTCGTCTCTGTGTGCGTTTCATTGCTTATATTTCACACACAGTGTAACTTTAAACGGAGTGTGTGGAGCCATTAGGAAACTGAGGGAACATTTATCTCCATCCAATTTAAAGGAAAAAGAATGTCACTGTATTACTTTATTATCTTTTACATCTTAACAGTCGTCCATGTATGTATATCTGGCGTCACACCAAGCCAGAATTATCAATGGAGATTTGTGAGTTGCTAAAACGACGTAATTAAAGCCGATCCGCTTTAGTTATGTAATATCAAAATATCCTGTATGGTTACTGAAATGTTTCCTAAAAATAAACTAATATTAAGTAGTACGTGTTTCTTTTATCATCCTCCCACGTATTTTGGTGTGTGTGTGTGTGTGTGTATGAACTCATCTTAGACCCAATCCCAAAATATTTTGCTTTTGTTTTTATTATTATTATTATTATTATTATTATTATTATTATTATTATTATTATTATCATTATTATTATCTAATTTAAAGGAAATGCTGTCGAGGTTTTACTTTAATATCTTTTACATTTTAACACTCGTCCATGTATGTATGTCTGTTCCTAATAAAAAACAATATTAAGTACTACGTGTCTTTTATTATCCTCCCATGTATTTTTTAATGTAAGAGTATGAAGCCACCAGTTGGAAGGTCAACCACATTCTCCGAAGGGGTAGAGAGAGAGAGAGAGAGAGAGAGAGAGAGAGAGAGAGAGAGAGAGAGAGAGAGAGAGACAGACAGACAGACAGACAGACAGACAGAGAGAGAGAGAGAGAGAATGTTTTTTTTTGTCTTCATTGGAAGTTAGGCTGTCTGTATAAGTTGGAAGGTCAACCACATTCTCTGAAGGGGCGTGGTTAGCCCTATCTACGGGTGGAGAACGGAAGGCGAAGGGTTAGACCTGTGACCGGAGGGGAATGGGACTCAGGCGGATTGGGACATGTGCTATTATTCTTATTATTATTATGATTATTATTTTTGATAATAATAATAATAATAATAATATGATAATTATGTTTGCAAACAAATTCCCTTTAAGAGCAGCACACTATGTTTACGTTCTCAAGGTTGGGTAAACAGTTCCTGGACACGTATAAACACGTACGTATGTCATTATGAAGAGTAGACTGATAATAACAAATGGTTACGTCCTCAATGTTTTGTAAACAAATTCCCTTTAATAAAGACACAGTTCCCGGTCACGTACATACCCTACGACCTACAAATCAATGTTTGTAAACAATCCCTTTAATAGTAACACACTATGTTTACGTCCTCAAGGTTAGGTGAACAGTTCCTCGACACCTATAAACACGTACGTACGTCCTTACGAAGAGTAGACTGATAATAACAAATGGGTACGTCCTCAATGTTTTGTAAACAAATTCCCTTTAATAAAGTCACAGTTCCGGTCATGTACCCTATGACCTTCAAATCAATGTTTGTAAACAAAAACTTATACCCACCGTCACGTACATATGTCATAACGTACCCTACGACCTTCAAATCAATGTTTGTAAACAAAAACTTATACCCCACCGTCACGTACATATCTCATTACGTACCGAACGACCTTCAAATCAATGTTTGTAAACAAAAAACTTTAAATAATACTACACTTCGTACCCAGTGACCTTCGCCGGGTACAGAGTTACTTCCGGGTGAGCCGCTATGGCCATACCCTTCATTTCCGGGTGAGCCGCTGTGGCCATTTTATGACTACTAAGATGATTAGGTGTTATTGTTAGTTTATCATCATAGATGTTCCAATTTAGGCCTAAGACTTTATAGGTTTGCTTCTCTTCTGATTTTATGCGATAAGCACCCGCAAAAGTATTCAAAAGATCACTATTACTAGTCCCTATTACAAGTGCGCCTGTGCAAATATTCTGTTTGCGCCAAAAAATAAGTTTATTAAGTCATCTTCACTGTTGAAGGTAAATTGAAGGTTGTCCACGTATAATCCCCTTCTCATCATATCCACTACTTCAGTGCAACTCGTATCTTTTCTCACAGCTGCCAGATGTGATTTAATAGTGGCATTCAACAGAAACGGAGAACACGTAGCACCAAACAATACCACCCTAAGCCTATATATGATTAATTTGCTATTTGGATCCGTTGGGTCTTGCAACCACGAAAACTGTGTGTAATTGCGGTCTTCTTCTCTCAATTGCACCATAAGAAACGCTTTTTCTATATCACTAATACAGGCGTCGTTGTTAGTTCTGAACTGCAATAAGACTTTGAGCAAATCTGTCGTAATATGTGGTCCAGTCCACAGACAGTCGTTAAGGCTCAATTCATTTTTACCGTGTCTCCAGGAACAGTCAAAAACTATTCTAATTGGAGTGGTGGCACTATCTTTCAGTACACTATGATGTGCTAGATAATGACAATTTTCAACTGCATTGTTTTTATCTGCCCTTTCAATGAACCCCCCATCTTCCTGATCCTTTAGGATTTTCTGATTGTGGTTCAGGTAGGCTTCATCCCTCTGAAATTTTGCACATTGTTGTTTAACCCGGCCCAACGCCATGCCAAAATTAGATGGAAGCCTTGACTTATTAGACTTCCATGGTAAGGCCACAACATATTGCTTCTCCATTGAGGAATATACAATGGTACTTTCAAAGCCTTCTAGAACCTTTCGATCATGTTCTTTCAATTCATTGCAGTCAATACCTACTTTATCTAAATTCCACAAAATATCCAAATCATTCTTTATATCACCATCAAATTTATGAGTAGCTTCAATTACTTCCTCGTTAGTTGCTAGCTTTAACACAGTTACCTGGGTTTCCTGCACTGGAGGGGCATTACAGGACCCTGTCACAACATATCCAAATATGGTAGGTAACAATATCAATTTTCCAGCTTTTCTAATCCGGGGTGTAATATGTTACAGACATTATCAACGCCTACCAACATACCAATGGGTGCTTGCTTGTCCACAGGCAGATCGAAATCCTTGTCCGCTAGACAAATTTTGGTTTTACATAACGTTTTCAAATTTTGTTTAACGTTGAATTTCTTAGTATACTCTGGTAACTCATCTACCACAATACAATCTATAATAATCAATCTACCCTTATAAGGTATGGAAACACTAACCGTCTCATACTCGTTCATAGGTTTGCTTGTCAAATAACCCCTTAAGGCGATTTTTTCCGTGCCTTTAGATCTATACTGTACGTCCTTAAGTGCTGACCTTCTGATAAAGGTTCGTTCTGCACAAGTGTCCAATAATCCATGAAGGCGTACCAAATATCTTCCTCTTTACCTTTTAACACAATTGTGGCTGTTGGTAAAATTGACCTCTGCTTGGATTTCTGACCCTGACCACTTACGGAAAGTGTTCCAACCTGCACACCATTATTATTAGGTTTATTTGCTGATTTATTTGTTGATTTACTTAGTTCGCTGGTTTGTTGTTTATCACATAATACACGATGATGTTTTAATCTGCATCCGTTTCCATAAACTTGCTTTTTACAATCTACACTAAAGTGTTTATTCGATGCACACACAAAACATAATCGTAAAAACCCGAGACGACTCAATTTCTTATCTCTACTGGCATAAGTTTTACACTGGGTCCACCAGTGTTCGCCTTCACACAATGCACATTTTCTTGTTTGTTGAGAACTAAATTTATTCACATTTCCTTTGCTCTTAGGTCCAACAGATTGTGATTGATTCACTGTAAACGTAGATATTGTTGATGAAGTTCCAGGTTTACTTACATCCGTTGAGACAGAAGATCTTACATTGTGAATTTCTTCTTCCAGATATTTCTTATATGTATCAAATATAAGTCAATCATCCCCACTTCTGCGTTTTACAGTTTCACTAACACTCTTAGGCAACTTACCATGAAGCAAAATAGTGTAGAGTTCATTCAACTGCAGGTTTTCACTCTCTAATGATCTGATCGAGCATTCAAAATTTGCTCTGAATGATTACAATGCTTCTGAATCAGGAGATGGAGACTCCATTTCTAATAATTTTCTTACTAGAACTCGTTTGATCTCATCCTTTTTCCCATATGTGGTTCGGAGGAGAGATATAGCTTGTGAATAATTCGCAGCTTCCAACTTAAATCCTGAAATCAGTTTTAGATAGTGGACCAGTCACGGCTGATGATACACATTGTAAGGAAATTTTCCTTATTA
>NC_090751.1:77845269-77855269 GCF_036898095.1 Palaemon carinicauda
GTAGTGCCATAGCCTCCGTACCATGGTCTTCCACTGCCTTGGGTTAGAGTTTTCTTGCTTGAGGATACACTCGGCAACACTATTCTATCTTATTTCTCTTCCTCTTGTTTTATTAAAGTTTTTATAGTTTATATAGGAGATATTTATTTTAATGTTGTTACTGGTTTTAGAATATCTTATTTTTCCTTGTTTCCTTTAATTACTGGGCTATTTTCCCTGCTGGAGCCCCTGGGCTTATACCATCAAACTTTTCCAACTAGAGTTGTAGCTTAGCTAATAATAATAATAATAATAATAATCATAATAATAATAATAATAATAATAATAATAATAATAATAATAATAATAATAATAATAATAATAATAATAAAGTCATGTATTCGTTTGTATGCAAGTTTACTAGTGAATTATGGATAACAACAGATTTCACGTAATTACAGAAACAAATTAACAAACACAACCACACACACACTGATATATATATATATATATATATATATATATATATATATATATATATATATATATATATATATATGTATATATATAATTATATATATATGCATATGTTTATATATATAATAATATATATAAATAATATATATATATATATATATATATATATATATATATATATATATATATATATATATATATATATACACATATATATATCTATATACATATATATATATATTTTTTATATATACATGCATATATATATAAATATATATATATATATATATATATATATATATATATATATATATATATATATATATATATGAATATATATATATATATATATATATATATATATACATGAATATATATATATATGTGTATATATATATATATATATATATATATATATATATATATCTATATATATATATACATATATATATATATATATATATATATATATATATATATATATATATATATGTATATATATATATATATATATATATATATGTATATATATGAATATATATATATATATAAATATATATATATATATATATATATATATATATATATATATATATATATATAAATATATATATATATATATATATATATATATATATATATATATATATATATATATATATATATATATATATATATATATATATATAAGTAGGGGAAATGACCAGTTTCGGATCCATCCATATCAGTTCAAGGCTCATTTCTGATCCAACCACAAGGGTGTCCCCCCTAACCTAACTCCAGCCCCTCCCTTAACCTCACTGGCTATCTCTAATTTAACTCCACCCCCCTTCTCTTAATCTCATTGACTACCCTTACCGTATCTCTCTCTCTCTCTCTCTCTCTCTCTCTCTCTCTCTCTCTCTCTCTCTCTCTCTCTCTCTCTAACCTAACCTAACCTAACCCAACCTAACCTAACCTAACCGAACCTAACCTAACCTTACCTAACCTAGCCTAACCTAAACATTCAATCTTAAACTTAACCTAACCTAAGCTAAGCTAACCTAACTCATTAAGTGAGTGAAAAAATGGTTCGATCCCCTGGATGCCCAGAAGCTATTGTCTCTGGGTGGTTCCACCTTGGGTCTCGGATCCTGAGATATGAGAGTGAATCCAGACATCAAGATAATATATGTGTGTGTATATGTATATGCATTGGTTAAACTTCACCCTATTAATTAAGATTAAATGGCTAAACATCACCCCTTTTTCAAGATGATATGGCTAAACTTCACCCTTTTAATGAATATTATAAAAGGCCAGACACGGTATTAACATTTTGTTTACAATGTTGATATCTCATTTATAACTTAAAGACTGAATACGAAATTCCAATGATGGATGTAGGATTTCAACTCCCCCTTTCACTTATCAATATTGCATAAGGGAGCTATCATTCAATCTTAAATAGTTATTATGGGAATTATTAAAGTTATCGTTATATTTTGAAATTATTGTTTATTACAATACTCATTATTATTATTATTGATTAAATCGGGGGAATTGAAGATTTTTATAGCTGGTGGCATTATATTATTTTGCATTACCTGCATAAATATATATATTGCCGAGGTTTTGATAGAATTTCGTATGCGAAACCTTATGATGCTGACGAGAAAAATAACATTCATCGTCACGAGGAGACATTCATAGATCTCCACTCGGGTAAATTTAGCAGAAGTATAAGTCTGAATTGTTCTCATTATATATTAATGAGGAATAGGGATATTGGTCAGATCGAAATACTCGGACGTCAGTTGTATGGCAAGAGGAAGGGTCCTGACTTTACTGAAATATATAAAAGGGCTTTATCTCATAATAAGTATGGTTATTTATTAGTTGATCTGGGACCGAGTACTCCAGAAGAATTGCAACTTCGTACTAACATAGTAGGGGAGACTGAGTATCAAGTCATTTTTCAATGGTGAGCAGAAGGCATAACTCGATTTTAAAAAGACTTTACGAAACTGAAAAGTCACCGAATAGCTACGGTGGTGTAGAGACATTGTTTAAAAAATGCGAGAAAGGTGGATGAAAACATTACTAGGAGTATTGTTAGAGATTTTCTAGAAAGCCAGTCATCATATACCTTGCATAACATCACGCAGAAGAAGTCCACAACGAGGAAAGTACTATCACCCAATCCTAGAGTTATAAATTAGCTGGTTGTGATCTCGCTGACATGTCGAGACTTGCGAGATACAACCGTGGTTATAAATATCTTTTAATTGTTATTGTTATATTTTCCCGCTATCTTCAAGTAGTACCCATAAAGAAGAAAAATGGCACTAGTGTGATGCAGGCACTCAAAACTGTCCTCGACAATGACGATTTTAAGGGAGTGTCACGTCTGAACTCTGATGAGGGAGGGGAATTCTATAATAGATATGTCCGTCAATATCTTGATGGAAAAAAGATAAAATTGTATAGTGTATATTCAAGAGAGATAAAGTCTTCAATTGCTGAGCGGGTAATTAGAACATTGAAGAGTAAAATTTACAAACACTTAACTCATAATAATACACTCATTTATATAAATGTGTTAAAGGACATTGTTACCAGTTATAATGATTCACCTCATCGCGGGTTAGGGGCTAATCAGACCCCCAATCAGATTCATGTACTAACCGCAAGAGAAGATGTGGAAAGGCAATTTGCGAGGATGTATATTAAGAATGACGAGACTAAAAAGACATTCAGTTTCACTCTCAGTGTTGGAAGGACTGTACGTATTGCCGATGAGAAAAGGAATGCTCCCTTCAGAAATAGTTTTACAGTGCAGAATACTTATGAGATCTTCAGGATAAGAAGGATTGACAAAAGTCAGCAACCGACTGTCTATTATTTGGAGGATTTAAGTGGAGAAGAAATTCAAGGTGTGTTTTATAAAGAAGAATTAATCCCAACGACTCTACCTGAACTGTATGATATAATAGTGTTGAGGAGAAAAACGGTTGGTGGCAAAAGGAAGTATTTAGTTAAGTGGAGTGGATACCCAGACCACTTTAATTCATGGCTTGATGAAAGCCATATAATTCAAGTATGACCAGCTGTAAAAGGAGGGGTCTAATAGAAAAGAATAAGGAATTCCTTATTTTTCTATCCCATTTACCCACCAAACATACGTGTAAAATAATAGCTGTACTTGGGGGAAAATATATTAATACAATTTCCGAAATATTTCAGAATGTCTTGAAGAAGAATCTGACACAGGACGTGAATAATATCAGGAGATTAAAGAGATACAGGGAGGAAGTGCGGAAAATTGCACTGAGGAAAACCCCAATACATAAGAAAAAGAAAATTCTCCAAAGTAGGAGAGGTGGAGCTATTCTGTCTGTATTATTACAACTAGCGGCAGGACTAATATCAAGTATCTTCAAATAAAGCTAATAATAAAAAAAAAGTCATGAGGGAATTGTATTTAATTCCAAGACTTACTTACGAGCGGATGATGGGAAAAAAGACATCTGATGAGGGGGGATGAACTGATATTTCAAATGTGCGGGAAAAACCCGAAACTTTGAATGTATCATGTCAGGCAAAGGTCAGAAATAGCAATAATATCCCTTTGAAGACTATTGAACGTCGGAAGAGAAATAGGGATAGTCCGCAAAAAATGGTTAAGACTACTATAGTGCCCAAGATAAGAGATGTGAGGAATGTCCTGCAGAATAATTTGATTCCTCTCAGGACATACAAAATGAACAGCCAGAACCCCATTAGCAGGCCTTTGCTACCTGAAATTATCCCCATGTATTTCACTCAGCAGAGAATACCTTATGTTAATAGTGTATTAAAGTACTTAGAAAGGTCCGTTAGCGTGAGATGGGATGATAATGGGGATCTCCTTTCACCGATTAATAAGTACAATATTTTGGATATGATACAAAAATTTGACGGTAAAAAAGTGGTTGAGGATGAATATCTGAATGACTATGAATATATAATAAAAACTGCTAATATACCTCATTGGATGATTAGAAATAAAGCTCTGATGAAGTAGCTAAAAACTGTCTATGGAATTAAAAAGGGAGGGGGTATACATCAAAGAGATCTCAAGAATAAATATCCCAATCAGGAAATTTCCTGGATTCCTTATTAACGAGGCGCGTGAAACGTGATATAACCTGTTCTATAAGGAGCGGAGGGTAGGACAGTAATCAGATGGAAGGAGTAATAACATGATAGTACATGTTAATTGAAGATAACAAGATGAATATACACCTCGATGAAGTTGTTTACAAGCGTAGCCTCAGATAAGGTGGAACGTGAAATATCACGTCGTTAGGGGGAGGAGGGGAGGGATTGATAAGCAAATCGTATATAAGTTGGGTGAAGGAGCATAGGCAATCAAAAGTTTTGAAGCTTTCTTCAAGATGGAAGGTAGTAGCACCTGCAAGGTAATATTCGGATCCTTGACCAGCCCTGTCTACAAGCAGCGAGGTATCTGCATAGTCACTGCCATCAATGAGGTGGCATGTAAGAATTTTGGGGCTGTGAAGGATGTAGTGGAGGCATACCCCTATGCAGATGTGGCAGGGATGAGATATACAAAGCCTGGCACAAGTTACGCATGTCAAAGGGATAGGAGTGTGCCCGGTACAGCCATCTACCGAGTATATTCACCTTTAATCAAGAACTGGAAGGGAGGACTGTTTATATCGTCATAGGTGAAAAGTTATTTTCTAGTCTGGATGAAAAACATAAAGGGGATATGGTTATATCCAATCTTCTGGGGCCATTAAGAAAATTAGAAATTGTAAATAATTTTGTTAAGGCTGATGAAGAAAATAGAGATACCTGTGGGGCTGACAGAGGAGAGGTTGAATGTCGCTATTTGTCAATGTATTCGCATGCCTGACCATTTCTGTTTATTTTCAATCGATTTCTTTTCAAAAATAAAATGTGAATAAAACTATTGAGTTTCAATTACATCCTCCTAAAAATGTATACTACATGTATAGTTATAAATATGAACTCACTGAAATATCCCTCCTCAGTAGGGTAAGATGTCTGGTGACCACATGCTTTATTTAACCAGTATAGGCTGCTTACATGCATATCCAGATAACAAGCCTAGTAGATTTATTAATAGGATTGCTACACCGATAGTTTTGGGGGAGGATTATGAATATGAAGTGGGTCTCTTGTCTATCATGCACTCAATTCAGTACTACGCCATAAAGTCGAATGATACACAATTTCATATCAAGGTGCATACACGATACCAGTCTGCTAATAATACTTCCACTGGTGAAAGTATGGCGGCAGATACACATGCATATACGCCCAATATTAGTGTCATGGCAGGGGATATGAAGAAGTTGGTTAAGACTTTAAACGACGATTTAAATAAGTAATTAAAGGTTTATTTTAGTGATAGGTATTCAGCATTCATTAAACGTAGCACCATATTCAAATGGGATGACACTCAGAAAAAAATAACCATACAATATGTTAAGGGGGATTCATTCAGGAAGGGGGATGTGCAGACAATTCATATAAATTTCAGCAGTGAAGCATCCAATCTGCTGGGCTTCAGAGCTGATACAGAATATATAATCTATGGAAAAGGAGAGAAAAAAGAGGTTTCAAGCTATACATTCCCATCTGAAAATTGTGGAGTTGATTATATGTATATTTATTCGGATGTAATACACCCGAGTTACTTTGCTGGCAGACTTGTAAATATTTTAGACTGTTTCCATATAGATAACGGCAAGAATAGAGGTATACATAACACATTATATAAACCTCTAAATACAAAGGTGTTGGATCAAATATCTATAATCATCACGGATCAGAATGGGAGAACCATAAGATTCGTTGAAAACTCTAGCGTGACCTGCGTCCTCCATGTCAGGGTTAGGTGAATAAAATAATAAATACCTATGTACCTAGCATTAATTGACAATTGATCATCACAGGAGGCTGTACTACTGCAGAGTTTTTTTTTTTCTTTTTATATTACTATTTCGGAGTAGATACGATCAAGATCATGAGACTGACTTTCGTTCCACCATCAGAAGAGGAATTTAGGAGGCTTTTTCTTTCTTCACCCCTAAGAAGAGGTGGTGGGCTAGAAGATATTTCAATATTTTATCTGACTCGAAGACGGGGAGGAAGTGTGTTGTCAGCTCTATCAGGGGTGGCTAGGAGGGTATTACCCTTTATATTCAAGGCTCTCAATCCTTCAGCTAAGGAATTTGGTAGGGCTGTAATGTCCGATATGATCACTGCGGGAAGACCATTAAAAAACATGGAGTTCAGGCATTGAAGTCAACAGGGTTAAGACTTCTAAAAGGTTCAGGAAAGAGAAGGAAGTCAAAAAAAAGGAAGCAGTTTGAAAGTGATTCGTAAGACTAAAAAGGAGTTTGGAGGAACGCAGAGATTGCATAAGAATGATGTGTATAATCTTCTACATTCATTAGGACGTGGGACATCATAGGGTTTGTATCCTTTCTTTAATCTCATTTCATAACTAAGCAGAATTTTCAACTTCACATCATGGCTGGAATGACACCGAATACCCCCAGTAAGTGGAAATAAGATTCCAGTATCCTCGTATATGGCAGGAATATCTGAATCATATCCAAATGTTAACAGGCAGCGACTAATTGAAAGTTCAATTAATTCTAAAGAGAGGGTAGACTTCATGCCCAGTAATGTGGGAATTAATCAGGTATTGTCTGATAGGTATATAGAATTTCATGTGAATGGGGTGGTCGGTTCCTTTCTTGATTTATCGAGTATAACATTAGAATTATTAATTCGTATCACTAGAAATGGTGTCAATTCAACAGCGGCACAAAATGTGGGAGTAGTAAACGGGGCGAGTAATACATTATTCAAGTCCGTATCCGTCTTTCTGAATGAAAAGATGGTCGAGTGATGTCCTTTATACAATTATTTATCTTATATGAAGATGTTCATGAATGTGAAGCCGGACTCACTCGAGAATATAGCGTGGTGTGGATATTTCTATGATTATTATTGTGAAGAGCACGGGATTACGAGGCAATATACTGAAGATACATTTAAGGAGGGGGAGCGTTTGGAAGTTAAGCAGATGCCCAAGCTTAAAATCTATGGAATTAACACAGACTTCCCACTATTACTAGATTTAGCAACTATTGACATGTATCTAATGGATTCTGTCAATCTGAGAATTCGATTAGAGTTAGCGAATGATAGTTGGGTTATGAACACGGATATGGAGGGACATTTAAATAATCTGACAATACAGCAATCGAAGTTATGGATAGATCGTGTCACTCCTCATTATAACGCAATGGCTGCGTTGAATCAGTCATTATTATCAAAGCCTATACAATACATATTCAGTAAGTCTCTTTATAAGACATACGTTGTTGGGATTAATGAATCGTCAATAATGATAGATGAACCTTTTGGTTCATGCATTCCAGACAAGATGACTCCAGCACTAATTGATATGAGACATTTTTCAGGGGATTATACAAGAAACCCATTATTCTTCCACCATGCAAATGTAAATAATATACATATCACCATTAACGGAAGTACCGTAAATGATATAAACGCAGCATTCCCAGAGAGAGTTGTGCAGGCGTATTATGAATCTCGGAAGGCTATTGGCATAGATGATGAGAATATTATATCCTTGGATAGTTTTACGGAGGGGAGAACCATTTTTGATTTTAATTTTGTACATGAGGATATGAAAGAAGCTCTACCAGTCGAGAGATCAGCCAGTATGCGAATCATTTTAAAATTGACTACAGCAGTAACGACACCCCATCTCATTATGCTTTTTGGAGATACTACGGGTATTTTATCGATTGAAGCGGACAAGATTATTCATTGTGATGTGAGGGGTTAGGACTGATGGATACTAGAGAGCTGGATAGAGCTCTAAGGGGGAGGGTGGGGAAATTAGTGAATTACGTAGGCATATTTTCTTCTTATCATGTGGGAGGTATAAGGTTGAGGTCATACAGGGAGGAAGCTATCACCTTCATCGCAAATACGTTAGAAACCTCTTCAAACATCAATAGCATGGGACACTGGGTCTGCTTTTATGTGGATAAGTCACCTGAAAATTATATAATATTCTTTGATAGTTATGGTATTAGCCCAGAGATATACAGTAAGCATTTCTTGACCTTCTTCAAGAGGAATAAATCCTTTGAATTGTTCAAATTCATGACACCAATACAGCCAGATTTATCATATAAGTGTGGGTTATATGTTTTATACTTCATTCATTCAGTTAGTCATTACGGGGTAGGGTATACATTACGGAAAATAAAGACCATGTTCTCACCCAGTAATTTAAGGCTAAATGATGGGATAGTAGATAATTATTATTTCACTCGTTTGATGAGGAGACGCTGCTCTGAGTATAAAGGGAGAGAAAAGAGAGCGATTACATATAAAGAATGCATCAGAATAAGGGATAACTATGAACCTTCCTGAGTCTTAGAAATAGTCATGATAGGGGATGTCCCACGTTTGCACGAGTTTATTTATATCCATGACGGTGAGTTAATTTCTATTTTCTTTTTTTATTCATTTATTAATTAGGGCCGGGAATTATTCATGGGATTAATTTATTCCTTAGTGGAGGTGGAGTCATGAGTCTAATGAGTTATTTGTTTTATACCTTATCAGGATTCCAACCAGACCATTTATCTCAGCAGTGGAGGATGAAAACTAATAATTCTAAACCGTGGAGAACAGTGAGGTTGGGATACGAGAGGGCTTTGATGACCTTCGAGAAGTTCACAAAAAGGACATTAGAAGCATTCTTACAAATCCGCTTAAAATTTGTATATTAGGAGAAATGAGAAATACATGCATATATAAAGATCAGTCTGGTTGTATAAGATAAATAAAATACTGCTTTTTGAAATATTACTTTCACTATCCAATGTATGCGAAACCTTATGATGCTGACGAGAAAGATAACATTCATCGTCATGAGGAGACATTCGTAGATCTATTTATTCAGGTGTTATCGTATCAAGTATCGTGGCTTATCATCATCACGAAAAAGATAACACATTGTCAGCAGGACAAAATATACCTACATCTGTTTATTCAGGTGTTATTGTAATATTGTAATAATTTTATTAACAATAATTTCAAAACATAACGATAATTTTAATAATATCCATAATGATTATTTAAGTTTGAATGATGGATTCGTGTTATTATTATTATTATTATTATTATTATTATTATTATTATTATTATTATTATTATTATTATTATTATTATTATTATTGTACTGGGTTGTTCAAGGATAGACATTAGTCGTAAGAGTTGTTTATTGTTAACAAGAAGTTTCAACCTGAAATATATATTCCAGGTAATACAAAATAATATAATGCCACCAGCTATAAAAAATTTAAATTCCCCGATTTAATCAATAATGATAATAATGAGTATTATAATAAAAAATAATTTCAAAATATAACGATAACTTTAATAATTCCCATAATAACTATTTAAGATTGAA
>NC_090751.1:77862769-77870269 GCF_036898095.1 Palaemon carinicauda
CTAGGTATGAGTTTTAGTTAGCCAGAGCTACATTCCCTGTTGTTTGCTTTAATAAATTTTAGCTATTTAGCGTTACATAGGATTTCCTTTCGTGCTTTAGTATTATTTTGGCGAAGTATTCGCCAACTCTGGCCTACGCTAGGCCATGTAGCCTAGTCGTTTGGCTCTAGTACTTCCTGCATGATTTTGTTTTTCCGAGTGTATTAAAATTTTATTGAAGCTTTAGGCTGTTTTTTTATATATTTAAGATTATGTTGAATATTTCCAAGATAGTATACGAGTGAGTTTCGGTGATTTAGGTAATCGATTCTTTTGGTGCCTAGGCTAAGTTGCTTATGGAGCCTTAGTATACTTTCTCATACTCCCCGGTTACTTTCTTTTCTTCGGAGAAGGTATGCAATCCCTTTCCTCTCTGTTTAAGCCTTGGGCTTATCCCTAAGTGGTTTATCTGAATTAACTTTCGATAAAACTATACTGGGGTGTTACTGTACCTTCCTGTTCCAGTAAGTCTGGTTTCAGAGAGGGACAGAACAACAGAGTTTTTAGTCTGAGTCTGTGTTCGTCTGGCTTGGGGTAGAGTCTCCCTCGCTGGCCTAACACAGACATAGGTGGCTTAGCCTCCTTAGGTCACTACCGAAGGTTTCTGTACGAGATGATTCCTTCTTTTGTGATCTAGCAGACTAGTCCTTGTTGCTGTTCTCGGTGGGAGAATAAGATCCTTTTCCTGGGAGTAGCAACACCTTCCTTGCTTTGGTTCTTCGGGAGCTGGCAAGTATTGCTGGCCTCCCTCCGTGGATCTCCCTTAGGCTAAGATGAGTTTCCTTGGGTGCGGGTGATCCTTCACTAAAGCAAGGTTGGTAGGACCCTCTTTTGTTCCTTCCCCCTCTATCTACGTAATGGCTTAGCCATTACAGTACTGTACGTCATTCTACATCTGGACCTAGGATAGGTTAGGATGTGGAATTGACTCAGTCCTTGCCGGCTGGCAGGGGTCTTCTGCTTGAGTGCTGCCCGGACCTCCCTTGGTCCCTCATCCATGCCTGCCTATGAGTCAGACGGCATTGGTCAGGAAGCCTGAATTAGATTCTCCCCTTCCTTATATGCACTCTTTCGGATTGCTGGGCTTGGAGGTTGTTTACGCTCTTATCCCGGCATCCATTCTGTTTTCTTCTAGTGCTGTACCCGACCCGGCTGCCGGCCTATGAAGCCGGCAGCCGGGCAGTGGTAGTCCTCTGGTTCTTTTGCTGCTGGCTGGCATTGGTTGTTTACCTTTGCCGGCTGGCTAATGTCAGCCCTTGTCTGCCGGTCGCCAGGAGAGTGGCCGGCAGCCGGGTGCTACCTTGTGTAGCCGACATGGGCTGTTGCCGGCCGACAGTTACTGCCGGCCGGCACATGCATTTGAACCAGCGTTCTGCCGCCTTATAGCTGTTAAGTAGAGTACTTTAAAGCTAGTTATGGTGTGTGCCGGCCGGCACCTTCTATACTGTACCAGTATTTTTCAGTATAACATATACTGTAAAAGGAAAACTATAGTATAAGTTTTGGTACAGCACTGTGTGTTCTAACACTTTTATGTTGTCTTGCACAGCCCTTTGCTGTTGCCTTACAGATAAGAAAGTAAGTTCTTTCTTGTCTATTATCCAGGATTTTAAAATCATTGCTTAGGTGTGAGCTATACCTGTTTCCTCTGGAAACTTTTCATTGGTTATTCTAGAAGAGATTAACCATACGATTTTATTATCTGGAAGGCTGCAGCAATTGGTTGTGAAGGAAACACAAGTGTGTGTCTTTCCTTTCTGAATTGTTATGCTAAACTGTGCATATCCAGTGATACATAGTTCACTTGATACTCATGGAAATTTCTTCTCTTTACAGGAGGACCCTCCGAAGTGCGGAAGTGTTTTCTGCAACGTCCGCAGTAAGAGCCTCTGCGGACATGAGTTTTGTAGGAGGCACGCAGCATGCGCTGTCTCCAAGGGTGATCTCCAGTATTGGGACCCTCAGGTATGTACCGTGTGCACTAACCTGATTACTGAGGCCTTTGATTCCCCTAGGACGGCGGAATCAAGGGATATAGCAAGGGAGAAGCTTCGTACCTGGGTAAGGGGCTTCCAGAAGAACACCTCTGGACCTTATCTTCCAAGTAAGAAGATGAGGGCGTATCTTTTCCCTAGGGCATCAGCTGATGCAGTGATTCCCCAGCCTCAAGAGGAGATCCCCCAAGTTCAGATCCAGGTGGATGCTAAAGTCGCGGTCGCTATGCAAGACATCCAGTTGGATGACAGGATGTCTGACGTGGACGAGCGTCTGGAGGAAGACCTCCTAGCAGAAGCCCAGGATGAAGTTCAAGCCCCAGACGTTGTAGAGGAAGAGGTCGACGAGGTGTCGGCTACTTCGTTTCAGATCCCGGAGCCTATTCCCTCAACATCGGCCGCTCTCCCAGTAGAACTGGGACAGGCCCTCTCCTCCATTGTTGGAATGATCCAGCAAATGCAGAAGGAGAATCAGGAGAAGGCGGCTGCAATGGAACTGCAGATGCTGAGGCTTGCAGCATCACATGGGCCCCAGAAAAGGCTCAATGTGAAAGACCTTCCCTTGTGCTCAGATGCTAACCCGTGGAGGTATGCTGATTACATACCGATGACGACTGGAAAGATCGTCATTTCGGATAAGTTGGGTTCAGTTCCCCTAGAGGAGGTGGAATTCTGGCCCAGCAAGGGGTCATATCCGGACTGTTATGTCCGGTTGAGGAAGGAACCAGCTTCAAAGGAGGAGACAGAGCCAAAGGAGGTCATAGTGATGGACCATGCTAAGGCTCAAGCTTTGCTTTCATCTTCGATGAAAGAGAGGGGCTTCACGAACTCAAAGGTAGCTGCGTTGAGTAAGAAGCTCCCTTCCTTTGTGTCCTCTCCTGCTAGAGCCTTCCCCTTTTTACAGAAAGGGTTTGCGGCTGTACTAAAAGCAGTCGAGGCCGGCAAGCCTTGCCCCTCCCTGGAGGAGTGTAAACCCTTGTCGCTGGCCCTGCCTATGGACCACAAAGACTGGAAGGACGTCCATCTTACCTTCTCTGTTAGGAAGTTGGAGGCTGATATTGCCGGACGTCAGTTCGGCGAGGACCTCCCTAAGCTGTCTGACTTTCTTTTGCGGAGAGAGCTCGATACAAAAGAAAGACTGGCTGCCTCAATGTTTCTTCAAACTACTCTTGAGACGATGGCAAGTGACCCCAAAGTCCATGAAATGTTCATGGTAGTGGCCAAGACTCATCTGGCCACAGTGACGAAGGATCTTTATAGCTTCGTCAGAGCGAGGAGAGCTTGTAGGGAGTTCGTGTTCACCTCGGCTACGGTGAGGCACGAGCCAAGGTAACTAATCTCCTCCAACATTTGGGGCAAAGACCTTTTCCCTACCGATTTGGTCAAAGAAGTTTTTGATAAGGCCGCCACGGAGAATAGAAACCTTCTCCAGAAGTGGGGCCTGGCTATCAAAAGAAAGTCTTCCCCGGATGAGGGTCCTCAACCAAAGAGGAAGACTATGAGGACTAGGCTACCGTCTCGGCCAGCCAAGCCTCTTAGACAGCAACAGCAACTGCAATTGCCATTGCCTTCAGTGCCCCAGATGGTGGCACAAACCCCGACCACATTCCAGTGGGTACCCAAGGTCGTGTCGACACAGTCCACGGCATTCACCCCAACGTTCGAAGGGTAGACTACTTCCTTTTGAGCAAAGCCTAGAGGAGCAGCCAGAGGGTCGTCTAGGCGCCCCTCAAGGGGAAGGGGATTCAGAGAATGGTTACGGTCCGAGCACTCCACCCCCGTGCCCTCGGTTTTTCCAACCCTCCACCCCCGTTCTGGAGGAGTACATTCAAGAACTGTTGGAGAAAAAAGTGATCCGAAAGGTGAAGTCCATCAAATTCCAAGGGAGGCTGTTTTGTGTTCCCAAGAAAGACTCGGAAAAGCTCAGAGTCATTCTGGACTTGTCGCCACTCAACAAGTTCATAGTGAATTGCAAATTCAAGATGCTAACATTACAACACATAAGGACCTTACTGCCCAAGAGGGCATATTCCGTCTTCATAGACTTGTCAGACGCCTATTGGCACGTTCCAATCAACCGTCGACTCTCCCCCTACCTAGGGTTCAAGCTGCAACGAAGTCTATACGCCTTCAGAGCCATGCCATTCGGGCTAAAAATAGCCCCAAGGATTTTCACGAAGCTTGCGAGCGTAGCTCTCAAACAATTACGCCTAAAGGGAATTCAGGTAGTAGCCTACCTGGACGACTGGCTGGTGTGGGCAGCATCCGAGACAGAATGCTTGCAAGCTTCCAGTCAAGTGATCCAGTTCCTAGAGTATCTAGGCTTCAAGATCAACAGAAAAAAGTCTCGACTTTCTCCATCTCAAAAGTTCCAGTGGCTGGGAATCCACTGGGACCTAATGTCACACCGTTTCTCCATCCCGGCGAAGAAAAGGAAGGAGATAGCGGGGTTCTGTCAAGAGACTTTTAGATTCCGAAAGGATATCAAGACGCGAACAGGAGAGGGTACTGGGCTCTCTCCAGTTTGCTTCGGTGACAGACCTAGTGCTAAGAGCACAGCTAAAGGATGCAACCGGAGTTTGGAGAAGTTATGCATCAAACGCGCGTACTCTTCTCAGGCCTTGGTCCCAAGCCAGACATCTAAAGAAGTCGGTTCTTCTTCAGCCACCTCCCCCGTCTGTGACGATTCACTCAGATGCCTCGAAGGAGGGATGGGGAGGTCACTCTCATCGGAAAAAAGTCCAGGGGACTTGGTCCAAGCTATTCAAGACCTTTCACATAAACTTTCTAGAAGCTATGGCAGTGCTCCTTACCTTAAAGAAAGTCTCCCCGCGTCACTCGATCCACATAAGGTTGGTGATGGACAGTGAGGTAGTTGTAAGATGCTTGAATCGACAAGGATCGAGGTCACCACCTCTCAACCAGGTGATGTTGGCCATCTTCCTATTGGCGGAAAAGAAGAATTGGTACCTGTCGGCAGTTCACCTTCAAGGAATCCGCAATGTGACAGCGGACGCTCTATCCAGGTTCACACCAATAGAGTCGGAATGGTCCTTAGATGCAGGATCATTCTCCTTCATTCTGAATCAAGTCCCAGAACTGCAGATAGACCTCTTTGCGACGAAAGACAACAAGAAGTTGCCCCTGTACGTGTCCCCGTACGAGGACCCCTTAGCAGAAGCAGTGGACGCGATGTCCCTCGACTGGAACAGATGGTCCAGGATTTATCTGTTCCCTCCTCACAACCTTCTGTTGAGGGTCCTCAACAAACTGAGATCCTTCAAGGGGGTAGCGGCAATAGTGGCCCACAAGTGGCCGAACAGCGTGTGGTTCCCCCTGGCATTGGAACTACGGCTGAAGTTTGTACCGCTACCAGATCCAGTTCTGACCCAGCGAGTCCAGAAGTCGACTGTCTGCGCTTCATTACAGAAAACCCGGACCCTGCAGCTCATGATTTTCTCTCCCTAGCGGTGAGAAAGCGTTTCGGGATTTCAAAAGCCAGCATAGACTTCCTAGAGGAATATAAGTGCAAATCTACTAGAAGGCAATATGAGTCATCTTGGAGAAAATGGGTGGCCTTTGTCAAGGCGAAGAATCCGCAGGAGATCTCGACGGACTTCTGCTTATCTTTCTTCATCCACCTCCATGGTCAAGGGTTGGCAGCTAACACAATTTCGGCGTGTAAGTCTGCTTTGACAAGACCCATTCTATATGCCTTCCAGATTGACCTCGGTAACGAGATCGTTAATAAAGTTCCGAAAGCCTACGCTAGGCTCAGACCTTCAGCACCTCCAAAGCCCATTTCATGGTCTTTAGACAAAGTTCTTCATTTCGCTTCTCTGTTGAGCAATGAGGAGTGTGCGTTAAAGGATTTGACACAAAAAGTTATTTTCCTATTTGCACTCGCGTCCGGGGCCAGGGTTAGTGAGATTGTAGCCCTCTCGAGAGAGGCAGGTCGTGTTCAGTTCCTGGATGGGGGAGAACTGAACCTGTTTCCGGATCCTACGTTTCTCGCTAAGAATGAGTTACCCACCAACAGGTGGGGTCCCTGGAATATCTGCCCTCTGAAAGAAGATGCATCTCTATGTCCGGTAGAATGCCTAAAGGTCTATCTTCGTAGAACTTCAGACTTCAAGGGTGGTCAACTATTCAGGGGAGAAACATCAGGCTCAAAATTATCTCTGAATCAACTCAGAGCGAAAATCACATATTTTATTCGCAGAGCGGATCCTGACAGTACACCCGCAGGTCACGATCCGAGGAAAGTTGCCTCATCCTTAAATTTCTTTAATTGTATGGATTTTGAACATCTCCGTTCATACACTGGCTGGAAGTCTTCCAGAGTGTTCTTTCACCACTATGTGAAGCAAGTAGAGGAACTAAAGAGATCTGTGGTAGCAGTGGGTCGCCTCGTTAACCCTACTGTTTAACTCTGCGAGGAACAGTGGTTTTAATTGGGACGATTAATTCCAGGGTGAGCGTTTAGTTACTTACGGTACTACAAACTAAGTGAGGGCACTGAGTTGCCCACGTAGACTGTTCCATTTCCAAAGGTGAACCTAGCATAAGTGCAGACATGTGTGCCGAGCGTTTTCTAATGCTAATGTGATTGACTTGTAATATAGACTTTTATGACTTTGATACCTCGGTATCTTACAAGTGGCAATAATGTTTTTCTTTCAGATAAACAAGTTCTGTTTACTATCATACTTATGCTTAAAGTTTTGGGTTATCCTCTTCTTATATATATATATATATATATATATATATATATATATATATATATATATATATATATATATATATATATATATATATATATATATATATATAATTGTTGTTAACCTGTCTATTTATTGTTTGTCAATAAACTTGTTCTTGAGAACCTTGCGTCTCCTTCACCTGTGTCAATTTATTGGTATAATTGAGCATTCATTCTATGTACTTTGTCTGGGATAATTCTAATAGAATTGTTCCTTTATGCAAGCTATGTTGCATTGGTTTATGCTTTCCCTTAACGGGAGGACTTTTACAAGTTTCCTCCTATGCGGATATAAACCTTTGTCCAATACAAGTATTGTGCGGAGAACTAGTCGATATTTCATATTGACGCAGTGGTTCTTTACAAACTATGCTTTACTTAATATAGGGTGAGACCACTATATTAGCTTGCCTGGTATTCATACATAGGTATATGTACTCTTCGAGACTTTTCCAGAGTCTAGTAGGACTCTTCCCTGTAGGGGGCAGGAAGCTCTAACATGGTTTATGGTTAGTTGAAAAGATGTATAACGGTAACATCTTAGGTCTCTAGGTCTAGTCGATTGGGAAAAATTACCTCCGGGGAGTACGGCACGTTCTGAGAATCCACAGATACAGTAATGCTCTGGTATACTTCCATCAGGACGACATGGCTTGAGCCTAAAAAACGGATTTTGAGCGTAGCGAAAAATCTATTTTTGGGTGA
>NC_090751.1:77875269-77877769 GCF_036898095.1 Palaemon carinicauda
TATTCCATGCAATGCTTGTGAAAAATACTATATTGGTCAAACTGGTAAAGCCCTAGAAAAGAGAATTGAACAACATAAGAAATGTGTCAGATATGCTCAAGATAATAATGTACTCTTTGCTCACGTTAGAGTTAAAAATCACAATATTAATTGGTCAGGTGCAAAGAAATTGGTTCATTCAAATTACTTATGTGACGGACCGAGAGAGGAGTTGTGAAATCAAAGGCAGATTGGAAACGACTGAGTTATATTGTTGTGGAACACTCTCCTTATATACAAAACCTCAAGGCAACAGGACATGACAAGTTCACAAGACAGACAAAATCACAGAGGAAAAACCAGACTTGAATTTTCATGTTCGTTTTAGTGCGAGGGAAGAGCGAAGATACAACCATAATATATACAAAAGGAATTATGTACAATTGTGTGAAACACGGTTGGTACATGGCTCCCCCCCTAAAAATGACATACTGTACATGTTAAATAGGGCGCCCTGATCTAGAGAGGCGAACTGTAGGCGGGTCATCTAGCAGAAGATAAGCAGGTTTTAGACGATCAATGGAGACAAAGTCTTCTTTGCCCCGAATGTTTAGGAGGAATGCTTTCGGACTGCGTCGGATCACAAGGTAAGGTCCCGTGTAAGGGGGCGTTAACGGTGGCTTGCTGGTGTCGTTGCGCAGGAAGACGTGCGTTGCAGAGTGCAAGTCCGTTGGTATGTGATGCTTCGCTGGGGGCTTGTAAGTCTGGCGGCACGGAGTAAATTTCCCCACGACGTGACGTATGCGCTGGAGATCGTCGGAGGAGGTTGTAGAAGGGAAAAACTCGGCAGGGGCGACCAACGGATCGCCAAACACTATTTCGGCTGCCGAGACGTCGAGGGCGTCTTTAGGAGTGGTCCTTAGTCCAAGGAGGACCCAGGGAAGCTGAGTAAACCAGTTGCAATCCTTGCAGCGGGACATCAAAGCTGCTTTGAGGGTGCGATGAAAACGTTCAACCATTCCATTGGCAGCAGGGTTATAGGCCGTTGTGTGATGTAGGGTGATGCCCAGGAGATTCGCTAATGACGTCCATAATTGAGAGGTGAAAGTGGTTCCCCTGTCAGAAGTAATATGCTCAGGGATACCAAATCTTGAAATCCATCCAGAGAGTAAGGCAGATGAGGCGGATGAACTTTGCCTTCAGCAGCTGTGCAGTAGAACGGCACGAGGGATGTGAAAGGCCGTGGATGAAATCAAACACCTGTCGGCGCATGGGAGCAGGAATCCAAGGTCGCGGTCTACCAGTACTGACGTCACAGAGGAGGGTGGTGTTGGAGTTTTCGAGGAGAAAATCCTCCCAACGGAGGGACGTACAGGATGTCCTACAAGCTTGATACTCTGGATCCTGTCGTTGGGCTTCAGCCAGGGCGTTGTAATCCAATCCCAGTTGAACGGCAGCCAACGTGTTTCTTGACAGGGCATCGGCAACGGGATTCATTTTCCCAGGGATGTATTGGAGGGTGCAATTGTATTCAGCCACGGCGGAGAGATGTCGGCGTTGACGGGCGGACCAGGCATCAGACTGTCGAGTGAAGGCGTTCACCAGAGGCATGTGGTCTGTGCGAATGACGAAGGGCGTACCTTCTAAGAAATGGCGAAAGTGACGGACAGCCAGGTGCACCGCCAGCAATTCTCGATCGAAGGTAGAATAACCCGATTCTGCCTTGGACAGTTTTCTGCTGAAGAAGGCCAATGGGCGGGGCGAGCCTTTGACCACCTGCTCGAGTACTGCACCAATAGCGACGTCGCTGGCATCGGTGGAGAGAAGGAGAGGGGCGTGTGGGATAGGAAAAGTGAGAGCCGCAGCAGTTGATAGGGCCTTCTTTGCATTGCAGAAGGCTGCTTCTTGAAGGGGACCCCACTTCAGGTCCTTTGGCTTGCCCTTGAGGGAGGCGTAGAGGGGAGCAAGAGTGGCGGCAATGGCTGGCAGAAAACAGTGATAATAGTTGATCATGCCCAAGAATTCCTGCATAGCTTTGACGGTCGAGGGCGTGGGGAAATTCTGAACGGCTGCTACCTTCTCAGGGAGGGGATGGACTCCTTCAGGAGTGATACGGTGCCCTAAGAACGACACTTCGTTGGCGCCAAAGGTACACTTGTCGTACCGGACTACAAGGCCGTTTTGTTGCAGGCGGTCGAGCACGATGCGCAGGTGATGGAGGTGTTCCTCTTTTGAGGAGGAGAACACAAGTATGTCGTCCACATAACATACACAGAAAGGGAGGTCCCCTAAGATGCCATCCATGAGACGTTGAAACGTTGCCCCAGCATTACGAAGGCCAAAACAGGAGTAATTGAAGGTGTATGTGCCAAACGGAGGGGTGATGGCGGTCTTGGGGATGTCTTCTGTGTTCATAGGCACCTGATAATACCCCTTCAGGAGGTCGAGCGTAGAGAAAACCTTCGCTTTTTGCAGGTAGGAGGTTACATCGGCAATGTTTGGGAGGGGGTAGTGATCCGGT
>NC_090751.1:77882769-77887769 GCF_036898095.1 Palaemon carinicauda
AAGAGATAGGAAAAGAAATACAGTAGTCATGACGCCCCCTGTGAGCACCACCCCTAGACCTAGTGGCGTAGGACAGAGTAATCCTCTCCCGATTGTGACGCTTGTAAATGCCAGGTCTGCAATCTTTCCTTTTCAGGGTCGGGTTAATGGGTTCTTGCCTCAAAATGTGGAGTCATGGATTTCATCCATCGATGCCCTTTTAAATGCCAAACAAATCGTAGACCCTTTTGTACAATTACAAGAAGCTAAAAGTTTTATAGATTTTTCTAAGGGGGATGTGAGTGCGTATTTAAGAGGTGTTTCATTTCAGGAAGCAGTTACCTGGGATGATTTCAAAGTTAGGTTACGCGCGGTCTATGGGGGTGAAGAAGCCTTGGATGTAGTATTAATGTTAAGAAATACACTTAATCAAGCCACTATGAATCGGCTTAATGTTATTGAGAGAGCAGCTCTCATAGCTGATAGGCTTAATGAATATCAGGATATTTTAGGTAATTCCACTTGGGTTACTAGAGATAACATCTCCTTGAAAGATTTTTTACGATTAATGTATTTAACTTGCATGACACTTATGTTGCCTGAAGCTTTAGTGCGGTGTTTTGATAAAAAGTTAACGCCTGCAATTACGGAATTGGATGTATATAAACAGATAAAAAAACACATGGCTAAGTGTCCAGATCTCAATCCCGTGTTAACTCAAGTTGTTACAAAGAATGAAACAAAGCCACAAACAGTGAACGTAGATAATAATAGTCAAGTATCGGGAATGACGTGTTATAATTGCAAACGTTAAGGTCACTTAAGCCCGGACTGCAGAACGAAATTCTGTTCGATACATAATAGTTCGACACATTCATACAGTCAGTGTTACTCGCGTAAGACACAAAAGAATCCCAGAAATACACAGTCAATTCCATATGGAAATAAAAAGAAAAATCCTCATTTTAGCAATAAGAAGAAACAACCAATGTTAATGCAGTTCAGAGTCCGAAACAAACAAACACTTCTTCGAATATCGCTGAGCCCGGGTCGTCAAACCAGACCTCGTAAGGTCAGACTAATTTTCAGAATGTGCAGAGCAAAGCAAATACCACATAGTTAACTCCAGTGGGGAAGAGAGTGATGTTGGGTCAAGGTCATTCATGTCAACATCAATAGTATTGAATAATCAATTTAATGTTTTATCAGATAATTGTGAGGCAATAGATTTTCCTATGAAACACACGGCCGAATTAAGTAAAACATTGCATGCTCCCGTAGATTTGCAACGAATTCATACAATAATAAGCCAAAATGAGTTACGACCAACCTTATATGCTGTAAATTTAAAACACAAATCCACGTAATATCATGGATTTAAGGACACATCATTTGTTGTTTTTGAACTTTCCGATTGAAAAATCCGGAGATAGACTCTCGGGTATAGGAAATAATGAATTAAATGTCATAGGCATAACTCATGTTCAATTCAAAGTCGGTAAACGCACGTTTGCCGATACATTTGTTGTTGTACAAAACATTGATATGTATCCAGCTGTAATTATAGGATATCCATCTATGGGAAATCAAAACATTATCTTAGCCCCTGCCAAGCATGGGGTGTATATCAAAGGGAAATTCTATAAGTCTTCTAATACCTTAAAATCAGTTTTGGATAAAAAGGAGACGACAAATATAACCGTAATGTACGTTGAAGAACCAATAACTTGTCTCACTAATAAAGAAATAATATACGCGACCCAGCAGAATTCTCATTCACCCGTAATATCATCTTGCACGCAATCTATCGAGCCAAACATACCTTCGAATTTAATAGTGCAAATAAAGAAAACATTACCGGGATCTGAAATATTAATCCTTTCCGACACTTTGAAAACTAACGGATTGTCTGTCACACAAGCTATTTATACAGTAGGCTCACATCAACAATGTAATATTGAAGTCTGTAATCATTTAAATAACACTTTAGTAATTCCCAAAAATCAACATATCTTGGATGTAGAAGTTTATAAATATAGTATTCTTACCGTTGCTGAAATCAATCACTCTCAATCAGTTGCGGATGAATCCCTTTTGCAATCTATTAAAAATAAAATCAATAAAGACATTCAAGACGAAGAAATTCAACAGAAAATTTTTGGACTTTCAACTAAATATCATGATGTTTTTTCCACTACGGATGGATCCTTAGGAAAAACAGATGTGATCGAAATTCCAGAATGAAATAAATGATGAAGTAGGTAAAATGCTAGAAGAAGGAGTCATTAGGAAATCAAACAGCCATTATAATTTTCCATTAATAGTTGTACCGAAAAAAGATCGAACATGGCGTATCTGCGTAGACTTCCGTCGTCTAAACGAGAAGACAATCCCTGATCGATTCCCAGTGCCATGTACTGACGATATTTTGTCTTTGTTAGGTCAGAATAAATATTTTACCAGTTTGGACTTACTTAAAGGCTTTCACCAGATATCATTAGAAGAAGATAGTATCCCATACACAGCCTTCAGCACAGCCAGGGGACATTATGAATTTTTACGGATGCCTTTTGGTTTACGTTGTGCTCCTATAACATTTACAAGAATGATTAACATAGTATTTGGAGACTTGTTAGGGGATATATTGCATGCCTGTATGGATGATCTTGTAATCTTTTCCAACACCTTTGAAGAACATCTACATAAGTTAGAACTAGTACTACAGAGATTAAGACAACATAACTTAAGAGTAAAGATTAGTAAGTGTGAATTTTTCAAAACAGAATTAATATATTTGGGTTTCATGGTGTCAAGCCAAGGTCTTAAAGTAGTCCATGATAAGGTGTCGGCTATACGTAATTTTCCCATACCTACTAATGTCAAGGGAAAACAGCAATTTCTGGGTTGTAGTGGATATTACAGGCGTTTTATACGCAACTATTCAATAATAGCCGCTCCTTTAACTGATCTTACGAAGAAGGGCGTAGATTTCATATGGTCTGAGCATCATCAACAGGCGTTTAATACCTTGAAAGATGAACTGTGTAGTTCTCCTATCTTAAAATTTCCTGACTTCGGTAAGGAATTCTTCATTGCAACAGACGCCTCAGACTTAGGAGTAGGAGGGGTATTGCTTCAGCAATATGATAAACAGTTTTTCCCGATAGCTTTTTATTCTCGAAAATTGAGAACTTCCGATAGTAAGTATGCAGTAATAGACAAGGAAGGGCTAGCTATTGTTAATTCACTAGTGCATTTTAAGTTCATAATTTACGGTTATCCCGTTAAGGTTCTTACTGACCATAAACCACTAACCGACTTATTTAAAGGCTTCAACCATAGCACTAAACAAACTCGGTGGCATTTGATCATTCAAGATTTTGGCGCAAGAATCGGGTATTTACCTGGGAAAGCAAATATCATTGCGGATGCATTATCATGCAACCCCGTGTCATCTTGTATGGAGCCTTTAGCTGAATTAATAGATATATCAACATCCATGCCTACTGTTAAAACGATATCTGAACAAGAAGATTTAGGCTGGAGCGCTGAATTATTACAGACTGAGCAAAGAAAAGATCAGAAAATAGAAACAATTATAAATGCTTTGAAAGGCAATCATAAGGAAAAGGAATATATAAGGTATAAGCAGCAGAATTATATAATCAAAGATAATATTCTGTGTAGGACTGTGACAAGGAAAACCCGCAATACACCACATGTAACTAACGACCAGGTAGTAGTACCAATCTCACTTATTTCCACTCTCCTGAATTGGTTGCATTCAAATCCATTACATGGACACCCGGGGTTCTCATTAATGTCACAGAAAGCCAAATTATTGTTTTATTGGCATACGATGCTTACAGATATAAAAAGACACATAGCTAATTGTCGCACATGTCAGGAAAACAAAGGGCATACGAAAACACCTGTCAGCCTAGGGGCTTATCCAGTGCCCAATCAACCCTTTGAAAGAATACATTTAGATTTGTTAACAGGATTTTACGAGTCAGACAGAGGAAATAAGCACCTCTTAGTAATTATAGATGCTTTAAATCGATAAACAGAACTAATAGCGCTTAAAACTAAAACTGCGATTGAATGCGCTAGGAAGTTTTACGAGTGTTACATTTGTAAACATGGAATTCCACACATGATAATCTCAGACTCGGGTGGTGAATTTAATAATCACTTTCTTACCTCATTGTGTGAATTCCTTAGCATAAAGAAAATAAATACCATGATATATCACCCAGAGTCGAATGGGCTGGTGGAAAGAGCAAATAGAAAAGTTTTAAATATATTAAGAGTAACACTGGGGGGGATCAGACCCCCAACTGGGATATTGCAATACCTGCAGCACTGAGTACTCTGAATCATTCATATCATATATCAATTAAAATGTCACCGCATGAAGCATTGTATGGTACCCCAGTTAGAACGCCTTTCCATGTATTAACGCCTACAACTAATCTATCAAATCCTTTAAAAGAATGTATAAATGCAAGCAAAAGTCGATATGATATCCTTCGAAAGAATTTAGAAGAATCACAAATCATAATGAAAAGGAATCATGATGAAATAGCGAAGCCAACTAAAACATATACTGTGGGTGATAACGTATATATACAGATAAATGTGCGTAAAGGACTCAAATATAAACTAACACCTAAGTTTGAAGGCCCATTTAACATTTTGGAAACATTAACGGCCAATAGGTTTAGAGTTCAAAACGTATCCCAACCCACGGATGAGAGAATAGTACCATTGGCTCACATAAGAAATTAAAAAAAAAAAGAGAGGGAAAGAAGTGAGGGAAAATTTTTTATTTGTGTGATTAAAAGTTTTCTTCTTAATACAGGAGTAATTACATATAATTTTCTCATTACAGGTTTCCAAGATGAATTTTTTGTTGTTGGGAGTGATATTGTTCACTCAGACATTTTTCTCGTGTGGGATGAGCTCTAAAACTAAAAGTATAGATTCTAAATATGGCACTATAGTTGAAAGACAAGAAG
>NC_090751.1:77902769-77956484 GCF_036898095.1 Palaemon carinicauda
TATGTAAAGAAATTTATAAGATGTAAAACTTGCGAGACCCTTAATACAATTATGAAAAAGGATAAGAAATCCAGGTTAATGTATAATCAGTGTATTGAGTGTGGGTCTGTATTCCACCTCGAATGCATTCAAACTAAATATTATCAAGCTTTTATTAAAACGTAACTATAGGTGGTTTGTTTTACGTTTCCTATACTAAATTTATGAATTGGGTTATGATTATGTTATTTGTGTGAAATCGTTGCTTATCTTTTTATTTTTAATTAATCCTTTAATTAGGAATCCATTGTTTTGTATGAAATTCAAATATAAATAATTTATATTAAATAAACAAAAAATATTATTATTCGTTTTTCCTATATATATATAACAAAAACAAGAGATACATATATATTATACGTGTATATATTGATCGGTCAATTCTCTTGAATTAAACATTTAGTTATAAAGACCATGTTTTTATTAAAGAAGAAAAATAGTGATGTTTACTATCGGGTTTCGGATGAATATAAAATTACTAGCAATGATAGAATTTTTCGTGGATATGGTGTAGAACATGTAACAACAGCAGTACGCGGTAGAAATTTTGAAGATTGTGTCTATATAACGATGGTAATCCCCTATCCCATTCAATTTTCTTGTATTAAAGAAAAATTATTGACATTTAAAGATGATTGTTATTATGAATGCCACGATAATCATAGAGCATTTGCTAATTTTATAAATAATAATTCATATGGACGCTTGATATCTTTATATAATAAAATTGATATAATTTCTTTAAAAGATAACCAGAAATTGAATGTTGTATTTTTACAGGCCTTTATATTACTTAATAAATATGATCGATATTTTGAGACTATTCATAAAGCTTGTGTGTTAAGTAATTTTAAAAATATAAGAATTTTTTCCAAATTTTAATATTGATTTATGTAGAACTACAAATTTATATAAAAATTACCACAGAAAAGATATATTTGAATATATTTAAAAAAAAAATGGATTCGATGTTTGTATTGTACGAAGGGATACAATGAAAAAATGTTTTGAACTTATTTGTGAATTTATTAAAAAAAAGGAAATAAAAGATGCACCAGACGATTTCTTGGACAAATTTAAAAAATTTTTAAATATAGGAGTCTCATATAATTATTTGGATGCGCAGAAAAATGATAAACCGAATCAATATGAAGATAAATTATTTTATAACACCAAACACGGTGCCATTATTTTCTTATGATATGCACGCAAATTTGTGCCTGGAAATATATGATAAATTTGGCGCTCTTTGCGGAGAAGCAGTTAATACATATATTTCAAATATGTTTCATGTATTACTTGATGGGCTTCCAAATGTTATTATGTTGAACGAAAAAGATCACTTAAGATTTGATAAAAGTATATCTAAGGTAGCAACCAATCATTTAAAGCGGAGACAATTAAATATCCATAATATGCCAAACATCGACCCCCAAAGGTATCCAGTATATATATTATCAATGCTCGATTTATATTATTGTTCACACAATACTTTCCACGACGACAACGCGGTAGAATTATCTAAAAAGTTATTAAAAAAACAAAATTGGATAGAATATATTTTAAAGGACAAAAAGATTATTAGTGAGATATATGTAGTTATATCTAAACCAGAACTTTTAACAATTGAAACATATATAAATACGTTATTTAATATAGATGTAAAGTTTGATTATATTATTTCAAATCACCACAAATCTTCTAATTATTTAAATGATAAAGTCTTTAATATGTGTGAAAATGTTATTAAAAAATATTTTCCATATTCTCAAAATTTTTTTCGAGATCAACAGTTACGATTATATAAGTTTGAAGATTATAGGCCCGCGTTGGGAAAGTCTTACTTTCCTTGTTCCGTTGATGATATGTACAATTATCACAAACACATATATAATTATGTGATGAGTTATGAAAATCTAGAATTTTTGGGCAGTAATTATAATCACAATAATGACACATTGGATTTATACAGTTGTAACCTGGACCCCAGTGATAGGAGGATCAACAAATATATAACCCTTTACAGAAAAGAAGAGGATGATAGTGATAATGAAAATAAAAATAAAAGGATCCGTACCTAATCATACTCGAAACAAAGGGAATGAAATAGTCCCACTTTACTGATTGTTTTTTTATTTTATTTGTTGTCATCTCATTATTTAATTGATTTTAAAAAGATTATTGGTTGTTGTAAGACAATGATATATAAGTCAACCAATCTTTGTGTATCGTAGTTTTTTGTTAGTTTCAAATGTTTCGCTTTACCGTTTACGCTTCTGAAGAGCATTGGTATTATGAAATGAAGTTAAACTATTTTGATAATCTTGTAATAAAATTTGTTTAAAATTTTCTTGGTTGATTTCCATTTCCTTGTGATAATTATTTTCTTTATAGACATCTAATGGTTTTATAATTATAGCATTATTTTTCGCCAATGTTTTTAAATCATTGGAAATATTATACATATTCACACTTAACCCATTAGTTCCATGGTCAAAAGCATTTGAATCACCCAAACATATATTTAAAATATTACTTTTTACTCTGAACAATTTATCATTTGATAATGGTTTTTCAATGGTTTTGTTTTGTAACTCCTTTTTTGTTATTTTTGTACATACATAGGCACAATTAGATATATTTTCGTCTTTATTTAACACGCAAATCTCATTATCATTGGTTAAACAAATTCTTTCGGGGACGTGTTTTTTATCATACAAATCAAATAAATCTGTAAATATTGATTTTCTTATAGAGGTTAAAAGCGTCTTTGGGCGAAGGGTATTATTTTTGGTTCTTAATTCTAAGATATTACTATCATTATTTATCAGAAAAATAATAAACTGAAATATTTTCAGTTTTTAATTCCATAGGAGCCAAAGAATTCATAAAATCTCCAATAATAATTCGAATGCGGTTATGTATAGCAAATAAGTCTATTTTCCCTTTAATTATTCTTGTTCTGATGGAATTATACAATAACAAACATCATTATAACAAACCTTTCCCTTTTTTATTAAAAATATCCAAATTGTATCGAATAGCTTAATGTTTTGTATATCATTTTCCCAATATTTTATTACATTAGACTGAAGTAAAAATACATCAATTGGCTCCATACAACTGCTAAAACATCGTATAGTAGGATTTCGATCTCGATGGTTCTCAATTTCATATACATTTGGAAAACTATATACGTTTTCTTTGATATATTTGAGAATTTCTGTTTCTCTGACCCGAAATAAAGTATTTCTGGAAGGAAGATAATCTACTACTTTTCTCTCCTGAATTTCTTTCTGAGATGGAATTTCTATGAGGTATATAGTATCCTCGTCATTCATTTTATTGAATTTTGTATATTTTCCCATTAACCATACAACATTAATATTTCCACACATAATATCCTCAAAATTATAAATGGTTTCTTCGGTGTTATAAATATTTTCATGAATATTATACTCTATAGTTTTTGCTTTATTATGGTCATGAATATTTTGCATAACATTTGTTGAAAGTTTCAAGACTTCACTTATTATATCTTCATTCAGCACTACGATACCGTTGTCTATTTTATAACTTACATTCATACACGAATTATTTTCACTATTTTCATTTAAATCCTTAATAAAATTTTGATATTTGTTAATATCTAAATAAGGATTCTCCTTCAGTTCTGATGCCTTTATTTGTTCAATTCTGTTTTTTGATAAGGGCTTTGAAATAGTTTTTTTCTTGTATTTCATAACAAGTTGGGCGTAAAATATAAAAATATGTTTCATCGTTGTGAGTATCGTTATATCCTCCAATTATCCAAAACTGGTCTTGGTTTTTATTAAGTATAAAACTGTTGTAAGCATCATTTTTATTTGGCAATATCACCATTTTTTATTTAACCAATGAAAACATGACATCATTATTATTATTATTATTAATTATAAAAATGGAAAATTATATATATATATATTATAGCAACAGCAATATATAAAGGGGCCAACTCCCTTGTTTGAAAGTAAAATAGAACACGACCTAGGATACTCTCCTACAACTATTACTTGCCTTACCTGCCCATTTTAATAGAAATTAACAATAGATAAATTTATTACACACGAGGATAAGAAATATATGAGTTTACAGTTAACTGATGCGAGAGAAAATCGAGGAGATGTTTATTTTGCAGTAGATAATTATATAAATGGAATGAAATTGATCAGAAAAAATCATAAGCCTAATTTATCCAGTCCACAGGATTTACAGTTGTTTCTGCTTTATGAAAATACTCCTCAAAACAAATTTCTAAATTTTCATATTTACATAAATAATATCATGTCTAATAGAGATACGGCCATTCAGATTAAAGAATATGCTGGAGTAAATTATGACAACTCGTTTATAACTAAAAAACACACATCATATATGCTTTCCAGACTAATTTCCGATGATAATCAGTTACAAATTAAAATTTGTGAAAATTCTCAGCCCAGGGAAATAATTGATAATGACGATCTAATGGAAAGAGCAAATCCTACCGCTATATTGGTGTTTAATATATCAGCTGGTAATTGTACAACCCCGCACGTAGAAGCATTAGAAGTTTTAACAGATTCTTGTTTTGATGAGGTAGACCGAGGAAATAGTATTACTGCTTCAAAAACTGAATTAGCTTTGGGTGGAAAGACTGGCCAAAAATTTAGGTGTGTTGATTATAAACAAGACGATGATACAAATACTTTGTACAAAATACATATCTATGCTACGAGCGACGACGTTGCTTTTGAAAAACTTAGGTGCATAAGATCTGTGTAAAAATGAACTTTTTAAATAAAAAAAAAAACCTCGAATTATTTTCATTGTCCTTGTGTTTTAGTGTGATTATTCATATTTTTTTCCTTGTTATAATTTAACTATACCCAAAAGGTAAAACCTTTTCAATCTCTTTTAACTTTTATATTATTAGTAGTGGGGGGAATGAATACCGGGGGTGGAGGAACATCCATCGTGTCTAATAATCTATTAATTGTTACCAACAAAGATTGTATCGTATCAGGATTAATAAATTTTATTTTATCAGTATTATTTTGAGGTGTTAGCTGGGATGAGGACAAAAAACTTTTATCAAAATTTATACTATCATCCATCATAATATCTTGTTGTTGTTGCGTTTCTGGTGTTGAATTTGGATTTGAAAGAATTTCATCATTAATTTCATAATTTAATGTAGGAATTGAAGTAGCTATTCTATTTTGAAAAACGTTATTTATATCTCTTGAATCTATTTTATTCATATAGGGATAACCACCATTTTGAATATATGGATGAAATATTGGTATGATATCTATTTCGTCGACTTGTGATAAAGAAGGTGGTGGGGTTGATAACCCCAATTGATTCTCCATTTTTTAATTACACGTGTTTTTTTCGTTTGAAATCATTTTCATATATTGCTATTGTATTATCATTATTATTAATTCTCCTCTTATTTATAACAGAAATCTTTTCGTCGTTTATCATTATATCTTTTTCCTTGAGTCCACGAAAAACGGCGGTTTTGTGAATTTCTAGGCCGTCTTTGTATATATCATCACAAATTAATAATTCATCATCAATAAGAGATGTATGATAGTGTTTTGATAAAAATATTATGGCATCAGATACGGATGCTATATTTATATATTTAAGTATATTCAAATATAATAACAGATAAGATATACGTTTATGTGTAATTAGATATTCGGGGTCTTCTTCTAAATTACAAGAAGTGATTATGAAATGAACTATATCTGTCACGGGTGAATACATATCTGTGGATTTTTGTATATTTTGAGTTATTTTCAATTCGCCAACAAATAAGGAGTCATATAAATATAACGGAGAATTTATTGTACAGTGACACACACCGTGTAAAAATAATGCAGCCATTCCAACTTGGAATTTATTATCATAATCATTATACAATGAAAGTTTGGGGAAATGAGCCATTTTAAAATTCACGGGAAGAGTAGAATCAAATCGAGAACGAAAAGACATGAATCTTAATCTTGATAATAAAGCTGAACACTGCTCTGAGAATTGAGGTTTATTGTTACCAAATATTAATATGGTCGATGCGAGTTTAACGTTATTACCTGATTCATAATTTGATCGAATAAATAAACGAGAACTACCAGTTATTTGATTAATCAATTGCCTATTAAATGGTTTATTGGCAATTTCATCCATATACCAAAACTTTGCAAAATTTGAGCTTTTGGAAAGGTCGTGATATCGATCTATCGTTGAAGAGTGATTCATAGTATGTGACGATAAAATTCCAGCATGATTACCAAGAACAGATAATACTTGGTTTAAAAATGTAGTTTTTCCTGAATTAGTTTCTCCTAGAAAAAAATGAAGGTGTTTATTTTTCAAACTAACACCATGACAAATAGCCCTCAATATCAATTTTAATATGTATATCAAGGACGATATATCATAACTAAATGTTTGTAATAATGAAATACAAGTAAAAGTTAAACAACAATTACATTCTACAATATTCATAGAATCTGTGGGAATATCTTTAAGAAAACTGGATCCACTTGGGTGTATTTTTGATATGCGCTCATAACAGATAGCTAAAGTCTCTATACGATATTGCAGTGTTTTTTTTTTGTTCTTGTGGGGGAGTTTTCAGATAAATATTTATCATTTTTAAAATATCGTGGTTTTCGTTTTCAGGTAATAGTTTTACAACATCCATCATGTCACTATAACTATTAGCTATTTGTTTCAAAATGAAATATTTGGTTAGTTTAATTAACTCTATAGTTTCCTTTTTTTTACACAATTCGTTTGTTAAATATAAATGCAATTCTCTTTTAGACATATTTGCAAATTTTCTTTTTTTGGCCATTAAAATTTCTGATGAACATAAAATATTTCCCCCATCACCAAAAAAATGACCATGTACCATGCTTTGTTTAATTTGATCATGAATTAAAGAACATTCGGTTTGTGAATGATTATCGATGGATTTTCTTTCATCGTGTAAAATTTTTAGCCTTTCGTAATTTTCAATTACTTATGACATTCTGAACAATGGGAAAAAATTGTTTGTGTAAAAATTTACATTTGGGAATATGCTCCATTACGTCATTTAAATTATCATCTATGATGTCATGCTCTTTCTCCCCATTTCCATAGCTATTTGAATTATTCTTCGGATAATTACTGTAACTGATTGAAAAATTATTTTCTTCGTCATCTATATAGTACATAGGTATTGGTTTTAAGAGAACCAAAGAATCGCTTCCACTTAAACTTAATTCAATTAAAATGTATCTCTCTTCGAAAAGTTTGAGAAATGTTGGTGGCAAGCTGTGTATTTTACTTCCATTCCAAAAAGCTTCAATTTTGCTTATAATTTGATTTATTATAGATCCAGTATTTTTATTAGTTGTACAATGAATACGATTAGAAAATATTATACTTTCTTCTTTCGTCAATAATTCTATATTCAATTTATTATCATTATTATTATTATTATTATTATTATTATTATTATTATTATTATTATTGTTATTATTATTATTATTATTATTATTATTATTATTATTATTATTATTATTATTATTATTCTTTTTCTTCTTCTTCAAGTTTTCATTATATTTTTTCGTTTTGGTAACGATAAAATTTGATATATGACTTCGTATGTTAGCGATATAATATATTTCTGGTATATGGAGCGGTATAGAAGCCACAGAAAGAGACGATATCGAACATTTTTTTCCATCTAAATTCGTCCCAAGTTACCAATTTACCATTATTTATATTATTATTAATAGTTCCAGTTTTGTTATTTTGTTTGCTTCGATTATTTTTATTTTTGTTAGTTATACTTTTGTTATTATCCTTACCCCCCTTCATTAAAGCTACTGCTATTGCCAAGTAATATTATTGGCCGATAAATTGCTAATAATTCATATAATATAGATTCATTCTTGACTAATAATATCGCAGCAATAATAATGTTGGGTATAATGATATTTCTTGATGCTCCTTGGATTGTAAAAGTTTGTGGTATATTAAAATGTTTGATCATTTGAGAATCTATTTCATCATTAAAACTACCTTTGTGGTTGTCATCACTATCAAATTCGTTTTCATCATAAGTTTGTGTTTGAGATATATTATAATTTTTAATTACACTTATTGCCTCCTCGATTTCCATAATGTTTTCAATTATCAATAGATGTTTGATACATAAGATGACCCAAGATTTCATGGAGTCATCTAAATTGAATAAGTTTGGAAATCTGATATATTTGTAATTTAAATGGTAATAAATTTGTAAAAATTCTTCAATGATAATTCTACTATTTTGAGTATTATAAGTTATAATCATTTTAATCCATTCTAATAATAATAATGAATGTGATTTTAAATCATCAGATTGTTTTAATAATAAAAAGTATATTGACACGAGGAAATGTATTGTGTGTCTCAGTTTTTCGCGATCATATAATTGCAAAACGTGTTCTAAATTATAAGGAAAGAGTAAGTCGTTTTCGAAAAGTGTGGCGTTTATAACATTATTATTATACGGGTTTGTTTTTATTGTAATTAGAAAATCTTCGTCGGTTTTGTATTCATATATTTGAAAATCATCACCAATAATGGCATTTAAGAAACATGTATTGTAAGAATCTTTTAATATACTATAATTTGGTAATTCTAACATGAATATATTCCAATGGGTTTCTTTTTGATGATTATTATAATATGTAATGTCTTTGTTATTACATATACAATTCAAAACTATTGGATAGTTTGATATATTTAAATGTGGTATATCTTGAAATTTCAATACATTAAAATTAGGAAATATGCTCTTATATATTTTAAATCGGATATTAGAATTTGTTCTATCGACGAGATATCCAACGTGGGTATACAAATGCATACTTGAGCTTGAACAATTTGGTAAAAACCAAGAAGAATTTAAATTTTCTTTATTGTTGGGCCACCTAATAAGGTTAAATGTCTTTTTCCATGCATTATTTTTATTATAGACATTAGCACTTTCTTCTCTCTTCCAATCCGGAATGCCATTATCAATTTCACGTGCACTAAATATATTTTCATTTTCTATAAAACTTTGTATGATTTCTTCTTCGTGCTCTAATGAAGAATTCAAGTTATCATTATGAAGAAATAACTTCAAGGAATAAATTTTTGTATGCTCTGGTATGGGCTTAAAAATATTAAACAAATCAAAAGCACTATCCAAATCAGCAATTAAAGGACTTTCAGATATAAAGGCCCCGTCCTTGTAGCAACTATAAGGCAAATATGAGCAATCTATTTCATTTACATTTAAATTAGCATCTCCATATTTTGCTGATCCGAAGACACTATAATTGGCTGTTGGATAAAAAAAACTATGATTTTCTATAACTGCGTGTAACACATTATAAAGACAAATTAAATCAGGATATCTCATTATCAATGAAGGAATTTCAATATGAAATCCATTACTAAAACTTTTACCCTTTCCTAGTATATATATAGAAAAGTTAGTTATACCTAAGCCCTCGGTTATTAAATATAGAACTTCATAGATTAGATTATTTTCGTTATATTTTTTACATTTATGTCGAATATTATGTATGAAAAAATATTCCGGCGTTCTAGTTCTATTTTTACAATATGAAATATATTCTTCAAAATTTAATAGTGTATTACTTTCAAATTTAAATTCACAGCCCTTTAAATCAAAATCTAAACAAAAATGTTGTAAATCAAGATATTTTCTTTGAATCGAAATAGACCCGTATAAACCACGAGGAACAAAATGATGATCCCGTATAAATTCATGTATTTTATTTCTTAGGTTATTTATACCTAAACAATAAACACTTCCGCACATATTTTGATATATTCCAAAAAAATTTAACGGAATATATGTTTCATTGAATTTTTGTGCGTTTTTGTTTTGAATGATAATTCCGTTATACATTAAATCTGATGAAGTCATGGATTCATATAAAGAATTAGAATCATTAACTCTTGCTTTGCGTTCATTAATTTGAATATTTTGTTGTCGGCTTTGATTATTGTTATTACCATATTGTGAAATTAAAGTCTGGGTATACATGATAAAGGTAACAATAAAATAAAATTTTGGGGTTTACTCTATATATACTTATATATATATATATATATATATATATATATATATATATATTATATATATATATATATATATATATATATATATATATAATTAATTTTGAATTCATTCATTCATTTTATTTAGTTTTTTTAATATATATAAGGGATTTACGTGGTGTCCTTTGGTAATCAATGACTATATATGCACTAAAAAAGAATATACTCAGATTCATAACTAACTGTATACTGTGTAAAATATAAAATACAATTTTATCTATATAGTTGTCATAAGAAGCAGCAAAAAAATGAATTATTGTTACAAAAATCAAATATATTGATAATATCATACACATTCGTATAAATGCATAAACAAATTCCATTTTTTAAATTTATAATTTATGATTCATATTTTTTCATATCTATAAATAACTATATATATTTATTTACTTAGTAATAGTTTATTTTGATATAAAAGTATGAAATCTTTGTATTTTGGCGATAATGACGAAGAAAGTATATGTTTGATAAATGAAAATAACGCAATAATAAATGATGAAGAGGAAAATAATCTTTGGTTCAAAACAAGACCAAAAAAAAAATACTAAATTATACTCAAAAGTCTTATTTCGAGTTTATTTTTATAAAAAAAATCAATGATTCATTTCAGGCCCCAAAAAACCTTTATTATAATAATCTAAAGCGTAAAATATTTCCCCGTAAATCTTAATTTGATAATTATATTTCTTCGTTTCAAAGAGGATAAAATATATTTTTTAACACAATTTTGTGGTTATATATACACCAACAATACAAAAATTCAACAAAGTACGCTACTAGCTAACTTGCAATATAGAAATAAATAATCATGAGCGTTTCAACCCTTTCAGACAACGACGATGAGAGTAACAGCTTTAATAAAGACAAAATCTATTATGAATCATATCACCCGTTAAATTATTCAGACAGCGACGATGAGAGTAACAGCCATAAAGACAATAAAACCTATTATGACTGGCAAAATCACCCGTTAAATTATGGTACACGTAATTTTTCATTTACACAATCATTAAACAATCCAAACGTGTATGTAAGAAAATCTATTTATTTGGATGAACAATCAAGGGATCCAAATGTCAGCAAATCTCTTATTTTTGATTATTTAAAAGACATTTATGCAATGTTTAATAGAACCAATGAAATGAAAGCGGAAATGGTCTTTAAGCTTTTAGATAAACAATTATCTAATTATAATATAGTAGGAATAAATGTTCAAAGTTACAGGGCCGTATCACTCAATCGGGGGGGGGGGGGGGGTTATCAAAATTTTTGATAATAATAATGATATTGAGGAAAATAAGGTTTATACTTTACGTATCCCCGTTCCTATCCATTCTGTACCATACAATAATATTAAACAACAAATTGAAAGATTTTTAAATGAATCGAATAACTTTTTATCGCATAACGAGCGTTTAGAAGAAGTGTTTGATGTATTACCTACTGAATATCCAAAATCAGAAGAAATTGAATCCCTTGGGTGGGAAAGTTATAACGATGATTGTTACTTTGAATTTGTTTATGATGAATTATTAGGTATATATTATAGAAAATGTTTAAATTTTTATAGCAATTTAAATCAATTTTTTATTCTCAATATACGGAACGCCCAAAATTCATAATGAAATTGAATCGAGTTTTTGAAATGTTACAAAAATATAATCATCTCTATGTTTTATATAATGTGTTAATTGAACATAATATAATAAAAGTTAATTTCCCAAAAAATGAGGTTACACAATTGTCTTTTGATTATAAGATAAATAAAAATGTAATAACAGTATATGATATTACTAATGCAAATATAAAACTACAATATAACTATAAACTAGTGATTGTTTCTTGTAGATACCGAGATTTATTTGATTAAAATTTTTTTATTAGAATTAAAAAATACAAACGATGAATATTCACCAACCATTTATAATTGTTTGTCTTATCCTTTCCATTATCTTCATTATAAACTATTTAGCTGAAATATTTATATTTCCAGGGGGAATAGGATTTATGGGACCAAAATATAATATAATTATTAAGGTCATCCAATTAATATTGGTATCACCCATTTTTATTGGTACAATTTATTATTTAATAAGAGATAGAAAAAATGTAGAAAATGATTTTTATCGTGATACTCTGATGAATAAAGAGCAATATTTCCATAATTTCAAAAATCCTACTTACGAAAACACAGAAAAAGACACAATTGAATATATATCTCATAATGATCGAGCGTTATTAAGATAATAATTGATTAATTATAGTATGAGAATACAACGAATATTTCTAATACAACTTTTCAATATTGGAGAGAAAAATAATTGAATAATAATTCATCACTTACATATTATATACTGTAGTATTTCTCGTAATTATTGCTCTTATGTTCTATTTGGATTATCTTTTTAAAGTTAGAGGCAATACTAAAATTTTCGGAATAAAAAAATTAGATTTAATAATTTTTCGTTTTTTTAATCACAAAACTTTTTTATGATGATATCATTAACTGTGCTCCTATATTTCTTAATGTTAAAAATTATACATCCTTAAATGGATCCTGTTATAAAGATATGCGAAGAAATTGAAAATGAAAATTATGGAAAAGCAATTCAATATTATTCAATGTTTTTCCATCGTATTTTGTCATACATTATCAACCAGAAAAAATACGAAGGTATCAATGAAATATTAAAACTTCAGTTGAATAATGAAAGTAATTTTCATTCGGCTATTATTCACTTATTATATTATATGTGGCAGTCTAAATGGCAAAGGGGTGGTAATGTTCAATATATTAGTACCAGAGAATTTGAAGACATGATTTACAAATCACAAAAAGTAGAGAATCTTTTAGATTGTTTAAAAAAAGACTCAAAGGCTAGTTTTTATTTATTTCTTCCGCCCAATTTTGACCATTTTCTTTCGCAAGCTTTATATGTTATGGAAAATGAACTTCGAAAGGCATTAAATAACACTAATACGTTGATTGGAAAAGATACTTTACATAAATGGTCATCTCTATTTTCTTCAATTTTAAATGGTTATATGAGCACAAATTTACATACCAACGTAGGAAATTTATTATGGATGCAAGAATTAAGAGTTATTGCCTTAATATATAAGTATTTTTATTTGTCTTACGAAAAAAAGGAAGAAAATTGGAATTGGCATGAAACTCAAATACAAAAGAAAATGTTAGACCTACATCTTACTTACAAAAATAAATATGAAATTTTACAGAATGATTTAGTTAAAAAACTAAACCAATCACACGATGCTTGTGAACGTGCTTATAATTTATTACTAAGCGAATTTGATTCATATAAACAAAGGGAACAAAAAAATAGACTTCTTCACGAAAAGGAGGTCCTAGTGTATAATGAGCACATGATGAATAAGTGTAAAAATACACTCGAAAATAATAATAAATATTGGAAAAATGTATTAAGCGTTAGAACTGATACACAAAATATGGAAACAGAGGAGACATTATACCCAGATTTAGAAAATACTGAAGATTATAATGATAAAAACAAAAACAGTGACACAATTATTTTATCATTTACAAATTTGCTGTCTGATAAAGAAAATAAAATATATTTATTAGAAGAAGAACTAAAAAACTCTAAGACCGAAATAGCAAAACTTCATGAAAAAGAAAAAGAAAATCTAAAAAACGATTTAGATAAGAAAAATAAAATAAAGGAACTTTCCAAAGAGTTAAATCATTGCAAAGCGCAAAAGGACACCCCAATACATGAAAGTATGAATAAAGACATAATTTCAAATTACGAAAAACATATAAAAAATATAGAGAAAGATATAATTTTGTTTAAACAAGTAATTCAAGAACAAAAAAGTTTAATTAGCGACTTAGAATATAAATTAGAAAAGTGTGAACGAGACAAGAAAAGTAATAAGCGAGATGATGAAAGTATTATAAAAAGAATAAAAAAAGAGAGAGATGATTATTTATATTCAAATGAACAGTATCAAAAAGAAAATGAAAACATCATACGTGAAACAAATGACGATATGAAAAAAATGAAAAAGGAGTGCACTAAACATTTAAAACAATTAAAAATTCAAGAAGAAGAAATTGAACAATTAAACTCAACAATTTCAAAACAAAACATCAAACTTGAAAAGGCTATAGAAGAAAAAAATAATATAATTCTTAAGCATAAAAAAGAAAAAGACTTGTTGTTTCAGGAACAAGAAAATGCTTTAGCATTAACAAATAATCATATTGAAAAATTAGTTATAACTCTTCAAAAAAAGAAAACCGGGTTGCTAAAATAACAAGTAAAGATACTTTAGGGCTGAAAAATCAAATTGACGAAAACAACAAAGCACTTTCACTATTGATAAAGAACCAAGAAAAACAACAACAACAACAACAACTCATCCCACCATCCTCAACGCTAAAAGAAACAATCCAACCATCACCCCTTTTACCTACAACTAGTGGTAATAATGATAATTTACAACCAAGTGAATTGCCCCGTGATTATTATGATGTCTCTACTAAATCGAGATTAGAACAACTGGGTGTAAACACCACAACTTTATATAATAATCCTAATAATGATAATAAGACAATAACCAAACGCGAAGCAAACAAAGCTATGCAGTTGATGGAAGACGAACATTCACCTCCCCTCCAAATCAACCCCCCAAATAAAGATGATGATAATTTACAATTAATGGAACATCAACAAGTGTCATTATTGCCTGAAAATAAAATAATCCAACCATCATCTGACGAACACTCACCTCCCCTCCAAATCAACCCCCCAAATAAAGATGATGATAATTTACAATTAATGGAACATCAACAAGTGTCATTATTGCCTGAAAATAAAATAATCCAACCATCATCTGACGAACACTCACCTCCCCTCCAAATCAACCCCCCAAATAAAGATGATGATAATTTACAGTTAATGGAACATCAACAAGTGTCATTATTACCTGAAAATAAAATAATCCAACCATCATCCTCCTTGTTTACATTTGGTAGTAATAACCAACCATTACCACCATCATCATCATCATCTTCCTTGTTTACATTTGGTAGTAATAATACCAATAATCCTTATTACATTCCTACTGAATCAAGATTAGATCAATTAAGGGCAAATAAACCACAATTATATAATGATAATAGTAATAATAATATTAATGATGATAACGAGACACTAATGGAAGTAGACCAAGAAGAATCTCTGTCATCTCCAATAATAACTTCACAATTACCACTACCACTACCACCACCACCACCACCACAACAACAACAACAACAACTTATATCTTTACCACCACCACCACTACCACTACCACTACCACCACCACTCCAATCATCATCAACAACAACAACCACCAGCAATACAATTTATAACAAACTTACCACTATATAATAACATTGTCAACGATAATAATGATCAACAAAATACTACTACTCTGGCAATTTCAAACCACGAAGAAAATAATAGTAATTTGCCATCATCATCATCATCGTCGTGGGTATCACTACCACCACTACCACCAACTTATAGTCCTCCAATGCTAACTTATAATGATACTACTAATGACAGTACCAATAGCAATAATAATATTGTTTTTAAGAAGGACGAGAAAATTAAACTAATACCAATAGAGAATTTAAAATCTGAAAATAACAGTAATGTCATTGATAATAATGATCAACAAAATACTACTACTCTGGCAATTTCAAACCACGAAGAAAATAATAGTAATTTGCCATCATCATTATCATCGTCGTGGGTATTACCACAACCACCACCACTACCACTACCACTACCACTACCACCCTTAACACCAACTTATAGTCCTCCAATGCTAACTTATAATGATACTACTAATGACGGCACCAATATCAATAATGGTGTTGTTTCTAAAAAGGACGAGAGTTTAAAAACTGAAAATATCAACACACCCCTACAAAAAGTACAAGATGAAATAGAAAAAGAAGTAGCGGCACAAAATAACCAGGACCACCAATTGGATTCTAAAATAAAGGTAATAAAGAAAGAAGATTCATTATTGGACGACGAGAACGTGGTAGACATAAAAAAAGAAAGAAAAATTAAAAGTGCAGGTGATGGTGTCAGTAAAAAGATAAAAAAGGGGAATATCAAAAAGGGGGATACATCAATAAAAAAGAACAAAAAAATCACGATCCCGAAAAAAATACACCCAAAGAAGAAAACTAATATTATAATTGAAAAGGAAAATAAACAACAAAAAGAAACAAAAACAACACAATTGGTAGATATGGAAAATGATAAAATCCAATTTTATACTATGGACGACCTCAAAATGGAAATAACCGAAAAAGAAGAAGTATTATTAGATGATGATCATGGTGGTGGGCTTGATAGAAGCAGAAGGGCTAATAAAAGGAAATTAGAAAAAACAAAAGAAGACGAAGAAGAAGAAATTCCAATAAAAATACCTAAGATTGAAAATCAACAAAAAGATCAACAAGAAAACCAATTTAAATTAGAAAAGGCAAATGCGTCTTTAGAAGGAAAAAATGATAGAACCAACATTGCCCTACTCGAAGAAAAGGAAAACTATAATAATAACGATGATGATGATGATGATATGAAGAAGAACTCTGATAAAAAACTGATAAAAGTACAATATGTAGAAACATAATTAAGTGATATCATCATCAATATTACGATTATTTCTAATATAGGTTGTTTGATTCAATTTATCATTATAATTATAATATTTTAAATATACACTAGCTATTTCTAATAGTATTAGTCCAATTAACACTATAATTTCGATAAATAACATTTGTTGCTCACTTATGTAAATATTATAATTTTTTTTTCAAAATCTTTAATATAGATATAACCAATAACACCAATGATAAGAATATCATTGTCACGAATAATGCATCAGATAGGACCATTTTGGATACAGTTCTCATTTTTTATATTTTATATTAAACTTTACAAACTTTAAATTGCATATAAATATATATATAGTATATCATTTTCACTAGTTAGATAATGGGAGTTCCGTTTCTTACAAATAAAATTCAAGATAATAATGCTCGGCTACCTTTACTAACAAAATACAAAAATAATAATGATAATCATTATCAATCGCAACATCTCAATGATATATATGATAATATCGGAAATGGGGGGAAACTGAATAGTATTGGTGTTGATGGAGCCATATTTTTACATGCACACGTTAAAAGACCAGACAAAAATGCGTTGTTAGATGATGATAAAATTGATATAAAAAAGTGTAATGCAACTGGTGTAGTTAATAGCATCATATATTATATAGAACAGATTTGCTCATTTTATGAATCTTTTAGGAAAGAAGAAATCATTAACGATACTGTTTATTGTTTTCTTGCCGTGGATGGATCATCTCCAACCATCAAAAACAGAAAAAAAGAGAAAAAATGGATGATTATAGTTTGTTGACCTTATCAGAAAAGAACGAACTCCATAAATGTATTTTTCATTTATTAAAAGAAAAACTTATTTCTTTATCGTATCCCTATAATTTTTCATTAGAAAGTAACTATCATATTGAATATTCTAAAAGAGGAGAAGGGGAAGTGGAGCTAATCAAATTTACTCAGAAATTCTGTGGGAATGAAACAAATGTTATACTTTCATCTGACTCGGATGTAATGGCCATGCTCGTTTTAAGACAAATAAAAAATGTAGCTATAGTAACCCCCACATTAAGTAAAAGTAAAAACAGTGACACATATAGTGGGCCTTTTATATTAAATCTATATAGTTTATTGTGTGGCCTTAAATTCAATATTGATCAAATGATATTATACGTTATATTACATTTTATATTTTTTGGTAGTGATTACAATTTTGGTTTTATGATACACCCATCAGAGAGCAAAAAAAAAATAATACACGAATTAACTGCTAAATTCCACGCAGAAAACAACGACTTTTCTTCCATGATTAGATCTATTGGAAATTGTTGTGTCAGATTTTCTAAACAAAATACAGATACCAATAATACAGTATCGCAATGGGCTACTCCCCTGAAAAAATTATTATTGATTGAAAGTATATGTTCTATATTATATTATGCGTCAATGGGCAAATCAAGTATTTTTTTAACAAAATTTTCGCCGTTATTATATACAAAATTCAATATAAAAGAGTTGAAAACTTTAGTAGCCGCTATTGATTTTTATGAGACTTAAAATGAATCATGTTATCAAATTTGAAATTTATTTAGAAATTACATCTTTTCCGTCTATAATAGTAGTAACTGGAGGGAAAAATGGATGTCCAAATAATACTGAGGGGGTGTAATTAATAAATTGTTGTAAAAATTTTATATTATGTCCATAACAATAATCATTTTCCTCGGCGAAACATTTCAAGTGTAACATGGCATGAAATATAACTATAGTTTTATCTAATACAGTAGGTCCTATTTTATATAAAGTATCATTTAATGCATTTAAACACGAAATATTTACTGTAGTATTGAATAGGGGTCTCTCGGCACCCAAAACAACAAAACGGTGATCAGTATTAATCAATTTATTTTTTTCTGATAAATGGATATAAATTGCTTTATTTTCAATTTGATCTACGATGCTATTTGATGTAGATAATCCTGGAAACAAAGATTTATTTTTCAGTTGTATGTCAATGTTATTATTATTATTATTATTATTATTATTATTATTATTATTATTATTATTATTATTATTATTATTATTATTATTATTAGTAGTAGTAGTAGTAGTGGTCGAACAGTTACAAATTCCTATAATTTCATCTGGAAAATAATATATATAAATTGCATCTTTGTTTATAAATGCGGAGATGTGTTCTTTGTTTTTGGCATCCTTTAATTCCCACGTATTTGGGTATCTATTCCACGACAATATATTACGTTCTTTGTCTGTTAAATCATGTAAATTAAACAAAGATTTTATTGTAATATCATATTTAGAAAAGTAATTTTCAAAAATAAATTTATTGATATTTCTAAAAAAATCTTCAAATTTCAGTTCTTTACTTATATTACTAGATGCCATATATGAAAAGTATTCAATCCAATTATTATAAATGGCAGTTACATAATCATGACATTTTTTTGAATCTGAATATATTAACGAAGCAACCGGTGTAGCTTTTATACTATTCATGGGACCTAGTACTCTGAATAATTTATCCATTTTCATTTCAAGAATATTAATTCGAACTCTTAGGTTCTCCGCTTCATTATTAGATATCATTTTTTTTTCTTCGTTTGTTGATCCCACTAAAAAGGTATCAGATATATATCTTTGTGGGTTTATATTTTTTTCGTTTGAAATAATAATTTCGTTTTTGATTGAAGAATATCTTTTTCTTTTTTTTGGTTTTCTCTTTGGGTCATTTTTTTAATTATTTAATAAAAAAATATTGTCGTTTTTAAATTTTATATAAATATATGTGTATATCATGCACACACACACACATATATACCTTGTTATATATTCTTTTTCAAATCCTAAGAGCAAATCTTTTTAGATAAGTCACACATTCTAAAAAAACATGACTACTAAATCAAAATTAAATTTTGTAAATGGTAATAGTAGTAGTAGTAGTAATAGTAGTAGTAGTATTAATGGCGATAATTATATTAACGTTGAATACCAAAATGGAAATTTAAAACATAACACTAAGTATCTCAAAGATGATGATAAAATAGGAGAGGAAAACGACAACAACGACAACAATTATAATAATAATAATAATAATAATAATAATAATAATAATAATAATAATAATAATAATAATAATAATAATAATAATTGTTTTAGAAAATTAAATTGTGATTATAGACAACATATAAAATATAATATAAATGAACTGAAAAACTTAGATTTTCACATACGAGAACTGAAAATCAAGATTACTAATCTAATTGAAAAAATGGATAATATTTGTTCATCTGAAAATAATATTAATAATAATAATGATAATACAATTGATATTTTTTATAATAATCCTTTATTTTTATATAATACACCATCACCATCCTTTTTATCTACCTCATCCTTTTCTTCGTATATCATGCCCATAAATGAAAATTGCGACCCAAAACAAATACATCAAAGCTTAATTTATGGCTATTCAGATTATTATAAATTTATCATTGGGAAACGTGGAAAAAAAATTAATAATTTAAGAAAAAAATATAATGTTATTATTGATATACCCGATAAATACTCACCAGAAAATCAAATCATTATAATGGGTCTCTGTAAACTCAACGTACTAAATACCCACATAAAAATTTTGAATACTATTGCATACGCCCTGAATTTTTCTAATTAATAATAAAACCTTTTATGTGTATATATAGTTAATATACTGTACACATTATACAAATAATTGTCTATTTCAAAAAATTCACACTAACTTTCCATTGGATATACTTGTATGAATTTTTTCATATAAATTTTCATATTGTGATATAGATATCGCCGGCTTAATTTTACTAGGTTGAATAATGGTATAATAATGTTTTATACAAATAGGACAAGGAATCAAAATTGGAATTATGTGAATAAATGCATATAAATGCTCTGGTAAACAATTAGTTTTAGAATTTTTATTGTTTGCAGCATTTATTGAAAAGGCATGAAAAATATTCCAATATATTGGTCCCCAACTTGCCGGTCCATATAATTCAGGGGGCAACTTTGAATAATTAGAAAAAACCGTTTGATTAACATAGTGAATTGAATGTGGAGGAATTAATGAAATCTCTTTTATTGTATCACAGCATCCTGTGTTATATAAAGTTTTGGATAATTCTTTGAGTGTGTTCACTTTATTGAATTCGAGATTTTTTGTGAATAAAATTTGTTGGTAATTATGTTGACTACTTTCATTTTCTAGATACCATTCCAAGAAAAGGTGTTCAATTTCTGTTTTTTTATTTTCTATATCCTGGGGATTGTTGTTGTTATTATTATTCTTCTTAGTCAAGAAAACAATTTCCCATAACTGTTTTTCAATTTGTTGGGGACTCTTAACCTGAACTTTATAGCTTTCGTTGTTAATTATTGTGTTTACTAAAACCTCTAACATTTCAAAAAATCTTTTAATTTGATTTTTAATTTCTAATAATAATAATAGGTTATCATTGTTTTCATGTGAGTACCATCTTAAAATAGAAAATATAGAATTGGTAAAAAATTCGGGGAAACATAAAATGGCTGGGTATTCTTTACAAGATTTTAATTTATAGAACATTTTCCAATTAAATAATAACTGAATTTCACCTTGTGATGATATGAAATCAATAGGAAAATTAATTGTTTTGGGGTCCATCTTTTTTTATTATGAAAATTATTTATACTAAAATAGTATCGCTGTTTACTGCATCTACAATGGTTTGTTTTATTTCATTATCAGGATTCATTTTTACAATAGTATTGATAAATGCCTCTCGAAATTTAGAAATAAACATCGTCTTCGTAGTTTGATTAATATATATATAGGCAAATAAACGCGGGTCTAGTCTCGCATACATGACAACTTCCCCCTTTCCGCCTTTCTTCAAGTAATATACTCTATCAATGTTTCCTACATCAAATTTAAATTGAGTTAGATCATCATCACCTTCAATAGGATTATATATGTAATCAAACTCAACATTGAAATTAATACCCTTTATAGCATTTTCAAATTCATCTGGATAGGCAATGTGATTGCAGTTACTTCTATATCTATGGTGGATTGCTCTAGGATATGGCTTTAGCGTCATTACCCCAGTGTTATCTAATTTCAGGTTATTATAAACAGTTTGCCTCAGTCCATTTTCGATGTAAATAACTTGAAGCAATAAATTAGGGTCTCTTGCCCAAAAAATATACCCTTCGTTTTCAAGTGCATCATTCCACGTAGCTCCGTGCATATAGAAATACAATACCAACTTCTTATTTTTTAAATCATTCATTCTTCCAACCATTACACACTCATTTACATTTTCATAAAATGGTGATTCTTTGTGGTGTAAATAATATAGTCGATCAGTGGCATGTACATTTATATATTTTAAATCAAAAGGGACATCTTCTTTATCGACATCTAAATAATAATGAGAAAATAGATATTGTTGTTGTATCCAGAACGGGAAACTACATTTTAAAAGATCTATTGGGGCATTTATTCCTTCTTGGTAACTTTTGAAATTATTCATTTTTTAATATATAAAATTTTATATTAATAAATTATGAAAACCCTTCTCTGTTTATTAGTCACCTTCTTTAATGGTTGGGTGGAATTGATTATTATGTAAATTTGATTCATTTCCCCCAAGTATATGTTCATAATCCTTTTTTATTTCTTTTAATTTATTTTCATAATCTTTTTGTTTAGCAGAGGGGGTTTCATCAATCCACTTGAGAGTACTTTCTAATTTTGATTTAAATATATCTATATTACTACTGTTATTATTTATGATATTATTTTATATTTCTAAGCAATATGATTCTAATTTACATTTAGCTTCTATATCGTTTCTTAATTCCCGGTCTTGAGCAGCATACATTTCAGCTTCTTTGATCATTCGATCTACCTCTTCTTTGTTTAATCTTCCCGAGTCATTAGTTATAGTAATTTTTTCTGATTTGCCGGAAGATTCTTCGGTTGCTGACACATTTAATATCCCATTAGCATCAATATCAAATGTAACCTTAATTTTAGGTATACCCTTGGGTGCCTGGGGTATATTATTTAATTGAAAACCCCCCCAAATAATTATTATCTTTAGTTTTAGTTCTTTCTCCTTCATATATTTTAATATTAACACATTCTTGGTTATCACTATACGTAGTGAAGTTTTCAAATTTGCTTGTAGGAATTGTCGTGTTTCTTTTAATCAAGGTAGTCATAATATTACCGGCAGTTTCAATACCCAATGAAAGGGGAGTCACATCCAGTAATAATAAATCTTTGATCTTATCAGATTTATCTCCACTGAGAATGGCAGCTTGAATGGCAGCACCATAGGCTACAGCCTCATCTGGATTAATCGACTTATTCAAATTCTTTTCATTAAAAAAAGTTTGAAGGAGGTTTTGTATTTTTGGAATACGCGTAGAACCTCCAACCAAAACAATTTCATCGATGTCACTCTTATCGAGCTTAGCATCGATTAACGCCCTTTCAACTGGCACTATAGTGTTTTTGAATAAACTTCCACACAAATTTTCTAATTTAGCGCGAGTAATGGTAGTATGAAAATCAATTCCCTCATATAACGAATCAATTTCGATTGTCGCTTGTGTAGATGAAGATAAAGTTCGTTTAGCAGTTTCACAGGCAGAACGAAGACGCCTTAATGATCTTTTATTGTTGCTTAAATCTTTTATATATTTTTTGCTGAATTCTCGCGTAAAATAATCTAATAAAATACTATCAAAATCTTCTCCCCCAAGATGAGTATCTCCTGCTGTTGATTTAACTTCAAAAATGCCATCATTACTAATATTCAATATAGATACATCAAAAGTCCCCCCACCCAAATCAAATATTAAAACGTTTTGTTCTTTTGTATCATTATTTAATCCATAAGCGATGGCGGCGGCTGTGGGTTCATTAATTATTCGAATAACATCAAGTCCAGCGATGGTCCCAGCATCTTTGGTAGCCTGTCGCTGAGAATCGTTAAAATAAGCCGGAACTGTAATAACAGCTTTATTTATATTTCGTCCTAAATAATTTTCTGCAATTTTTTTCATTTTTGATAATATCATAGAAGATACTTCTTCTGGGGTTAACACCTTTTTCTCTTTTTTATATTCGACTTGTATTTTTGGTTTATTCTCTTCATCAATAATTTCATAGGGTAAGATTTTGATTACTCGTTGAACGCAATCATCTATATAATTTCTGCCCATTAACCTTTTTACATCAAAAATGGTATTTTTTGGATTCAAGGCACATTGATTTTTTGCCGCTTCCCCAATAAGTCTTTCGGTGTCATTGAATGCAACATAAGAAGGAGTGGTTCTATTTCCTTGGTCATTAGCAATAATTTCAACTTTTTCATTTTGAAAAACAGCAACACACGAATAAGTAGTTCCCAGGTCAATACCAATAACCGGAGAATTATTATCCTCCATTACTAAAATATTTAGCTATCAACTATATGTTACTTGGTCGTAAATTAGAAGTCTAATGATGTATTGCAGTTCATATTCTGGGGTTTATATACATATACAGATGTACAGTACAGCTACTATTACATATAACTGAATAACAGTAACAATAAAATAATTATTTAAAAGTTATTAAAATTTAACAAAATTCAAAAAAGTTAAGATAATATTTTACGTGGTTATGTTTTTTGTGTAACACTCTTAAATTATTTTTTGTAATACTATTAATAAATATATTAGTCATAGAAAACGATTATTATTTGTTTTAAATATATATTCATGGGCATTATCAATCTATTTTTTTTTATCAACCTGCTCATAATTTTTCAAATTCCCGACAATTATTTTTTAATTGAAAATATGTGTAAATTTCAATAAAATTTCAACAAAATCAATTAATAAAACTTTGGAAAACCAATAAAAAATGTTCATAATATTACCAATGAAGTTCATAACATGCTTTTTTTTTGGTAATAATATTACCATTTCGGTTAACTTTTTTTTTGTGGTTAACATTTGTATTATCTTTTTTCATAAAATTACATTTTAGTTAATAATATTACCGTTTGGGTTCATAATATTGAATTCTAGTTAATAATATGACATAGAAAACTATTGAAAAATAAGAAAAAATATTTAAAAAATCAAAATATGTGTATTTTATGATATAAATGTAGTTTTATTGGGTAAAATGGACATTGAACGTGGGGAAAAAATGAAAAATAACACCTAATAGGACAAATAAATTAGGTTTTTGTTGAAAAAATAGAAAATATAAAGGTTTCTGTTTCATCAAATACTACTTTTTAATTACAAAAATGAGGGATTATATGAATAAATTTTAAAAATATTTAGATAAACAAGTATTTTTTATATAAAAACTTAGTTTTTATAAGAATAACCCACAAAAAATATTAAAATTGAAGAAAAATAACCCAAAAAATTAAAAAAAAACATTCTTTAGTACAAAAAAATAATATTTTTTACAGAAAATTCACAAAAGACACACACAAAAAACTAAAATATATGTATTTTTTAATATAAATATAGTTTTATTAGATAAAATGGACATTGAACATGGGAAAAAAATGAAAAATAACTTCTAATAGGACAAATAAATTAGGTTTTTGTTGAAAAAATAGAAAATATAAATGTTTTTGTTTCATCAAATACTACTTTTTAATTACAAAAATGGGATAAAATGGACACTGAACACGGGGAAAAAATAAAAAATAACACCGTATACGACCAAAATATAGTTTTTAGTAACATTTAATGTGACAAAAAAAAAGTTTTCATAAGAATAACCCACAAAAATATAAAAAATTGAAGAAAAATAGTCTAAAAAACAAAAAAAAAACATTCTTTAGTAAAAAAAAAATAACATTTTTACAGAAAATTCACAAAAGACACAAAAAAAATTAAAATATATGTATTTTTTAATATAAATATAGTTTTATTAGATAAAATGGACATTGAACGTGGGGAAAATATAAAAAAATAACACCTAATAGGACAAATAAATTAGGTTTTTGTTGAAAAAATAGAAAATATGAATATTTTTGTTTCATCAAATAGTACTTTTTAATTACAGAAATGAGGGATTATATGAATAACTTTAAAAATATTTAGATAAACAAGTATTTTCTATAAAAAAACCCCCAGTTTCCATAAGAATAACCCACAAAAAAAAAATGAAGAAAAATAGCCCAAAAATGAAAAAAAAAAAACATTCTTCAGTACAAAAAAATTAATATTTTTTTACAGAAAATTCACAAAAGACACACAAAAAAAATTAAAATATATAATTTTTTAATATAAATGTAGTTTTATTAGATAAAATGGACATTGAACATGGGGGAAAAATAAAAAATAGCACCTAATAGGACAAAAAAAATAGGCTTTTGTTGAAAAAAATAGAAAATATAAATGTGTTTGTCTCATCAAATACTACTTTTTAATTACAAAAATTGGATAAAATGGACACTGAACACGGGGAAAAAATAAAAAATAACACCGTATACGACCAAAATATAGTTTTTAGTAACATTTAATGTGACAAAAAAAAGTTTTCATAAGAATAACCCACAAAAATAAAAAAAAATTAAAGAAAAATAGTCTAAAAAACAAAAAAAAAAACATTCTTTAGTACAAAAAAGATAATATTTTTACAGAAAATTCACAAAAGACACAAAAAAAATTAAAATATATGTATTTTTTAATATAAATATAGTTTTATTAGATAAAATGGACATTGAACGTGGGGAAAAAATTAAAAAATAACACCGAATAGGACCAAAAAATTGATCTTTTGTTAAAAAAGCAGAAAATATGAATATTTTTGTTTCATCAAATAGTACTTTTTAATTACAGAAATGAGGGATTATATGAATAACTTTAAAAATATTTAGATAAACAAGTATTTTCTATAAAAAAAACCCAGTTTCCATAAGAATAACCCACAAAAAATAAAATAAAATTGAAGAAAAATAGCCCAAAAAATGAAAAAAAAACATTCTTCAGTACAAAAAAATTAATATTTTTTTACAGAAAATTCACAAAAGACACACAAAAAAAATTAAAATATATAATTTTTTAATATAAATGTAGTTTTATTAGATAAAATGGACATTGAACATGGGGGAAAAATAAAAAATAGCACCTAATAGGACAAAAAAATAGGCTTTTGTTGAAAAAAATAGAAAATATAAATGTGTTTGTCTCATCAAATACTACTTTTTAATTACAAAAATGGGGGTTTATATGAATAAATTTAAAAAATATTTAGATAAACAAGTATTTTTTTTATTAAAAAAAAACTAGTTTTCATAAGAATAACCCACAAAAAAAATATTTAATATTGGATTAACTAGCACCCTGTAAAATGATTTTCTTATAAAAATAGCAAACATGTTATAATGAACAGTGAAATTTATTAAATTAATGATATAAAGTCTATTTTTTTTCTGAAAAATCATTTATTTGTTGAATATTGGGTAAAGTAACAATACTTTCTCTGTCAACTTTGTTTGTATATTCGGTTGTATAATATTTAAAACTTTTATTCGTGTTTTTAGAATATTGATAACATATAGTGAAAGTAAGAATTGATGAAAGTAATATGACGTTTAATACAATTAAACATATATTGTGGTTTTGTGTAAAAAAACATTTAGTATTAATTACATCTTTGTTATATACAACATCGTGTTCTGTTGTAGATTTTTTGGATGAATTATCTTCATATGAAAATACTGAACACGTTGTGGATTTATTATAGAAAAACAATTCAATGTTTTCAGATATAACCGAACACCAATTATTATTGCAGTTACCATTTAATGTCTTATTCTTTAAATTTGGGTTCGTGTGTAGAATAAGTAAATCATTAAAAGAATTTGTAAAATTACCCGTCTGATTTTCTTTGATGATAACATTATTGGGTCCACATAAAAAACATATACCGTTAGTTATATTACAATTTTCTATGTCCACCAAATCTATAATAGTTGAAAGAATGAAAGTAGTCGATATTGATTTGGCCAAATAAAACGAATTATTTTCGTTTTTTTGTAAAGCGAACATAGTATTATACGGCGGAGGATTTTGTAATGGCAATGGAAATAATAATGGCATCAAAAGTGGGTAATAACTATATAATTCATACTCTACAAAATATTTTCCTTTTTTTAAAGCATTTACCCATAAAGGAAAAGGCATGGCGTTTGTAGGAAGTTTCAATTTATAAGGTAGGTGGTCGGGGTAGGATAATGGATTGGGCTCTGAACGAGTAATTATTTTCTAGATGGCATTTAAAGTATTGTTCATTTTATAGATTAAATTCAAATCTATATCCAATATATATGCGCTTTTCATAAATCTTTCCCACTCATATTATAAATCTGGTAAACTATAAACCGACGAGGAAAAATAAGTATAACAAGTAAAATTATTGTAATATAAACGAAAAGGTTTGTGTTGATGAACAACCTCAAAAAATGTTTCAAAATTGTGAATTATTGGTAATATATAATTAGTTAGTTTTTCATCATTACATTTTTTTTTAACAAATAAAATATCCATGTATATCTTATTAAAGTTGATTTTATAATATATAAACCGCCTTTCATTTTCATTGATATAATCTTCAAAATATACACGAAGCGGGGATATATTATGTTGTGCTCTACTTGAATTTAAAAAAAAATAAAAGTAACAATAATAATAATATAGAAAGTTTTCTATACATTGGTCCGTTAGATTGGAAATAATTAGATATGAGAAAATGATATATCATATATACATAAAGTTTTTTAATCATATATTTATTAATAAATATATTTTAATTTATTTTAAAGTAATTTTAACTAAATTAATAATGATAACGAATATTTTTGTATAAAAATATTTATTTAAAATAAACCAAAAAAATATAAATAAAGCAACAGACGAGTGGGTTACATAATTACTAAAATGGATAGCCTACATAAATGTTTATTTTGCATAAAGTCTTTCAATAAAATAATGTTAGCTATATTTCTCGTTTTGTTATTTGCTATTTTGATTTATGTAGCACTCAAATATATTACCCCAAACATAAATAAACCAACAGACGGGTTGCTTACAAATTCCGTGGTGTAATTTATGTCTGTCAAGGATTGGTTTATATATATTTTATCTAAATAATATATTACTTTGATTATAAGGTGTTAATATTTTTGGGGATAAATTAAATTTGTTTTGATTTATAGATAAAATGGGTTTATCTTTTTTTATTTCAATATCAATATTTCCTTCTTTGTTAATGATTAATTTTTCATTTTCATCGTGATATTCCTTATATTCATTTTCGTTATCATTGTCAATTGGCATGTATTTATTTTCATGTATATTAAAATGATCTTTTTCTTTAAAAATACTAGTACTATTATTATCATTATCATTATTTTCATTGTTGGCTCCTAAACGGATTCTTTTATATTGAAATATTTCAAAGCTACCTTTTCTCTTCTTATTGTTGCTATTGTTTTCGTTGATAAATACTTCATCATCACCCAATTCATCGTCATCATCATCATCATCATCATCATCATCATCATCATCCGAATCTTCTTTTTTTCCTTCATCTTCCTTATTATTGATAGTGGTAGTATTATCCTCAGAAAAATGAGTTTCCCGTGATGTATAATTATCCTTTATGATAAAGTTAGCATTATCACTATCATCGTCGACAAATACTTCGTCGTTGTCAGAGTCTTCTTTTTTTCCTTCGTCATCTTCGTCTTCCTTATTATTGATAGTGGTAGTATTATCCTCAGAAAAATGGGTTTCCCGTGATGTATAATTATCCTTTATGATAAAGTTAGCATTATCATGATCAAAATCTTTGGTGATGGGGATATTATCATCGGAAAAACTGTTTTTTTGTGGTGCGTGATCATTAAACTCTTTTACGTTTTCTTTCTTCTCTGTATCATTATTAAAGTCATTATACGTAGCTTCTTCTCCCCGCTTATATGAAATAAAAGTTTTGCTATTTTCTATTATATAACTAGCATTATTGTCGCTGTTATTTTTTTCGTTGTCTCTGCAACAAATTTCTTTATCAAAATATTTTTCCGTTTTTTGGTCATCACTGGAATTTTCATTGATAAATATTTTATCGTCCATCTTATCATCATGAAGTTCCTCCTTTTCTTGAACAATTCCTTCTTCTTTTTTTTCTTTGGTATAGTTATCATTACTATTTTGCATGACCGAGTTCAATAAAAAACCATTTGTTAATTTAAGGTTATAATTTTCCTTACTAATTTCGGTTTTATTATTCTTAATTTCAAATTGATCATCATTATCATTAATGACATTATTACATCCCATTTTGTTATTATTGTTGTTAATTTTTTCTAGATTTTTTGTTATTTCCCTATCAGAGAGGAAATCTTTGTTTTTATTGCAATTATCATTGATTGTAATAATATTAGCATTCTTAGAATTTTCCGAAAGATAATTAACATTATTATCAACTTTCATTTGGGGGTGTCCTGTAAAGGTAACATTATAATCCGAGTATTTTTCGCTTAAAAAATCAAGTATCGTAGAATCCTGGTGGTTATCTTTATTAAATATAGCCATTTGCTTAAATAACATATCGGTAATAAAATGAAAACCTATATTAAACAACGAACAAAATACCATATTAATAATCATATCTTTATTATCTATGGGTGTTAATTCGTCTGTTAAAGTGTTTGTAGATTTCTTATTGTTTAATAATTCAGCAAGTTTAGTTAATTTATCCAAATTTTGGTCCCTCAAAACTGATACTTTATGCAACATAGCTTTCATATTGCGGTTTATATGTCCAATTGCTTGAATCATCTGTGGGTATTTTGAGTTTGATATTGGAACATTCTGAACCTTATCAAAAACTTCCCGTAAGGTCTGAAGAACAAATGTTGTTATATTAAAATCATCATCGGCAATATATTTTTTCAGTAAAAGTATTTTCTTTGTGTTGTTGAAAATATCAACGTTTGATAAAGAATCTATGTTATTGCAATCAAAAATGCGTTCTGTTATATTTTTCAAAGTAGAATTCTCTGTAGATTCATCGTTTAAAATTTTTTTCAATAATTCTTGAAATATGATACGAGTTAGTTTTGCTTCAGATTCAACACCACCTTCTAAACTATTATTGAATAGATTATATTTTTCCATAGTTTATTTTTTAATTTGCTTAGAAAATATGTTATATCTCAATACTTTCCTTTGTCACCGACAATAATAAATAAAAAAAAATGAACGATAATATATATACTTATATTTAAACGTTTAAAAGTTTTTGCTAATTTATGTTTAAGGTGTGACAAAAATTATTATAAGTTGTTAATTAAATTTTTATATAATAATAATAATAATAATAATAATAATAATAAAATTTAAAGAGGAAACCCACAATAACCAGGTAATCAGTATTTTAGTTATCTAACATAAACTTTAATATACATAAATATATATATATGTACTTTATATGTGCTATTGTTTTGAAAATAACCAAAATGTCATTAAAATGGCCGTAAACAATTCGAATTATCAGTAGAATATTTTGATATGTAATCATGGATACTGGGTCCTGTACAATCATTCCGTCGAATATGTCCCAGATAATCAAAATCAGATTCTTCGCCAAACATATTAATTACATCATCAGACGGTTTATTTTTTAGGGGCATATTAGTCACCATTTCCCCTCTAGTATGCATTGTAAAATTATCATCATTGTCATCCTCATCATAATTTTGACCGTGTGTTATCATTCCCTTGGTCCTCTTTTTAGAACACATACCAGGTGCTTCTAAATATAGAGCATTTTTGTTTTTGGTGAATCGGTTGTACAAATTTTGAATATAAACTACAGAGTTTTTTAGAACTAGGGGCGCTCCATTACATATATTTGTTAACGTAACAAAACCTAGGTTTTTTACGTAAACGATGTTTGGAATAGAATTGTCTATTATTGGTCTTTCTCCATTTTTTACTGAAAAATCTAAAGTATATTGTTTTTTATTATTTTTTGCATTTAATATTAATTGTGGATAAAATTTCCTGGCAACATCAAAGGCAAATTCATGATCCTTAAACTCAACCTTTTCATTGAAATCATCATTAAATTCACAGAAGTAATTAACAAATATATCAGCTGAATTTTTCAATTTATTGTGTATATCATTAAACATATCAGAATGTTTATTTATAAATTCGATATATTTTTCTTTTTCTTTTTCAAAAATTTTACTTTTGTGGTACTTATTACTACTAACTTGTTCATCTACAATTTTCATATTATTATATATATTACCAATAGTACTTGGTGTTAATTTAGCCCTAGGAACATTTCCATTGTGTGTCAAATTTGTATTTGAAGCAGTAGAAATTAATTTATCATTTATATGTAATTCATCCATAAGCTTTATGAGAAAATTATATGCAGAACAATCACTGGGTTGATTCAAAGAATTAGAAACCATAATTGCATTTCCATGCTTGTTTACAAACAAAATATTCGATGGAGCTAAAAGGCACTGCCCATTAAAGGGAGGAATTTCCATTAAATTTTCTTGGTGTACTTCATTAAGAAAAGCTAAACTTACAATATCATGTAATGTGTGGCACAATAACCTGTTATTAGAAAGAAAGTGGGGCTTTTTGTCTAAATATTTTAAGGTGTTGTTGCTTTTATCCTCATTAATAGTCATTATACTCCTTTCGTGGTTTTTATCTGACTGTCCTTGAATATTCATCATGGTTCGAATGAACGAAATAAGTACGGGATTTAAATCGAATACTCTCATACAAATATCTCTAGGATCTTGAGGATTATCTCCCGGTAAAACATATTTCAGGGGTTCTCCGGTCTGGAAAATATTATCAATATCAAAATTATCATCACTATCAACTGATTTTATATATAAATTATAAGGATTGTTATTATCATCATCATCATTATCATCATCACTACTACTGCTACTATAAGAATTGGTTTTAAATGGTCCAAGATTTATTTTCCTTTTATGTTTGCGTTTAGAACTACTACTACTACTACTACTACTACTACTGGTATTATCAACATCACTTTCGGCATCAGATTTGTTGTTATATTCATCTAAAAACTTTTTTAATTCAGGTATTATTCCAATATTGTTATTCTCTATTTTACTCTTTTTATTTTGGTGGGTATTTTTTCTTTTTTTTAAATCTCTTATATTAACATTTTTATCTCTTACATAATATCCACATCCTAATGTATTATTTCTGGCTAAAAACCTTGAAAGAACTTTTCCATTTGATATTTGTTCTTTGCTAGAATTTATCATACAGACTTTAACAGCATTACAAATTCTATTATGATTCATTGCTAATATTTGCATTAAGATTTTACTATTTGGAAATATTAAAACCCCGGGAGGAAATGCAATGGTTTCAGAAAAACCAGTATTCTCTGGTGGATACAGCTTAGAGTTTATTCGAATAATGGATCGACCATGGATAAATGGACCCATATTAAACTTTTCATATCCATGCCTCGTTGGATTCATATTACAGGATGTATGTTGAAGTGGTTTTTCAATATTTTCATATAGCAAACCAAGTTTTAGATAAGTACAAGGCGCACAAAAGCTTTCAAATACCCTTTCATGGCGCTCATTTATTTTTCTATTTAAATGATCTGTATATATTTGTTTAATTTGACTTGTTATATCAAATTCTATACCATTATCAAAGATTTCATATAGTAAATGACTAAATATACACTCTTCGCTAAGCGAATCTATCGTTTTTTCCAAGTCTTGCATTAAACTTTTTAATTCGGGAGTAGATAAATTCTCTATTAATGTATTCAAAACTTTTTCGTTTATTTTTTCTTTTTGTGGATTTTTTCCATCACCAAAATTTGTAGGTAGATTATTAGGATTTAGAAAAGGTTGTTGTTGTTGTTGTTGTTGTTGTTGTTGTTGTTGGTGGTAATAATTATTAGTATTACCTTGTGCTTGTGCTTGCGGAATTACAGTAGCAGCAGAAGGAATAGATGATTGTGGTATCAGAACCGGATTGTTATCGACGGTGGTGGTGGTGGTGGTGGTGGTGGTGTTGTTGTTGTTGTTGTTATCAAATGGTGATATCTGATGTTGTGGTGGTTGTTGAAGTTGAGTATATTGATATGGACTTTGATTATTTATTCCATAATTATCTTTACTATTATATGTTGTTGTATTCATATTTTTTAGATATAATAAAATAACACATTTGCTGCTTATATTTCAACTTGAGAAATGAAACTATATAATACCTTTTGATAATCTTTATCATACTCGTTTCCATTTGAATGAATTATATTTAAAAAATATCGGTATAATTGCCTAAAATTATTTTGAATTTGAATTGCGCGTGTAATTTTATGTTGTAAATGTTTTCTATATTTAGATAATCTACTTTCATAATCAATAATAGATTCAATTATTAATTTTATCGCTCGAAGATGAGGATAAAAATTTTCTAATACAATTAAGGTATTTGGGGGATATTTAGATCGATTAAAAGCTTTGAAAAATTGCATATTTTTTATAGGGAGTATAGGAGTTTTATGGTAAGGAGAATAATTTATACTATATGATATATGTTTGACCGGCTTCATTATTGTCTCATAAAATTTCTTATAGTATATTAAGAAATTTTGGTAGTATATAAGTATACTATATAATTTTATTCTTGTTTGGTTAAATGGGGCCTGAATCATATAATCGATATTATTATTATTATTATTATTATTATTATTATCATTATTATTGTTATTATTATTATTATTATTATTATTATTTTGGGCCATCATGACGTTTTTCAATTTTAGGTTGGAATTTTTTTTCATATATATATTAAGTGATAAAAATGGCCATAAATATAAACAAAACTTAACTTTACAAGTCAAAATAGGAGAGCTGTTTCTTTGGATAGTCTTGTTATTACTGCATTTTCTCATATATATCTATATCTATATATATATATATATATATATATATATATATATATATATATATATATATATATATATATATATATATATATATATATATATATATATATATATATATATATATATATATATATATATATATATATATATATATATATATATATATATATATATATATATATATATATATATATATATATATATATATATATATATATATATATATATATATATATTGTATTTATATCCTTTATAGTTTGCTGTTCTGTTGTATTTTGTGTTGTTACAATTTATAATGAACAACCAAAATAATCTAAAAAAAATTATATTTTTTTTTTACAATTTTTGGTATTTATACAATAACTTTAGATTAGTTTCTGTTATCTATTTAAAATCTAAACATATATAAATAATGAATATCGATAATACTTATTGTAACGAATTCAAAAGTTTGTATACGGATATAATAGAAATTAGAGATCTATCCAATTATATAAATATTCAAATCTTTAATTATATATTTTATTTTGATGAAATAGTCATTCCTTGGGAAATGAAGAGTAATATAAATTTATCAAAATTAACAACTAATCAAATTGATCGATTATACTTTATTGATTTCGATTCAAACTACCTAAACGACAATAATGACGTACGGTACAAAGAGACTAATTAAATATTGTCTTTCCGGTCAAAATATATTGATAATTTAAACCTTTATATAAATTTGAATGTTAATACTATTGAAAAAGTTTTAAGTCATGATTATCCGCTTATATGTGGTAAAATGTTTATAACACCCCACTTTAATACATTTGCTAATATTTTTTCGTCAAATAATAATAGTTATTGTTGGAATTGGGAAATTCATCATAATACAAAAACAATTTAAGAATTCCTGGATGAAAATGAACGAGAGTTGTTTAAAAGGCCCCAAACGTTAGAATATCTATGTCTTCTTCAATTGTCACATGAAAATATTTGGCTTTTACCGAAAAATTTAAAAGAAAATATCAATAGATTAATTCAAATTAACCATATAATTAAAAATTTTAATACTAGCAAATGTAAAAACATGATGGATTTTGTTGTATTTTAATAATGATATTTATTAACATTTAGTATCTAAAATATATGTCATTTATGCAATTTCTTAAAATATATATATGTGTGTGTGTTTTATTATACATCATTTAATAATTTTTCTTCGTCTATTTATTAATTAACACACTTCAATTAATTTTTTTGGAGTGCCCGTATAATGTTAATCATATAACTACTGTTTGGTTTATATTTATCTGGGCGTTCCCTAATAATATCAGAAATTTCGTTTGATGATGAAGAAGCATCTAATTTTACTTAGTAAATATTCTTATCGATCATCTTTTTGACCTGATTTTTTGGTTGTAAAGATCCACATAAAGAAATCCCTTTACACGTCTCTCCTTGAAAAAATATAAAGTAATCATATAAATAAGAAGCTATGGAATTTCTTAAGTCTTGAATAATTTTCATTCTATCTTCTGCTATAAATGCATTTGTTTGAATATCAATAATAACCATAGGTTTGGGTTTTGGGATAACGCAACGATTTTTAGTTTTATATAAATTACATTCAACTAAAAATATGTAATCTTTTAATATATAAACTATATTATCGGGAATACAGTGCTCATAAGATTCACTCATCATTGCATTGTTTATAACAAATTGATAAGTGTAAAATTTTAATGTAGCGGGAATACCATTAAATTTCATGAATATATTAGATTTTTTTATTGTGGTTTCATTAATTACATGGTGCGGTTTACTCGATGCAGATATGTAGTTATCTAATACATTATTAATTTTGTTTACATTTTTAGAAACAGAAGCATTCAATCTCCAACACATAGCAAAATAAGTCAATATATCAGAAGTTTGTTTATTCACATAACTTTCTTCGTAATCTAAAATGAATGGATAGGATTGTGTATAATTATCGGGTTGTACTCGCTGATATAATTTTATGGGGCCTTGTTCAATATAAACTGTCTTTATAGCAAAGTTATTACATTCTAAGAAGGAAGCTAAACCTATGATACTGTTATTATTTACCAATATAATGAAACAAGGTTCTTTATACACGGGACCCTCATCGTTTATATATAACATTTCACGAGTCAATATATTTCGTACAAAAGTTTCCTTTTTTTCTCTCATTTTCTTATATTGAATATTATACGTTTTTTTTTTTTTGGATTGATACACAAACGATAATTATCAAATAGGATTTCTATTTCTCGTCTATAGAACGTCATACACGAAAGATCATTACACGACCCCTTAAATTTTTTTATTAATAATGGGTGGTTCTCATTAATAAATCTTCTATATTCTCTTTCTTGTGATACCATCATCATTGTTTGTTCATTTTCTCTAACAATCAAATTCATTTTATCTTCTTCATTCATCTCTACCAATATAACATCAAAGGTTAAAATTACCTGTTTTAATAATTTTCTTTCAGTCAATAGTTTTTCATTTTCTAATTTTGATACTTTATAAAAATATCCATTATTACATTTCATGGAAAATTTATGTGCCGCATACGCTGACAATATTTTTATTCCCAGGTCCGTTAATGTATTATTATTGCTAAATAAAACAAACCCCAAAATCTCTGGAGTTACCAAGCTAAAGTTGTAAACATATTCTTTCCTCATTGTTATATTTTTGTTTGAAATATAACAAGGTATGTATATAACATGTACCACAAATATATATTTCTTATTTAAAATATTTAGTTTCAGATACCCATTCTTGATGTACAAGGAAATAGCATTCAAAAATATGTCCACAAATAAAAGGTGGGATAAATTTATAACTATTACAAAAATGAACTGTATTATAAAGAATTCTATAAGGTAATATTGTGTTAGTTGAGGGGGGGTTAACTAATAGTCTTTCGTTTAACAGTGGTGGGGATGGTTTGGCGGGATATTTATTATGATTGCAAACAACAGGAAGATTTATTATTTTATCATATCTACACACTGGACAAATTTTATTATAAGAAAAATAACGAGATAAACAAAATGGGTGGAACTTGTGACCACATTCTGTTATAAAATACTTTTTCATGTCATCTAAACAAATTGGACAACTTTCTATTTTTCCTTCTATTTCCCCATTGGTTACCCATTCACTATCTTGTTTATCACTTAAACCCCACAAAGCACGACGGATTGATTCTTCGTTTGGGGACATTGGAAAATCATATGTTGTCAAAATGTATTCACATGGAAATATAAACACTGGCCACGTTTCCATATTGGTTGGGCGTTCTATTGTCCCATCCAAATATGAACCATATATTCGTGTTAAATTGGGAATGAACGATGATGATACTGATTTGATAATTTGTAATCCTGTAGCATTATTATAAAGAAACATCATGTCAGCCGTATTAAATATGCTGGAATTACCAAATAAACTCGTGGGTGAGCTATGAAACAAAGACATTAAAAGCCTGGCAACATCGTTGCGTTTTAAGAGTAATGCTAGTTGTAGTGCCGTCAAATTTCCATCGCGTTGTCTAATTTCTATATCTGGAAGCAACATAAGCGGATTTCTATCTTGCCAATCTTTCAATATTAATAGTAACTTTTTATTACCCTTTGCTGTAGCAATCCTATGAAATATTGTTTGATTTAATGTGGAAGATTTTAGAAAACAAGAGGCCCCAGCTTTTAATAAAAGTTGAAAATAATTTGTTTTTTTAACACAACAGGCTGTCATAATGGGAGTTAGCCCATCTAAACCAGGAACATTCAAATTATTTTTTATATGGATTAGTTTTGATATTTGATAAAAATTACTAACCTCATTTTAATACAATATTGCAATAAAGTTAATCCTTCCAGTATCACTGGCGTTTTTGGTAACCACGTATGATATTTATTCAATAGTTTCTCAATTCCAATAACTTTATTACTTGAAAATACTGCTAAATGTTTTATAATTCCTGGACTAAAATTCCCATCTTCTAATACGTGGCTGAATAATCTCCAATGCTCGTTCCATATGGCCACCTTACCCATTTCAAGGGTGGTGGTTGGCATTTTGTTCGAATTTAAATACATACACAACCACTTATTTTCAGAAAAATATTCAAAACTATCAACTATATCTTCTTTGTTTTCACAAATAAGAGGTGCCAAATTTCCTTCATGAATAACATTTTCGACCAACATTTCTAACACAGCAGAGCAATGATCAAAATTATTTTGATTTGTTTGGGAAAATATTGGTAACCAATTAGTAATAACCTGCTCAAAATTTGCATCTGATAAATGTCCCAAAAAGGCTAAAAAGGATGTCTTTGTTTTTGGATCAATATCTATCTGTGTAGTAACATCTATAAGGCCACGCATTAATGCCCCATTTACTTTCAAAAAATTACAATCACGAGTTCCAGCTAAAATACAAGGCCCTATGACATGAAAAAATCCATCAATCATCCACTCTAAACAAAATGCTATTGGATTTAAAATTGGCTCAAAACATCCAATAATAGCGGGTAATTTCAATTTACGTATTTTATACATTAATCGCTCTATTAGCTCATAACATAAATTGACATCATAAAATACGCGATGGGGATTAATATACGATTCTGTTATGTTAAGTCTGTTTATACGAAACCTAACCTCCCACGAGTGTCTAAAAAAATAATTGTATAATAAACCTTGATAACAATGAGAAAGGTTGTCTAATGTTTTAGCAATAACCAAAGGGGAAAATGTATCAAATAATATATGAAAATTAATTTTTTGGTTCAAGGAATTTGTATCTATTTGTTCTTTACCAATTTGTTGACAAAAATGATCAATTACTGCGGGCATGAATATATTTGCCATTTCATGTGGCATGATTTTAGCTATAGAAATAAATAACAGAAATATTGGTTTTCCTTCTGTATCTTTCGTGTTAGTGTCTATTGATTCTAGATATTGTTCCCCATTTGTAAATTTACCTCCATCAGTTACTGCCCACGTTGCAATTTGTTCAATAAGAGATAAAATTTGTACTGAAAACAAATTTTCGATACATTCCGAACATCCACTTGAAGCGTTCATAATATTATCACAAAATTTAGAATATATAACAAGACGATGGTATTCTGTTGATGGGTACAAACGCGAATCCCATATTCCATATAATTGAGTTTTATTTGACATATTTTCTTTTTTAGTTGATTATTAAAATAATTGGCCAACTGACCCAAGTGTTTTATGTATCCACTTTATAAATATATAATATATATATAAAAACATTTTTTGGTTTCAGTTTCTACCATTTTTATGAGTATTATTAACAATATTAATTTATGGGTCATCTTCTTCTGGTTCATCTTTTTGTAAAATATATTCCATTTCTGCGTGACAAACCAGGTGATAAAAATAAGGGATGTATGGAATAGGTACTATGTCAGAATATAACATTTTCATTATTCCTTTTGTATTTCTTACATTAAAATACAATATATTCTTATTTACTTTATTTGTATATTCTCTGAAAAATTCTTGGAATAAATAAGGAGACATTATATGAATCCCATCCTCCAAAAAAACACCATAAAATAACGTTTTCCAATCATCATCTTTTGAGAGAAGGGAAGGAATCATTAGAGATATATTTAAGGAGGGGTCTTGCCCCATAATTATGTAACTTCTCTTATAATCAATGATGTTATTATTAAATACTAAATATAAATTTATAAAATGTTGATTGGTTTTAAACAGGACAGTTATAATACTCGTGTCTCGTTCGTTTTCCTCTAATATATAATAGATTTTGTTAATACTACCATAATTTAAAAAATCCTCTTTGTTTTTGTTTTCTAACATACGTTTTGGTATATTTATAGGACATACGTAAAATCTGTTTATACCTAATATTACTGTATTGTAGGTTTTTTCTTCAAATATTTTTTTAAAACGTTCAGTAATATGATGTGGTGTTGTATTGAATTCGTATACATATGATTTTTCTGCCATTTTTTAATTAAATTTAAAAAATGTCAACGTATATTGATGGGATATTTTATTCCCCAACGAGACCTAATATGGGCGTTGTTGATAAAATAAATGAATTTATGAACCAAAACGAAAAAAATATCCTCATAATAGAAGAAGAGAAAAGTTTATTAAACAATAAGAAAAAAAATATAATAAATAGTTTTTCTTCGAATAATATAAATAAAATATATTTCAATCACAAAGAAGGTAAACAATTCGATATAATAGGACAATTGAGAATCAATCAAGAAAACAAGGATAATAATTCCTCACGTTATTATTATTTTATATTAAATTATGATGACGCCAATAATGTTATAAATTTATATATAATAATCAATCCAAGTGTTTTTCTGCCCTTCGTTTTATCAACTTACAATATACCAGACCCCAAAGATTCAATTTATACATCAGTAGTCATGAGCGGTGAATTGGTATATCATCCTAAAGATATAGAGTTCTATCATGACAAAATTGTTAATACTCTAACAAATAAAACCCACATTGATTTGGAAAATATAAAATATGATGAAATAATTTCAAATTTAGCAGAAAATTTTAAAAAGGTTATTAAAAGTTATTTGAGGATTAAGTATAAAGGGTTTTGCAAATTGGAATAAATACTTATTATACTCTTCTTCTTCTTTGTTGCCATCATCATCATAATAATAATGGGAAATTATTCATTAGAAGAAATATATGTCGACGATGAAAAATTCTATAGACTTAAAATAAAACAGTTTCCAAGAAATAATAATAATAATTATAATAATAATGATAATAATAAGAAAAATAATCATTACAAGAACAACAAAACAAATGATTTTTCGTCGGCTACCCAGAAATGTAAAAATATTTTACATATGCACAACAACACAAAAAATGATAATAATGATATTAATAATGATACTAGAAATGTATATTGTCCTTTTCATGAACATTTTAAGACTTCTTACTCAAAATCAGGAAAATTATACGAAAAAAACCACTTGTACATATGTTTCTCCAACAATTGTATTTTACCCAAAAATAAAAACGGAAATTGTGTTATATCTACCATCAAATTTTTAGAATTATATTCCAAATTAAATTTGTCTAATATCAATTAATTCACAATAAGGAATGAAAACTACTATTTTTTCTGAATATAATTTTAATAAACAAGGTGAAATCGGTAGTTTGCTCTTTGAATTATGATCAATGTCGGCAATTTTAATATTAGAATAATTTATGATTTCGACGTCCTTTTCAAAATTAACAATTTGTTTTTTTTGTTCCACTGTTGTAGTCATAATACTCGTACATAGAATCTAATTGCATAAAAGTCTCTCCATTTTCGGTTATTATTTTTGACATATCATGTGAAGGTGAATATTTCATCTCAGTTAACAATTTTGCTTCTTTTTCCCGTGAATAGTTATTATCTGTTGGCATGTTTAAGATTTTTTCTGAAACTTTTTCCCTTGTCTACCAAATTCAAAATTAAATTTATTATCGTTTCCGGATTCTGTAGTTTATCAAATGTTTTGTAAAAAATTTTATTTTTGTATAAATTTTTTAAGTAATCTAATTTTCTGTGACATATATTTTGAGTATATATGACATCCGTTGAATCATCGTCCTTTTTGTCTAATAAAACGAGAAAGGCTTTTCGAAATTCGTGATCACACATTTCAGATAACTCTTCTTCTTTGGGATGATAAATTAATTTATTATCATTCAAAAAGAAATACAAATCTTGTGGCATAATATGAATCATGAAATCAAGAGTAAATTCATTTTCATTAGAAAACACCGATACATTATGATATGAATGATCAGAATATTGATTTGATATAGGCGATGCAAAATAAAAACCAATAGGAGGATATAATTCATCAAAAGGGTTTTTAAATAAGTGTTTTTGTAATAAATTACAGAAAAGTCCTACATAGATTATAAATATAACCCACAATAATATTTCAGAAATAATCATACTTTGTTTTTTTTTTAATATTAAAAAAATGTTTTCCTTTTGTTGTTATTGTTATCCAAAAAATAACAACAATGATATCAACACTACAACATATAATCATTATTTTCATACCACACCCCGAAATAATAATAATCCTTCTTATAAAAACAAAAAAACATTGATATTAATAATAAATAACCAAAAAGTAATAAAGAAAAGAAAGATTTTAAAGGACATAGATGAAAATCTTGGTTTATATATAAACATTTCTAAAAAAAAACAATAAACAATTATTTCTAGAGGACTTGGAAAAATACCTGAATTGTAACTATATTAATAATTTCATTGTTATAATTTTTCTAGATCCTAAAACGTGGTTAGATGATTATATGTTATTTGTGTCCCTTTTAGAAATTTTTAGAAAACAACAAGAAAATAATACTAATTCGAAGCTTTTTTTCCTGTCCTTTATCATTTCTAATAATTCTCTTCATTCTAAATATTCTGTAACCGAACAACACAGGCAGAGGCTAGTTGAGTTAAGTCGTCTAAATTCGGATACTTATTCTAACATTTCTTATGCAAAATGTTGTTTTAACGCAAATTTAATAGATGAAATAATAAATAATATTAATATTCAATTTAATACTTTGCTATCATTCGGGCGTATTAATTTTTCTAATTTAATGTTTACACGTACGAATGATGATATTAATGAAATCGACAATGATAATATTTTATTATGTTTTCATGAAAATCATGAAATATCTACCGAAAGGATTATTTTTTAAGGGATACTTTTTTTTCATCAAACATTTGATTATTAATATAAGGTATAACTTTGTGATCCACCCGCATAACAAAATCATCTTTATTTTGTATTATCAACCTTTTCACCTCTTTCAAACCATTCAATTCTTTTGTCGCTATTGAATGTTTTTTTAACAAATATTGGTAAATTGTAATCTCGGAACACGACCCGAACGATCCACGTTCAAATTCGTTTTTTAATTCGTCTTTTTCATCGTCTAAATTGACCGCATTATAAAGTGGAGGTATTTTACCCTTATCATAAATTTCTTCTGTGGTGATGAAAACACCAATTATACTTTTTACGTCTTGGTAAATATCTTCTTTATAAATTTCTTTTAAAAATATATTAATAAATCCATAAACACTCATCATGAAATAATTGCCAGATGAGCCGACTTCAGGAAAAATAGCGAATTCTTTCAAATTTATCACATCAGTTATACAATAAATAATAATTTTTTCAAATTTGTGGCCATGTTTTTTTATATTATATGTCATCCGTGAGGCCAAGTCTTTGGGTTTTAACATATAATAGGTAATACTATCAATATCATCTATGTTTTGTTCTTCTTGTAAACATTTTTTATTAAAAAGGAATGCATAATATGTTGCCATTTTTTAGTATAACAAAAAAGGTACCCAATTTACAAATTTAATATAAATTTATTTTCCAGGTAATTTAAAAGATATTTATATATATATAAGCCGTTTATTTTTAAACGGCTTTACATGAAATTGGTATTACGTCTAATAGTTTTTCATAAGATATAATTCAAAATGAGTTGTAAAATAAGCAAATTGCGGCAATTTTTTGAAAATGGTGATAATAAAAATAGGTTCCTCCAAGAATGGAATAGGCCAGCAGCACCATTATCAACTCCCAATACAAATAAATTGTGTTTTCAGCAGATGGATATTGATTATTATATTGGTTATCCGGTAAGAAAAAAAGGAATGTGGTGGTTATAATATGCAGCAGCAGCAGCAGCAGGTACCCATAATAAGATTATTTGGATTAAATGATATAGGGAATACTATTTGTTGTAATGTATTTGGATTTTTTCCTTATATATATGTTTCTGGGAATTTATTAGATTCACAAAAACAAGTTTCATATTCAGACCAAATAAAAAGGGCTCTGAATCGAAAAATCTACTTGAATGAAACAAAAGATCAAATTAGATTAAAGGAATACGTATTAAGTGTAGATAGGGTGTTTAAACAAAGTATATATGGATATCAAGAAAAAAAATCATCGTCATCATTGTGTTTTTTTAAAGTTACTGTGGCTTTACCAAAATTAATATCTATAGCTAAAATTATTCTTGAAAATGGGTTAGTGATAGATAAACATCCCACTCACTTTCGGGTTTACGAATCAAATGTTGATTTCACACTTAGATTTATGACAGATGCTCAGATGCCTGGTTGTTGTTGGATCGAGTTACCTATTGGTGAGTGGGAAATAAAAAATAATGAGACAAATTTTAAAAATACTACTTGTCAATTAGAGGTTAACGTTTTTGAGTGGGAAAAAATAATTATTTATGAACCCGAAGGAGAATGGGCGTCTATTGCCCCACTCAGAATATTATCTTTTGATATTGAGTGTGGGGGAAGACGGGGAATATTTCCAGAACCCGAAATAGATCTGGTCATACAAATTGGAAATGTTGTTACGCGGCACGGAGAGACTGAGCCATTCATAAGTGTTGTTTTTACTTTGAATAGTTGTGCTCCCATTGTAGGCTCTAAAATTTTTTCATTTCAGGAAGAAAAAGAAATGTTAGAAAATTGGTCAAAATTCCTATTGTTTATTGACCCCGATATCATTACTGGATATAATATTAATAATTTTGATTTACCATATTTACTTAACCGCGCCAAGCATTTAAACTTGCCAGTATTTGCTCATTTAGGAAGGGTAAAAGGAATAAAATCTACAATATTAGATACCATAACCCAAAACAAACAAACAGGAAAAAGAAATAACAAAATCATTAACATAGATGGACGGTGTTTAATGGACCTTTTAACAATAATACTAAAAGAACACAAACTTCGGTCATATACTTTAAATTCTGTATCTTATCATTTTCTTAACGAACAAAAAGAAGATGTTCATCATTCTATAATTTCTGAATTACAAAATGGTAATGATCAGACTAGAAAAAGACTGGCTGAATATTGTTTAAAAGATTCTATTCTTCCTTTAAAATTATTGAATAAATTGATGTGTGTAGTCAATTATATAGAAGTGGCACGCGTAACGGGCATTCCTTTATCATATGTTATAAATAGAGGACAACAGATTAAAATTTTTCCACAAATACTAAGAAAAGCCAAAGAACAGAATTTAGTATTACCGGTGTTTGATAAAAAGGAGAGTTTTGAATATGAAGGAGCTACAGTTATTGAACCAAAAAGAGGATATTATAACGTTCCAATCGTTACTTTAGACTTTGTATCATTATATCCATCGATAATGATAGCACATAATCTGTGTTATACAACCTTTATTGATAAAAGATATATTAATCAAATGGCTTTGAAAACTGACGATTATATCATTACACCTTCTAATAATTATTTTGTAAAATGTCATAAGCGCAAGGGATTAATTCCAGAAATTTTAGAATCCTTTTTAATTGCTCGTAATAAGGCGAAAATTGCATTAAAAAACGAAGAAGATCCATGGAAAAAGAAAGTCTTTGATGGTAGACAACTGGCATATAAAATATTGGCTAATTCTGTTTATGGTTTTACGGGCGCACAAATTGGTAAATTGCCGTGTTTAGATATATCACAAAGTGTTACGGCGTTTGGAAGAACGATGATTTCTCTTACCAAAAACAAGATTGAAGAAAAATATAACAATGCTATAGTTATATATGGTGATACCGATTCTGTTATGATTAATTTTGGAGTTGAAACTTTAGAAGAGGCCATAAATTTGGGCAAGGAGGCGGCAAATCATGTGACTCAGTCTTTTATCAAGCCAATCAAACTTGATTTTGAAAAAATATATTTCCCTTACTTGCTTATTAACAAAAAAAGATATGCTGGTCTTTATTATACAAATGCTAATACTTATGATAAAATAGATTGCAAGGGGCTAGAAACAATTCGTAGAGACAATTGCCCACTCGTGGCTAAGGTCATAAATACTTGTCTGAAAAAAATCTTAATTGATAGAAACCCAATAGAAGCCCTTAATTTTGTCAAACAAACCATATCAAAATTACTTTGTAATGAGATTGACATCTCTCAATTAGTTATTACAAAGGAGTTAACAAAAAAAGCAGAAGAATATAAAGGAAAGCAAATTCACAATGAGCTAGCCATCAAATTAAGAAAAAGAGATGCCGGTAGTGCTCCAAAACTTGGCGATAGAATTCCATACGTTATTATATGTGGATTTAAAAAAAGTCCTATTTATGAAAGGGCTGAAGATCCAATATATGTATTAGAAAATAATATTCCATTAGATTATGATTATTATTTAAAACATCAATTAAGTAAGCCACTTATTAGAATATTTGAACCTATTCTCGGTGATAAAACCGAATCTTATATATTAATAGGAGAGCATACACAAAAAAAGAGTTTACCAATAAGTAGAGTAGGACCATTAAGTCAATTTTTTCTAATACATCCAACTTGTATAAATTGTAAAATTCCTTTATTAAAAAGAAAAATAGTACCCGATGATGTAGAATATAACGCTTTATGTAATAATTGTAAAGTACACGAAACAGATTTGTATACACACCACATTGAAAAATTAGCTACACTCGAAAAAAAAATTTAATCAATTTTGGACTGAATGTCAAAGGTGTCAAGGATCATTAATTAAAGAAGTTATATGCAGTAATCGTGACTGTCCTATTTTTTATATGCGTAAAAAGACAGAAATAGATTTTTTTGGTCAAAAAAAAAATTATCGATCGTTTTGGCTTGCCACAATAGGTTATAAATATTATTATTATTTCCCAAAAATATTTCATATAAATGGTAATGCTCTTGGTATTATATAGTCATATTACTACACACCCAGAAGAAATAATTATAATGGAGGAAAATATTCTAAAAGTCAGCTTTAAGTTAATTTCAGACAATGCTAAATGTCCTACTAAAGGATCAACGGGGGCGGCTTGTTATGACTTATATAGTGCTCAAAAGGAAAATATTCCTGTCGGTCAACGAATTGCCATTGATAATGGCATATGTATGAAATTTCCTTCCAAAATACACGGAGAGATTAAATGTAGGTCTGGCATAGCTCTGAATAATTATGTAGATGTTGTTGCGGGAATGATATATTCGGATTATAATGGACCTATAAAAGTGGTCTTGCATAATTCTCATCCAAATAATTCTTTTGAAATAAATATTGGGGATAGAATTGCCCAAATAAAATTTTTTTCGGGAATTGATATCTGTTTAGTTGAAAACATCAAAAATGAAAAATGGGAAATAGAATCTTGTAGGGGCAATAAAGGATTTGGACCTTCTGGTAAATAAATAAAAAAAATAATGTCTTTCTGGTAGTTTTATATTTTATATAATCAATCAATTAAGTATATAAGTAATAATGAATAAAAGTATTACACTGAATTCTTTAACTTTTTTTATATACATATACCATTAAAATAGAATTAGTTATCAATGAGTATCATGAAAAAATTAGGCAAAATAAAAACAAAAACACTGGAAAATAAATTAAGAGATTATCTAGAAGGTGAATTGCTGAATCAAAATCTTATTGATGTTGATAAATTATCAATTACCCCAAAAGATTTTGCCCATATTTTTGCAAATGAGTGTAAAAATATTAATGAAAATTCACACCTTCCCTCCATTATTCAATCATGCATTCATAGAATAATAGAAAACAATATTAAAGAATCAGTTTACATAAAAAGAGTAATGGATATCACCAATGAAAACAAAAATGAAGATGAAGAGTCAAAAAAAATTAATGATATTCTTACTGAGAAAGATTATTATAAAAATCAAGCTTACGGTAATGATATTAATATCGGGTTAAAATTATCCGAATATGAGTACCGGTTATTAAACGAAAAATTTAGTAAAGAAGGAAATGAATTACTATCAAATCAAAATTATATACAAATGATTTTACCCAAATGGGGGGATGATAATAAAATACAGAGAAAATTTTGTACAAAAATATGTTATTTGGATTAAGTTTTAATAACTTTTATTTTATTATGAGGTGCTTCCCCCCCCACCCCTTAGTCTTAACACGAGATGAATGGTGCTTTCTTTTTGAATGTTGTAATCAGAAAGTGTCCGATTGTCTTCTAATTGTTTGCCTGCAAATATAAGGCGTTGTTGGTCTGTTGGAATGCCTTCTTTATCTTGAATTTTATACTTTATATTTTCTATAGTATCAGACTGGTTTGCGTCTATTGTTATAGTTTTGCCTGTTAAGGTTTTTATAAAAACCTGCATGATGAGAATTGTATTAACCACAAGAAGTATACGTAATTAATAATCAAGACAAGAAGGCTACTTTTATCTTATATTTTTTAAGTAAAATAAAAAACTAGATATATGAAATATTATAAAATTGTTTTATTCTTTATGATTATTATGCTTATCATAACGTGGATTATTTTAATATCAAACTTTAACCCTGGATAGGTACGGTCCTCGGACACCCCTTTAAGGGTATACTCGGACGCGAACGACCCCGACGCCAAAAAAAATTCTTGAAAAATCAGTTTTTGCAGTAACCTCCTTTTTTCTTTTGCCAAAAAAAACTTCAATGAATGCTTAAAACAACTGTATAGATAAATACTACTCATCTGCAGAAAAACTATTTATTATAAATATTTTAAAAAATTAAGTAGAAAAAAAAAGACCTGACATAAAAATTCATAAAAAAAAAGTTTATACATATATACACAAATCCTTTTAGGAATTGATTCTTGAATGTTTAGGACACATCTTGATGTATTTTGGATGAAGTCAGACCCATGGAGGTGAAGATCTGAAAAGAGAAAAAAAGGGTAACTTTTTTTGGCCAAAAAAATTTGTCCAAATTTCATGAATTTTTTTGGGTACCCAAATGAAATAGGAAGTGGCTAATTTTTTTAGGGAATAAACATATGTTATCCTAAAATAGAAATATGTAAAAAAATCTTCATTATTTTGTAAATTACATTTATATCAGGGGCCATATCTAAAGGTAATTTTTTGAGTACTTAGAAATTCCGTAAAAAAATACATATATTTAATATATAATATGATATTTATGCAGGTAAAAATATACCAAAATATCACAAATTCTATAGGGAACAAGAATATATATAGATAGGGCAGCTTACGCTTCGGATATGTCCACAAAATGGCCGCCAACCACACTGACTCAGACTCCCTAATCTGCCACTTGAAATGTAGGAAGGGTATGTCAATTTCAAGGTGTTATTTACTAATCTAATTATTATTGGATATGCATAAAAATTGTATGGTGGGTTGCTGGATAATTGTCGATTATTTTACGAATATAAAATTAAAATTCTGACCCAAAAAAATTTTTTTGAAGGGAAATAAAATCGAAAAAAAAAATGTAAAACAATATTTTAGCTAAAAAAATTTGATGATATTCAATCAAAAAAAAAAGTAAACAAAATTTTCCGACAAATAAACATCTAGAGGAATCATTACTCTGTGATAGTTCCTTAGTACGTAGTAATTTTGAAAGAATTGGGAAAAAACGAAAAAATGGCAATCACCGGAAAATCGAACACATACCTATATATACGCCATATCTGGCTAAAAAAAAGATAGGCATGGGTAGCCAGATCATCTAGAAACACTTTCCAACATTATAAAAATATAAGTTTTGCGACACTACTTGCCAATTCCTTACGGTAACATGACTAAGCAAAAAAATGCAAAACAAATAAAAAGGGGCACTCGAGGAAAAATGGCTAACATTCTAATATACGGCATTTCAGAAAAAAAAAATTCAGCCACTTGCTAGTCAAACCATCAAGGCACATTTTCCGACAAATAAACATCTAAATGAATAATTACTCTGTGATAGTTCCTTAGTACGTAGTAATTTTGAAAGAAATGGGAAAAAACGAAAAAATGGCAATCACAGGAAAATCGAACACATACCTATATATACGCCATATCTGGCTAAAAAAAGAAGATAGGCATGGGTAGCCAGATCATCTAGAAACACTTTCCAACACTATAAAATTATAAGTTTTGCGACACTACTTGCCAATTCCTTACGGTAACATGACTAAGCAAAAAAATGCAAAACAAATAAAAAGGGGCACTCGTGGAAAAATGGCCATTCTAATATACGGCATTTCAGAAAAAAAAAATTTCAGCCACGTGCTAGGCAAACCATCAAGGCACATTTTCCGACAAATAAACATATAAATGAAATATTACTCTGTGATAGTTCCTTAGTACGTAGTAATTTTGAAAGAAATGGGAAAAAACGAAAAAATGGCAATCACAGGAAAATCGAACACATACTTATATATACGCCATATCTGGCTAAAAAAAAAATAGGCATGGGTAGCCAGATCATCTAAAAACACTTTCCAACACTATAAAAATATAAGTTTTGCGACCACTACTTGCCAATTCCTTACGGTAACATGACTAAGCAAAAAAATGCAAAACAAATAATAAGGGGCACTCGCGGAAAAATGCCAACATTCTAATATACGGCATCTCAGATAAAAAAAAGACATGCACGTGTTAGCCCAACCATCAAGGCACACTTTCTAACACATAAACATGAAAAAAAAATCAATAATATACGGCAATTCCTTACTACGTAGTAAATTTTTACAAATATTGAAAAAAAACAGAAATTGGCAACCGCAGTTAAATACCCAATATACCAATAACTACATCGTATCTGACAAAAACAAAATCACGCATGGGTAGCCAGATCATCTAGACACACTTTCCAACACTAAAAAAGCAAAAGTTTTACGACACTATTTCGCAATATCTTACGGAAAAATGACTTGGCAAAAAAAATGAAAAAAAAGGAAAAAGGGACACTCGCGGTAAAATGCCCGACATTCTAATATACGACATCTCAGATAAAAAAAAAGACATGCACGTGTTAGCCCAACCATCAAGGCACACTTTCTAACACATAAACATGAAAAAAAATGAATAATATACGGCAATTCCTTACTACGTAGTAATTTTTACAAATATTGAAAAAAAAACAGAAATTGGTAACCGCAGTTAAATACCCAATATACCAATAACTACGTCGTATCTGACAAAAACAAAGTCATGCATGGGTAGCCAGATCATCTAGACACACTTTCCAACACTAAACAAGCAAAAGTTTTACGACATTATTTGGCAATATCTTACGGAAAAATGACTTGGCAAAAAAATGAAAAAAAATGAAAAAGGGGCACTCGCGGTAAAATGGTCCTCGTGGTGATGAACGACATTTTAACTAAAAAAAAAAAACATGCACATGGTAGCCAAACAATCCACCAAGACTTTCCACAACTGATAACCTATACAAGTTGCACCATTCTACGACAATTTCATAATACGTAATAACTTTGATAATTATGCAAACTACCCTAGAAGGGTAAACTCGGACGCGAACGACCCCGACGCGTCTCAGAAATCGGGGAAGGAGTACAGCTACAGCAATGCACATCTGGACACTACTAGAGCGTGTAGGGGAGACACCTCCTGCAGGTCGATCACCCACAAATTCAGTCACGGGGTGAGTCACGTGAGAAAAACCTGTTTTTTTTTGACGCTCGGGGTCGCAAACGACCCACCCGTACCTATCCAGGGTTAAAAGTCTTTTTAATATATATGAAAAAAACCAAAAAAATATTAGAGAGAAATGATAAATTAATAATGCACCCCCTCCATTTTTTCCTCTCGTAAATCAGAATAACAATAATAAAGCAAATGCTTTTATTCGGTATCTTATAAATAATAAACATTTATTTCAATGTCTGTAAATTGAAAAAATATCACTAAGAATGTTTTTAACGCATGACCATTTTAAACCATCTATTCCACACCCAATACGGGGCATCGCTATTTTAGATATATTATTTTTAAATGCATGATTTTTCATGGACAACAAAGAACTAGACAAGTTCTCATATATAGGTTTTTCCCAGTACTTTTCTTTGGTTACTAAATAGTAAATGAATCGTTCATTTTCATCTAAAATGGCTACATTACCCACACTACAATTTTGATTTTTAATTTTTTGAACATTATCGAATTTTTCCTTAAAAGCTAAAGCAATTCCACCCCCCATGTAAAAATCCCGGGAAACGCAATGCGCCAATGATACATTTTTTGGACACGTAAACAAATCTCCGTGGATTTCTTTTATTTCATACATTATGTAAGTGTTATCAACAATAATATTATTGATATTAATAGAAATTATTAGTTTATATATATATATATATATATATATATATATATATATATATATATATATATATATATATATATATATATATATATATATATATATATATATATATATATATATATATTCACTATAATAAATATATACATATATATATATACAGTATATATTTTCTATAATTGTTACCAACATAAAATTATTTCCCAAGTAGTTGTGTTTAAGTAATTTGGCTATAAATAAGAAAAAGAGTGTAGTAATTATAAACACCTTTGTTTGTTTGTTAAATTAATACCGTTATATTATTTTGCGGGGTTTTAATAATGTATAGAGGCGTTAGTTGATTAATTACTTAATCTTCTACTTTGTAAGTTAGAAAAATAGAAGGAACGTATACAATTTGATTTTTATCCATCATTTCTGTTTTATAGTCGGGCAGTAAGGCGATAATAGAATTATCGGATACTC
>NC_090751.1:77956984-77959484 GCF_036898095.1 Palaemon carinicauda
AGCGCATACGTCACGTCGTGGGAAAATTTACTCCGTGCCGCCAGACTTACAAGCCCCCAGCGAAGCATCTCATACCAACGGACTTGCACTTTGCAACGCACGTCTTCCTGTGCAACGACACCATTAAGCCACCACTAACGCCCCCTTACACGGGCCCTTTCCTTGTGATCCGATGCAGTCCGAAAGCATTCCTCCTAAACATTCGGGGCAAAGAAGACTGGGTCTCCATTGATCGTCTAAAACCTGCTTATCTTCCGCCAGATGACCCGCCTACAGTTCGCCTCTCTAGATCAGGGCGCCCTATTTAACATGTAGAGTATGTCATTTTTAGTGGGGGGGGGGGCGCTGTACCAACCGCGTGTCACACAATTGTACATAATTCCTTTTGTATATATTATGCTTGTATCTGCGCTGTTCCCTCGCACTAAAACGAACATGAAAATTCACGTCTCCGGTTTTCCTCTGTGACATTGTCTGTCTTGTAAACTTGTTATGTCCTGTTGCCTTGAGGTTTTGTATATAAAGGAGAGTGTTCTATAATATTATAACTCAGTTGACTGCATCCTGCTTTTGAGTTCACAACCTTCTCTCGGCCCGTCACATGCCTAATGCTTGGACTATGCCGTAAATCCCCATAATTCGTCCACCCATACCTTAAGTCATTGAGAAAAGAATCTTCAGTTTAAAAGATTACGACTCAAATTGTGTCATTCAAAGTTTATAAAGTAATTTCAAACAAATTTTGTTCATAATTGGTAATTCATCTCTCGTCTATAAAGCAATGTTTGTGATAAGTACCGAAAATCGATAGACATCAGTTTTAATGGCAACTTTTACAAAGCGTTTTCTCTCCTGTTCAGCCAGGGAAATCGTGGATGATGTTCACAGACAATTTAGGAAAGGGAAAAATTATTCCCATACCTTACATATACTGTACAAACCGAGCCCATTTTCCTCTCACAATAAAGTACTTATTTGGCTACCATTTCTTATAACGTCCTGTAAATATACTAATGTAAAACGAAAATCTACAAAGCCATGGAATTATGGTATAGTCTACGTTAGATGTTTCTAAATAGGAATTTTTTTTTATACGCACACACGCACACCGTGTATATATATATATATATATATATACATATATATATATATATATGTGTGTGTGTGTGTGTGTGTGCGTGTGTGTATAAAGAGAGAGAGAGAGAGAGAGAGAGAGAGAGAGAGAGAGAAACAAAATGTACATAATACGAATATGATAGTAAATAATTCCAGTAAATTGGAAACTAAACATATAAAAATGAAAAAAGAAATAAAAGAAAACAGGAATATTTATTTAAAAAGATAATAAAATGAGGATAAGTCTGACACGATATACTAACGGGGCAACCAAGGGAAAGGCCCGTGCCAACAAGTAGTGTTGGTTGGCGTAATACAAACCGACCGACCGACAAGATATATCAGTAATACACAGGTCAGATTCATAGTTCATATCCTCACCGTGTGGTCCAAATTTTTTTTTTACGTATATATGATGTATTGAAAAAAGAGCTTCACTAACCAGCCACTATAATCGAGGCACCCAATAACTCTCTAGCAGTAATCTCAGAAAAGAGCTCTTTGCCAGAACTTATTGTGTCCGACCGTAAACACTTAATTCATTTTTCCTTAAAGGAAGCTTTCTTTAGAGACAAGTCGAAAACCTTTGAAAACAACAATAGAGGCAGACTAAGAGATTATCAGCAATACAGGGATAAGTATCCTATTTCCCCTCACCCTTTCTATACAATTGAACTTGCTGGGATAAGATCACCTTAAATAACATCAACCTCTTATACATTATATATATATATATATATATATACGTATGTATATATATGTATACATATATATACATACATACATATATATATATATATATACGTGTCTATCTATCTATCTATCTATCTATCTATCTATCTATCTATCTATATATATATATATATATATCTATATATATATATATATATACATGTATATACACACATATATATATATATATATACATATATATACATATATATATATATATACATATATATATATATATATATACATTCATATACATATACGTGTATATATATATATATATATATATGTATATATATATATATATATATACATACATATTATATATATATTTATATATATATATAAATATATATATATATATGTATATATATACATATATATATATATATATATATGTATATATATATATATATATATCCAAGTATATATATATATATATATATATCGAAAACAGACATCTAAGCATAAACTATCCTTATAATGAGCTGGGAAGAGTTAGTTAAATAAAAGACTTTTTTAACCTTTTTAATTGCTCTGCCCTTGACAGATACTTATCTCTCACTACCAATATTCCCGTGTTTGTAGTGTTCTGATCCCATCCGTCAATCAATGGTCTTTCAGCTTATAAGCTTATGATTTCTTGAAGGAAAAG
>NC_090751.1:77964484-78004484 GCF_036898095.1 Palaemon carinicauda
AGCGGAGTCATGGGATGCAGCCCGAGAGTAGCTGCGCAGATGGGTTTGTGGCTTTCAGAAGAATGCCACGGGACTGTACCTTCTTAGCGAACGGATGCTTTGCTTGCTGTTCCCAAAAGCGGGTATGGAAGCTGTCATACCCCAGCCACGACCTGAGATCCCTTACTTCCACATTGCCGTAGGTATGGATGGCACCGACGCAATGCAAGGCATGGACATCCATCAACAGGAGAGGATGTCTGAGGTGTCTTTGGACACCGAGAAGGACCTTCTAGCGGAAGGTCTCGAGGAGGAGTCCACCTTGACTCCTGAAGAAGATGTTGAGTCCTTTCCGTCAGTTTCGGCTCCTGAGCCATTACCATCGACATCTTCTGCCCCTCCATCAGATGATGTGAGACAGGCACTGGCCAATCTCACGGTGTTGAAGGAGAGTCTTCGCAAACAAGGCGAAGAAAGGGAGGTAAAATTGGAGAGAAGAATTGCCCAACTCGCAACCCGTGGGTTTCACGAGAGACTCAGGGTTCAAGATCTCCCAACTTGCTATGATGTTAATCGCTGGAGGTATGCAGAATACATACCTATTACTAATGGCAAGATCTTTATCTCAGAGAAGTTGGGGACCATCCCTATTGAAGACATTGACTTCTGGCCCAGTTTTCAAGTTTACCCAGACTGCTTCGTCCGTCTGAAGGTGGAACCAGCATCGAAGGAAGAGACGGAACCTAAGGAGTTCATAGTATTTGGCCATGATAAGGCTCAGGCTCTTTTGTCAAGTAGCCTGAAGCAGAAGGGCTACATTAACTCTTAAGTGTCAGCCCTTAGCAAGAAGCATCCCACCTTTCTTGCTCCAGCTTCGATAGCCTTTCCTTTTACATCAAAGGTGTTTAAAGCTGTAATGAATACAATACAGGTAGGCAAACCTTGCCCTACACTCGACGAGTGTAGATCATTATCTCTAGCCCTGCCCATGAAAGATAAAGACTGGAAGGAGATCCACCTTACCTTCTCAGTTGGGAAGTTGAAGGGAGATATCTCTGGACGTCAGTTCAGCGAAAATCTCCCTAAGCTGTCTGACTTTTCTTGCGTAAGGAGCAAGAAACAAGAAAAAGACTGGCTGCATCTTTATCTCTGCAGAACTGTCTAGAGATGACGGCAGGCATTAATAAAACCATGGACATAAACATGGTCATGGCCAAAATGCATTTGGCTACCGTGGTCAAGGACCTGTATGGCTTTGTCAAAGCCAGAGGAGCATGTAGGGAGTTCGTGTTTGCTTCCACAACAGTAAAGCACGAACACAGGAAGCTAAGAGCTTCTAATATCTGGGATAAGGACCTCTTCCCGAGTGAAGCGGTCAAGGTAGTTGTAGACAAGGCCACCATGAAGAATAGAAACCTTCTCCAGAAATGGGGCATGTCAGCGAAGAGGAAGTCTTCTCCGGATGAGGGTCCCCAAACTAAGAGGAAGACAAAAAGACCTAGGTTACCCTCTTGCCCGGCCAGACAACAACAACAACAACATCCTACAGTTGCCATGACTGCGGTGCCCTAGATGGTGGCTCAACCCCCAACAACCTATCAGATGGTGCCTCAGCAGCTGGTTGCCCAGTCACCAGCGTTCAACCCTGCATTCGAGAGGCAGACCACTACCTTTCGTCCCAAGGGTAGAGGGTCTATACAGGGCTCCTCTAGATACCCTCCAAGAGGTAAAGGTGGTAAGGGAGGACACGGTCAAGAAGGTAAATACTCTGGAAATCAGAAGCAATGAGTTGCTTCAAGTAGGAGGGAGGCTCCACCAATTTCAGTATCGTTGGACCTTCGATCCTTGGGCGCACAGCCTAATTTAGAACGGACTTGGATGGAGCTGGAGCGAGGCTCCACCATCATCTTCTCAATTCTTCCAACACTCCACCCTCGTACTGGAAGAAAAGACCCTAGAACTTTTGAGCAAGCGAGTGATAAGGAGAGTAAAATCCATCAAATTCCAAGGAAGGCTGTTCTGTGTTCCCAAGAAGGACTCAGACAAACTCAGAGTCATTCTGGACTTGTCGCCACTCAACAAGTTCATAGAATACAACAAGTTCACGACCTTAACCCTTCAACACATAAAGACTCTGTTACCAAAAAGGGCATACACAGTCTCGATAGACCTAGCAGATGCCTACTGGCATATTCCAGTCAACTGCCCCCTCTCCTCCTATCTAGGATTCAGGCTACAGAAGAAGAAGAAGTACGCCTTCATAGCCATGCCCGTCGGACTAAACATAGCCCCAATGATTTTTACAAAAGTTGCAGATGCAGTCGTTCAACAACTACGCCTAGAAGGTGTCCAGGTAGTAGTGTACCTGGACGACTGGCTGGTGTGGGCAGCATCCAGGACGGAGTGTATGCAAGCATCCAAAAAAAGTGATCCAGTTCCTGGAACATCTGGGATTCAAGATCAATGTCAAGAAGTCTCGACTATCTCCAGCTCAAGAGTTTTAATGGCTCGGAATCCATTGGAACTTAAAGTCACACCGTTTTTCCATTCCCCTGGGAAGAGCCGAGAGATAGTAGGATCTGCCAAGAGACTACTGAAATCCAACAGGATCTAAAGATGCCAACAGGAAAGAGTACTGGGCTCTCTCCAGTTTGCATCAGTGACAGACCCAGTGCTAAGAGTTACAGCTAAAAGATGTGTGAGGAGTCTTGAGAAGATACGCATCAAACGCCCGAAGTGATCTAAGAAGACCGATAGCGACCCTACTACCATCACTTCTCAAGCCATGCTCGAAGGCCAAGAACCTAAAGAGGACCGTGCCCTTGCAACCACCTCCACCTTCAGTCACCATCCATACCGATGTGTCCAAGGAAGGATGGGGAGGTCACTCCCATCAACGGAAAGTCCAAGGGACCTGATCTTCTCTATTCAAGACCTTCCACATCAACATTTTGGAGGCCATGGGAGTCTTTCTGACGCTGAAAAAACTCTCCCCTTGCATATCAGCCCATATATAACTGATCCTGGACAGCGAGGTTATAATGAGTTGTCTCAATCCTCAAGGCTCGAGATTGCCCCAAATCAACCAAGTGATTTTTTCCATTTTCCGCCTAACGGAAAAGAAGAGATGGTATTTGTCAGCAGTTCATCTTCAAGGGATCCGCAATGTGATGGCGGACGCTCTATCCAGGCTCACTCTGATAGAGTCAGAATGGTCCCTAGACGCAGACTCATTCTCCATCATCTTACGTCAAGTCCCGGAACTGTAGATCGACCTCTTCGCGACGAGCGGCAACAAGAAGCTACATTGTTATGTGGTTTCATAATAGGAGCCTCTAGCGGAAGTGACGGATGCCATGTCCTTCGACTGGAACAGATGGAACCAGATCTACATGTTCCCTCCGACCAATATCGTAATGAAGGTCCTCAACAAGCTGAGATCCTTTCGGGGAACGGCAGCTACAGTGGCTCCCAAGTGGCCAAAGAGCAACTGGTTCCCTCTACTATTGGAACTGAAGCTGAGGCTGGTCCCTCTGCCAAACCCAGCACTGTCTCAACAGGTCCAGAAGTCGACTGTTTTTGCTTCATCACAGAGAACCCAAAGCCTTCATCTCATGATTTTCTCTTCTTAGCAGTAAAGAAAAGATTTGGGATCTCGAAAGGCAGAATAGACTTACGAGAAGATTTTAAGTCTAAGTCAACCAGCAGACAATATAAATCATCTTGGAAAAAGTGGGCTGCTTTCGTCAAAGCAAAAGGACCAAAGAAATCTCAATGGACTTCTGTCTGTCCTTCTTTATCCACCTTTATAGACAAGGTCTGGCAGCTATCACGATAACTACGTGTAAGTCGGCTCTGACTAGATCTCTACTATATGCCTTCCAAGTAGACCTGTCAAATGAAATCTTTAACAGGATCCTTAAGGCATGTGCTAGACTTAGGCCTGCAGCCCTTCCGAAGCCCATTTCATGGTCCTTGGACAAGGTCCTATACTATGCTTCAACAGTGAACAATGAGGATTGGTCTCTGAAAGACTTGACTCAAAAAGTCATTTTCCTGTTTGCTATAGCCTCGGGGGCCAGAGTTAGTGAAATAGTGGCCCTATCCAGAGATGAGGGCCATATTCAGTTCACAGAAGTGGGAGAATTGAATCTTTTTCCTTATCCAACATTTATTGCTAAGAACGAGCTACCCACCAAGAGATGGGGTCCCTGGAGAATATGCCCTCTGAAGGAAGATGTCTCACTATGTCCAGTGGAGTGTCTAAAGGTTTATCTTTGAAGAACTTCAGACTTCAGGGGAGGACAGCTCTTTGAAGGAGAAACTTCAGGATCAAACCTATCCCTAAAACAACTTTGGGCGAAGATCACCTATTTTATTCGCAGAGCGGATCATGACAGTACACCCGCAGGTCATGATCCAAGGAAAATTGCTTCATTACTGAACTTTTTTTGAGCGTCTTTGCTCATGCACTGGATGGAACTCATCCAGAGTGTTCTACAAGCATCATGGGAAGCAAATGTATAAACTCAAGCATTACGTGGTGGCAGCAGGTAGTGTACTAAAACCTATCGTCTAGTGCTGCGATGAACAGTGAATTGATTGGGATGATCAATTTTACCGGTGAAGGTGTTGACACCTCTCAGTGCAAAACTTTTGAAGTGAGTGTCACCATGGTGAAACTAAGGACTGTTCTAATTATTTGAGGTGAAGAAACATATAGATAACACTTGTGCTGTGTGTACTTACACAATGTGAATAGATATTCAAAATCACAGAAATTCATATTAGAAAATTTATCAAATTTTCAAATTAATGGTGGCATTAGTAAAATTTTCCTTTCTTAGGTGAAAACAAAAATTTTCTGTGTTATGATTGATTGATATGTTTCTTATTACATATATTAACATTTATGTTATACATGTTACTTTATGTTGGTCATTTATTGCCAATAAATAACTATCAATACGTATTTGCGTCTTATTTTGCCCTACAATTGATTTTTAATAAAATATATATTTTTTTCTTACCCTTAATAAAACTGCATATATTTACTTATGAACAATATGTATAGCTAATACCTTTGTTCTTACATGTGATTCAAACGTTATCTTGTAATGTTTTGTTCCAATACGTTATACAAACAGTGAGACTTTTGTATAACTATCTAATACTATAGCCCAACGCTATATACAAGTCGCAAGACTCCTGTATGTAATTGATGCTATGTTTGTTCATACATTATATGCAAACCTTGAGACTCAGCTCCTACGTCTAGTATGACTCTTCCCTGTAGGGGGCAGGAAGCACTAACATGGTTTTTTGTTTAGCAGTAATGATTTATAACGGTAACGTCATATGTCTCAATGGTCTGGATGACCATAGAAAAAATTGTCCCAAGGTTAAGGCCCTTTAAGAATTCACAGATACAGTACTTTCTAGTAATTCTCTGGTAAGCTTCCATCAGGACGACATGGCTTGAACCCAAAAAACGGATTTAGAGCGAAGCGAAAAATCTATTTTTTGGTGAGATAGCCATGTCGTCCTGATGGACCCGCCTTCCTTTTTCTACAGAAAAGGCCTTGGCAGGATCCCTCCCGAAGTTACTATATCTGTAGCACCATGCTCAACGCTACAAGGAATAACGCGCCATCTTGGATACAGCGCCATCTAGATACTCAATAGTAGTATGGGAGGAAGGGTACCTTGATATTGGATTCCCTTCTATTTTTGCCACTTTCCCCCTCAAAGCAAAAACGCTATTAGGGGTGAAGATTGCTATGTGTCGTATCAAGATATACATCCCCTGATTTATGCGATATCCTTAAGAGAAATTTTAAGGATATTCGCGCCAGGAGTTAGAATTCTGGAGACCTAAAGGTAAATTCTCTCTGAATATCACTATAGCAAATATCCCTTAGAAAGCTACTTATAGGAACCTTCCATCAGGACGACATGGCTATCTCACTCAAAAATAGATTTTTCGCTTCGCTCAAAATCCGTTATCTCCACATAACCTAACCTGACCGTTTTCCTTCACAATAGGAACTAATGCTGTAGCCCAATCTGAGTATGTAACTTTTTCCCAAGAACCTTCACTTTCCAGCCTTTTGATTTCTGTTTCAACTGTATTTTTTCAGTGCATTTGGTACTGGTCTTCGGGCAAAACCTCTAGGAGTACTATATGATTTTAAAACTAAAATTGCCTTTGCGTGCGATCCTAATTGTATTAACTTTACCCTCAGATATGTCTTGAAACTCTTATAGAATAATATCCACAGGCACTTCATTCAACTGTTCATTTTGTGTACCTGTAACCTTCAAAATACTAGGCTAATCTAATTTTAGATAATGTAGCCAATCCAAACCTAGTAAAGTTTGTCCTTGGTTCTGTCTAACTTCCGATATTTATACTGTACTAATACGTTTGAAGAACATATTACCTAAATATCCAAACCATAATAACCTTTCAATACCCTATTTGTACCTTCTAATAACAATTAGAAATGGTTTTAGCTGTATTCCCAGGCATAATTGACACATCAGCTGCTGTGTCATCTTGCATGACAATTGGTTTCCCATTTATGATCACTTCCACCAATATATGTTTCTTTGCACCTTAGATGACAGAATTAATGCAAAATGCAAAATCAGTTTCTGACCTTTCCTGATTATCATGAACATTTTTTGCATTATTCTCTTGGCCTATAGTATCAACTGGGCCTTTATTTTCTGTGTATTGTTTAGGGAATCTACAAACATTTGAAAAATAGCCCGTCTCTCTACAATTCTGGCATGTTTGTCCTGTAGCAGGGCATTTCCTTGCTTCGTATGCAAGATGATCAGTTTTACCACACCTATAGAATTTCGGTTTTTCCTGTTACTTCTGTATATAAGTCTGATTCTGATATTTATGAGCATTAAAGTTCAGCAATAGAGTAATAACTCGTCATACAAGTGTCCCAATATATGAGAAATTTGAGATACGAGGAAAATTTCAAGCAAATTTTTTCCCTGACATACGAGAAAAATTTGAGATACAAGGATACAAAACGGTTCCTTATGCAGCCGCTAGGTGGCCGAGTGAGCAAGAGGCTGCTCACCGGATCTCCGTCATGTAAAGTTATATCCGAGCCTCAGCCGTTGTGTTTGTATTTTATTACGTGGTTTTTGAGTTAATCAGTACAGAATTAAGTGAATAAGCAATGAGTCCAAAGCAAGCAAGTGCAAACAAGGGAAGTGAAAAGAAAAAGCATTTGATGACAATCGAGATGAAGCATGAGATTATCAAAAAATAGGAGAGTGGTGTACGAGTGACTGAGCTGGCTCATTAATATGAGAGGAGTACATCAACAATATGTACCATCCTCAAGCAGAAGGATGCTATAAAGAGCACCAAACCTTCCAAAGGACTAACTATCCTTTCCAATCTATACAGTGATATCCATGACGAGATGGAGAGGCTTCTTTTAATATGGATAAAGGAGAAATAGTTGGCTGGAGATAGCGTGACCGAGGTTATCATCTGAGAAAAGGCCAGCAGAATCTACGTTGACTTGAAAGGAAAGTAAACAGCTGAGAGAGGGGCGACTTTGATGCCAGCCGAAACCTTCAAAGCCAGTCGTGGCTGATTAGATAATTTGAAAAAAAACGGATTGGGATACATTCGGTTGTGATGCATGGGGAAGCAGCAATTTCCGACTCGAAAGCCGCAGCGGACTTCTTCAAAACCTTTGTTTTGCCTCAGTTATCGCAGAACAAGAATACATCCTCCAACAAGTGTTGAAGTGCGATGAAACTGGCCTTTTCTGGAAGAAGATGCCCAGGAGGACATTCAACATGGCAGAGGAGAAGAGGCTACCAGGCCACAAACCCATGAAGGACCGGTTAACTCTAGCCTTTGTGCCAATGCTAGCGGTGACTGTAAGATCAAGCCACTACTGGTGTACCACTCAGAAAACCCACGTGCTTTCAAGAGCCAAAAGATTTTGAGAGAAAAACGGCAAGTGATGTGGCGCGCTAAGGCTAAGGCTTGGGTTACGCAGCATTCCTTCACAGAATTGGTTAATCTGTGCTTTGGTCCAGCAGTAAAAAAATATTTGGCCGAGAAAAGCCTGCCAATGAAATGTCTCCTGGTCCTCAATAATGCCCCTAGTCACCCTCTTGGTCTTGAAGAGGACATTCTTGTTGAGTACAAGTTCATCAAGGTCCTTTATCTGCCACCCAACACCACGCCACTCCTCCAGCCCATGGACAAACAAGTAATTTTCAACTTTTGATAACAGTACACGAAGCATTTGTTCAAAAAATGCTTCGATATCACAGACAACACAAATGTCACCCTTCTTGAATTTTAGAAGGAACATTTCAATATCGTTCATTGCTTAAAAATTATTGATGATGCATGGCAGGGGGTCACACGAAGAACTCTTAATTCAGCATGGAAGAAATTGTGGCTAGCTTCGGTCGCTGAGATGGACTTTGAAGTGTTCGGTACGCCAGACCCTGATGACCCCGAACCTATTGTGGTGGATGAAATCCTGTTTCATGGAAAGTCCACGGGGCTGGAGGTAGATGAGGCAGAAAATTAACGACCTAGTCGAGGAGCATTAGGAAGAGCTCATGACACAGTAATTGATTGAGCTCCAGGAGATGCAACATTCGGAAGGGTTCCTGGAGCTCGGTAGCGGGGAGGAGGTGGGAGACGAGGGCCGCCTTTCTACGACGGAATTCAGAGACATGTTAGCGAAGTGGCAGAATTTTCTGATTTTATGGAAAAAAGACACCCGGACAAGTTGGCGTTTGGTCGTGCGCTAGCCTTTTGTGACAACACTTACGTATGTCACTTCCATAACATTTTGAAGGGGAGACAAAAGCAAACATCACAAGATAGGTTCCTTTTAAAAAGGCCGGCAAAAAGTGAAGGTTAAAGCAAGGCAAAAACGAGGGAAAAAGGGCCTAGCCGGAAGAAAAAAGTAATAAGAATGAAAATGAAAACAAAATTAGAATTAAGTGTAAGTGTGTGTACACTAAGCTAATTTCATTTAAGTTAAATTTAAAGCTTAAGTTATGTTACGTGGTGTTATAAAAGTGTAGCGTACCGAACGTGTTGCCGTCAAGTCTCTCGTCTACCCGCTCTCTCTCCCTCCTCCTCCGCACACACCGCTGTTAGGCGCTATCATCTGTCTTGAAGGTAAGAACTCCAAAATAATGTCACATTTTATTGCAGATCATGATTAGTACATAGGTATTTGTTATTTTGTGAGTGTAGAATGAGAATTAGAACAATTAAAAACATTTTTTTCCGCTATAATATACTGTTGTTAGGTTTTTTTCAAAGGGTGGGACTGGCTTAATTTTTTTTTTATTTTATGTGGGAAAAATTGATCCGAGATACGAGCAAATTGACATACGAGCTCGGGTCCCGGAACGCATTAAGCTCGTATTTCAAGGTATTACTGTATCCTATAACTAGGCTTTGACGTATTCTTCCTCTGATTCTCATTGTCTTTCAACTTTGAGCATATCTTGGTAAATTCAGAATTTTTCATTTTATTGCTTCTAGAATTACCTATTATATTACTTTGCCTATTTAATGTGTCTAGAGCTCTGCCTATAATCAATACTTTCTCTAGTGTTAAATCTTTATCATGCAATAATTTTTTTCTTAGCCCTTCTGATGTGCAATGGTTAATAACTTGATCTATAATACAATTTCCTAATTCTAGAAATTCATATGAAACAGTTAAATTTTTAAGTTTAGTCACAATTGCACTTAAGCTTTCTTGTTTTTTTCTGATATGCTTGTGCTATGAACTGATACCTTTCAAAATATTTATGACCTTAATTGCAGCTTCACTAGTGTCCTCGGTTAGTTGTAGCGTCTAAAACACTTCCCAAATCTCTCTACCGGCTCTGTGCAGTAATAACGCCTTCTTCTGTGCATCTTTCATAATACCTAAAGCTTCAATGTAAATCTTAAATTCCTCATATCACTGTTGCCATCGTGTTGCAACAGATTTGTGTCCAGCAACAATGCTGAACTTTACTGGATGCTCGATGTCCAGGGGCATTTTGACTTCCCACCTGAATTAGGTTACGTAAATGAAATCTACAAAATTATCTTGTTACTCACTGACAAATTTAATTCTAATATAAATTTTGGGTTCGGCCATGTCATCCTGATGGAAGGTTCCTTTAGGTAGCTTTCTAAGGGATATTTGCTACAGTGATACTCCAAGATAATTAAACCGAAGGACTCCAGGATTCTAACTCCTGGCACGAGTATCCAATCAAGGATATCGCAAGGGATCAGGGGACGTATTTTTTAGATACGACACATAGCAATCTTCACCCTGGATAGATGTAACTCTTTGATGTAAGGAGGAAGAGTGGTGAAAGAAAGGGGTTGCCGTTCTAATTACCCGGTGGACCTTCTATCCGTACTACTACTGACCGCTATTCCTTTCATTGTAGCATTTAAGCAAAGTGTTCACCCAACATTTTCCCAGTGTTTGTTGCAAACTATCGGAATACTAATCATGCGATATCCAGCAGTTTCATCCTCTTGAAAGTTGAGTATTAATTCTTTCTTGTGTATAATTTTAGGCTCCCTTATCACACTTAAAATTCAGTAATTTAAGTGTGTTTGGTTGAGCGTTGTCATGAACCAGAGGCGGCCATTTTAAGACAGCTGTCGGCTATTATCATTGCATTTTATTTAGTCAGTAGGGTGACATTTCCTGGTATTTAGCTATAGTATTAGCTAGTTAGGCAAATTATACAAGTGAAGACTTGCATACAAATATATTATTATTCCTCCTCCTAATATGTAACTTTACTTTTCGTATACGGCGGGAGCCCCAGCTGTAATAACCTTGGCCGTGGTTCCTACCAGAGCTAGGCTGGCCTCGCTCATATATATGTTAGTAAAGTAATTCCCCATGTTTAGCCTCATCCTATCTTTCCTTATTAATTCGGATGAGGACTTACATTCTCTAAAATTTATGGATAAGGTTCAATATACATTCTCTTTTAGAGAAAGGAGGCTAAACCCTTCCTTCCTCCCTGAGTGCTGCCGCCATTATAGGCGGCAACCACTGTCTTTCTTCATCGCCGTCGAGTAGAACTCCAGCTTTGGGTTCGATAGTAATAAACTCAGGGTGCTCTTGTCTTGCCGCTGACGATGTTAACAGCAAAGGAATCATGATTCCTCTGCCGCCGACGACGTCGACAGCACAGGAAGCCATGCTTCCCTAGTCCACTGCCGAAGGTAGGCGGCATACCTGCCACCACCTCTCTTCCCAGTGAACTACAAGACCTTTTCCCTTCCTCTCTGTCACTTGATCAGACTCCATTAACATTAACTTTGCACTTGATTTGCTCATGATCAGACTTAATCAAATTTACACATTTAGGAGGAATTCCATAATAAAGCAGGGCTCACCACAAAATAAGCCGGTGCTCACTATCAAAGGCTTTTTCATAGTCCACAAATACCATCGAAAAGGGATTTCTATATTCTACGCATTGCTGTACACCATGTCACAATATAGAAATTTGGTCAGTGCAACTTCTACATTTTCTAAATCCTGCTTGTTCATCTCTCAGCTCTTCATCAATCTTTCTCTCCAGTCTTTTAAGAATAAGCATACTATATATTTTCGTAACTGACATAAGTGTTATTCCTCTATAATTATTGCAATCAGTAGGTCTGCTTTTTTAGTTATTTTCACCAACACTCCTAACTCCCATTAATCAGGTTTTGCCTCTTCATTCCATATTCTACAAAATAATCTTGTTAGTAGTCTGGGAGTCACCTCATTTACGGCCAGTATCATCTCGGAAGTTATTCCATCGTATCCCGGGCTTTCCCTCTCTAGTTTTTAAAGGATAGCTCCACCTTCAAACACACTGAATTCATTCATGGGCACATCAAGGTCTTCATCACCTTCAAGTATATCAATCAAATTATTCCCTTTATATGTCCTATTCATAACCTCACTAAAGTGTTCCATCCAACGTTGTCTTTCTTGATCTTCTGTTGCTATAACAGAGCCATCTCTCTTTTTATTGGCTCTATGCTTCATCTTCTTTGATCCAGTTGAGATTTCATTAATAGTTTTATGAGCAATTATTACACCATAGTAACTTCCTGAATTCATAGCGTTGTCGGCCTCATCTGCTTTACTGTCTAAATACTCTCTCCAGCCATTCCTGGCTTTTCTTTTGACCTCGCTGTCAATACTGGAATAATTAGCATGCTTTACCTTGTAATTTTTATTACTTCCTCGAAAACTTTCAACAATAAATTTCTGTCTTTGTCTCCTCTTTATATTATCCCAAGTATCATTCTATATCCAAGGCTTTCTCCTTGTAAATGTGTCCCAAGACTTTACTACCAGCTGACTGATATACGTTCTTGATATCACACTCTTCTTCATTAATTGTCAGTTCTTAGTCTCTTAAAATATCTAGGACTGCAAATCGATTCCTACATTCAATTGCAAATGTTACTCTGTGCTCTTCCTCTAAAAGCTCAGTTGTATCAAACCTAGGTATTCTATCTATATATCTGTTGGATGCTTTCAGTTTTAATTTTAGTGTTGCAATGAGGATCTAGTGATCACTACCAATATCTGCAACTCTACAGCTTCTTACATTTCTCAGAGTTCTCTTTCTCTCTTTATTAATGGTAATGGGATCTATCTTATTTTTGTAATAGTCACATGGTGAAGACTATGTATACTTGTGGATATTCCTATGTTGGAACAGAGTACCTCCAATGACAAGATTGTTTGCTGAAGAGAAACTTATGAAATGTGCTCCATTTTCATTTGCAGCTTCGCCAAGACCCTCAGCAACCATCACATTCTGTATTCCTTGATTATTTCTTCCAAATGTAGTATTGAAGTTGCCAGTCACAATTTTCATATCTCTATCAGGGATCTTCTCTATTATCCTCTGCAGATGTCCATAGTATTCATCTTTCCATTCTTCATGGGAATCCTTTGTTAAGGCATAGCAAACTATAATACTCATATTGCACTGCTTTGATTTGAACTTTGCTAGTAACAATCTACTGTTTACACTTCTCCACTCGGTTAATGCCTCCTCTGCTCTTGGTGTCATCATCATTCCTACCCCTTCTCTTCCAACTCCATCTGATGTTCCTGAGTAAATATATATATTCCCTTGGTTTAATATTTTCTTACCAATCTCCTTATAACGTGTTTCACTTAGGGCAACTATATTTCATGATTTCACTCTCCACTTGTTGTAACTTCCCAATCGGATTCATGGTTCTAACATTCCAATTACCTATTTTAAATTTTTCTTTAGCATTTATAAACCGGGAGATTCTAAGTACTCAGCTACGCCCAGGAATGGGGGCCATTCTTTCATATTCTCTAACCATGACTGACTAAATCCATAGAGGATTCACTGGCTCGATACATCAAAGGATAGCGAGTTTCTTGTGATGTGCAATACCTGTCTAACTAAGGTAAGTGACCCCTGCCAATCCATACTAATTCTAGGATGATCAACCACCAGGCATACAGAGTAAAAGACGAAGAGACCGTTTGTCCAACTCCTTAAATCCAATCTGTCACCCTGCTGCCAGTGACTTCATCGAGATTTAGTGGGGCATTTCCTCAACAACCCAAAGCTCTCATTAATCCACCAAATTGCTCATCTGCTTATACGAGTATAACCGTTAGCAAACATGGATTGCTAAGATATACCGTCTAGCACGGTAGTATGTGCATTTCTTTTGCCGTGTATTAGAATGAGTTTTTTTTTTCTATTCAAAGGAATTCTATTGAAATTTGTTGAAGATGCTGGCTATGATTTAGACTATTTGGAGCAAACACCACCAATATATACTAATTCTAATTAAAGTGAGAAACGTATTTATTGATAATAGTTACTGGAAGTTTTGAAGCCCTATTATCTCCTTCGCAATTCTAGATATTACTTCTTACTTGAAACGCACAAGTAAGGATTCATTGGCTAAATTCATTAAAGGCTAGTCAGTTCCAGTAAGATCTTCCCACCAGGCCTCAAGATTAAGGGGCCCGACAGGTATACGATGAAAAGAAACACAAAATCTTAAAAAATTCACTGAGCTTCGAATGGCAATGGAGAATACATATACAAAATATCTTGTCAAAATTCCTCTTACTTTAATAGTTACAGGGTAATTATTGAAAGTAACTCAATAAACCAAAACCATTGATCCTACAAGAAAATGAAGTATTTCTCCTGTTATTGTAATTTTCTAATATTACTACATTCTAATATAAAACATGTTGTGAGCAATGACATCTGTATAGATTCCATAAGTCACAAGATAGGAAGTTTTATGAGTATACCCTATCACAAACCTCAGAGAGAGTACACGTCTGAGTTTGACCTCTGACATTATCTTGCTATTACGTATGTTTTTTTTTTTTTTTTTTTTTTTTTTGGGGGGGGGGGGGGGGGGGTTCTGGCATGCATTTCACCATGCCAAATATGAAAAGACAATTTCAATATCTCGCTAACATAAGGAAGAAAACAATTCGGAGTTAGTGAAGGTGAAAGATGATGAAGGAGCGACCGCCTCGCCTAAAGAAGGAAGACATTGAGCAAAGGGATCTTCATTTATGATTAACTTTTGATAACTAACATTGTTTTGGTTTATTAATATTCTAAAAGAAACATAAATTCATGATAATTATGACATATTAATATTGCCTTTGCAAAAATAGAAAGAAAATCTTTGTATGGCCGTTCTCATAATTATACTTATTCACTTTTAAATTTTATCATCTCCCATAGTTTTAAAGATATACCAAAGAGGGAAAGAAAATCTAAACATCTCGCTAACCTAAGGAATAGGGGAATTTGCTCTAATAAAAGTTCAAAAGTAGGTATTATTGGTGATATTAGCAAAGTTAGTGAAGGAAAATGATAATGGAGTGCCAGTCTCGCCTAAAGAAGTAAGATATTGATGAAAGGGATCATTATTCATAATTAAATTCTGATAAATAGCATTGTTTTGGTTTATTGATATCCAAAAAGGAACATAATATTCATATAATCATGATTTATTAATATTTTCTTTGTAAAAGTACAAAGAAAAATTTCGAATGCCCGTATCACAAAACTATTCATATTGACCTTCAAACTCTATCTTCTTCCTTAGTTTTAGGATATAGCATTGAGATTTGGTATATAACTCAGAGAGACAATATAAAACAACCAAATAAAGCCCTTTTCTTCCCCTGATCTGTAGGGCTTATTTTTTTACCATAATGGAAAAATTCATATCTAGCAAAAAAATTACTTTAAGAGTAAACCTCTCTATTGTGTTGGAAGTCTACATCAGGGCTTTATGGGGTAGCAATACCAGGTCTCAATATAAAGTATCAAGAGAGGAGATGGAATTTAGAAAATAATAATTTTCAGGATAAATCTCTCCTGCTTCGCAAAACAGAACGGCACATGCAAAATTCAATCCTGTTTAGACATGCCCTAAGTCACCTTATTTAGTGATATGGATGTCAAAGTCCTCTCCTCAACAGACGGCATTAGCCGGTCGGCCCCATTAAAATCCATAAAGATATCTTATCTATCGAATTCAACCCAATACGTTACTTCGCTGCCAGTGACTTTCTCGGGATTTAGGGGGCCATTTCCTCTACACCCAAAGTTCTCTTTAATCCATTAGGTTGTTCATCCGCTTATATAAGTTTCTTATCTGAACTCTGCATGACCTCAGTCTTTTTCTGGTTGATCACCATTCAACCTTTCTCCCATCCAGTACTAACTTATCAATAAACTTTGATATTTCATCCATTAAACAGGCAATTATATCTATATCTGCGTAATCAAGATCAAAATTTCAGGTCGCTTTTCATTAAATGCCATTATTCCTTCTTTGCATTACCTCGTTTATAACAATCAATCACCATAGTAACCCGTAGAGGGAACAGTATTCCACCTTGTGGTACTTCAGTTTTGACTTAAAATGAATTTGTAAGGTTACCATCAGCATGTTTCATTATGCATATCCATAATGGTGTTTGAAAGCGTTTTCTGGTATTCCAATAGACCTCAGAATATCTTTTAACATACTACATCAAATACCTTCAAATAATTTTTCAAAATCAGTTAAGCTTAAAAACAAAAAGGGATTTTAGTTTTTTACACTGTTGAGCTATATTTTGGGAAATAAGAATCTGATCATCTCATCCCCTACCTTATGTGAATCCTGCTTGCTCTTTTTTTTAAATAATTTAAATATTACATGTTCTATTTTATTCAATATTTCCTTGAAAAAACGTTCATACATACTGGTGACAATTTGATACCTCACCAATTCCTTCAGTCTCTCAAATTTCTCTTCTTTGATACTTTAACAATAATCCCTTTCTTTTTCAATTCAGCAAGCGTGACTTTATCTCGACACATATAATTGAATTATTGACTTTATTCTATAATGATAATAATAATAATAATAATAATAATAATAATAATAATAATAATAATAATAATAATAATAATAATAATAATAATAATAATAATAATAATAATAATAATTGTAGGAAGACAAATCAACTTCTCCCTGATACAGTTGGCTTCATCAATTCCGATTCAATTCACAGAATGTTCTCTGTACTGCATGGGAAGTGCTAATAAGCAAAGAACAATATTTTTGTATATTATAGATTACTTGGAGGATTTTTAAAAATTCTTATCTACTAGCCCTTGGACTTTGTTTTAAAGAAAGTGCTGACAAATGTTTATCTCTTCCTAAACACATCGGTACCTAATACAATGTACAGATGCCAGATGTCTCCTAAGCTTCCCATAAAGAGTACATCAATTAATGAAGCCAAAAATTTATATAATCGTTGAAATATAAATAGTATATGCATAAAAATTCTAATTATTTTAGAATTTATTTCAAATATATATGTAGTCTTAACTTCTTGTTAAGTTTTTTTATGATATGGAATGAAATTAGTTGGGCTCCTGTCTTAATCCAATATTCACATTATATATAAATCTTTATATATTTAGCCTAATTTATTTATTTAAGGTTAATTAGTTCACTTCGAGCAGAAGTAGTTGTTACGATTGTTTGTTGTTTAGATAGATCACTGCCTTGTTTTTCTTTACCATAGAGGTAAGGTGGAATAAGACGAGGGGCAGTCAACACTCCTACTGGTGATTCATCTTAAATTATATCCTGGCAAAAGATGATAGTGCCGTAAAAAGTAGCTTGGAAGAAAGTTTACATTGTAGTTTATTTAAAGCTCCATAACTAATCACTTAAGATCAGATATTGCCCAGTTCATTTCTTCTAGGACGTCTTCATCTTCCGCTAACATCTACGTCACAGACGAAGAATCAAGAATTTGGAAGATTCCTGCTTCTACTACTTATCGTTCCTGCGGACCCAAATCATCCGAGACATTATGCTTATGGCTTGAGATGAGTTATAGTTCTAAACCGGGTCAATTTTTTTAATTGAATGTCACAAGCTTGTGTAATCAGTTGAGTAATAATTTCGAACTCTTTAAAAATGATTACCATCTTATCTGAAAATATTCGTTTCTTGTTTATTTCTTTTTGTGTAGGTTGGTGAACTTTTGGAAGAGTTGGTTTTACGGGGCATATTTTCCTTAAAGAACCTGCTTCACAAGTTGGCCAAGGACATATTTTCATTACAAAGACAAATAAGGCTAGTTTTCGTTTGCCCTTTTATTTTGGTTCATTTTTTTTGAATATCAGTAAAACCATATAAAATTTCTTGTAAGTAAAACTATGAACATACTATAGAGAGAGAGCCTTACCTTATTGCCTTATTTTATGTTTGGGTTCCCCCAGGTCCCGCAGTGTGAGGCACCTCGTACATCCGCCAGAGAGTTGCTAATGCATCTTCCGGTGTATTTTGCATCTTCCAGTCTTGGATGGTCTGGGATGCATCTTAGCTATTTATCGAGCTTATTCTTAAACTCCTCTACGCTCACTCATGATATGTTTCTTAGATGAGCTGCCAGCACATCAAATAGTCGCTGCATTATCGATGCTGGTGCGTAGTGGATTAATGCCCTGTGTGCCTTCCTTAGTTTGCCTGGTATATTTTTTGGCACTATTAATCTACCTCGGCTTGCTCTTTCTGATATTTTTAGCTCCATGATGTTTTCAGTAATTCCTTTTATTTGCTTCCATGCTTGTATTATCATGTAGAATTCTCTTCTCCTTTTTAGACTGTATAGTTTTAAAAATTGCAGTCTTTCCCAGTAGTCAAGGTCTTTTTTTCTTCTATTCTAGCAGTATAGGACCTTTGTACACTCTCTATTTGTGCAATATCCTTTTAGTAGTGTGGGTACCATATCATATTGTAGTACTCGAGTGTACTACGTACATAAGTTTTGCGAAGCATAATCATGTGTTTAGCTTTTCTTGTTTTAAAGTGTCTGAATAACAATCCCATTTTTGCTTTACATTTAGCCAACAGTGTTGCTATTTGGTCGTTGCATAACATATTCCTATTTAACATTACACCAAGGTCTTTAATTGCTTCCTTGTTTGTGATTGTCTCGTTATTAGGTCCTTTGTATGCATATACCATTCCTTCTCTGTTTCCATAATTTATTGATTCAAATATATCGGAGCTAAATACCATCCTATTTATCTCTGCCCATTCATATATTTTGTTTAGATCTCTTTGTAGTGAGTTCCTATTTTCACCACAAGTAATTTCTCTACTTATTCTGGTGTCATCGGCAAAACTTCTCACTACAGAGTTTTCAACATCGCAGTCTATGTCTGAGATCATAATAACAAACAGCAGTGCAGCTAATACCTCGCCATTTGCAACCACTATCTGTTTTCTGTTTTGCAGGAATTCTTTTACTCATTTTCCTATCTTTCCCACAATATAATGCTTTCTCATTTTTTTCTCTAATATATTATGGCCTGCCTTGTCAAAGGCTTTTGGAAAATCTAGATAGATCACATCTGTGTCTTTTTCATTTATCATATTTTTGTATATGTTTTCATAGTGTGCTATCAGTTGGGTTTGTGTACTTTTTCCAGGCACAAAAACGTGTTGACCTATATTAAACAAATCATTTTTAACCAAATGATTCATTATTTTCTTTTTTACTACCCTCTCATACACTTTCATAATATGTGATGTTAGACTAACAGGTCTATAATTGCTTGCCTCTAGTCTTGATCCACTTTTGAAGATAGGGGTTATATAAGCTAATTTATGTTTAACATATATCTCGCTCATATCTACACTTTGTCTTAGCAGTATTGCAAGCGGCTTCGCGATAGTGTTTGCAGTTTTTTTTATCAAAATCGCTGGAACTCCATCTAGTCCGGCTGCCGATCCCTTTTTAATTTCGTTTATAGCCTTGACAATATCTGCTTCATTAATATCTATATCTTTTAGATATTCAACATTTTCTTCTCTCATTTCTGTTTCATTATTCCCATTCGCAATTCTTGGCGTAAACTCGCTCTTATATTTTTCTGCTAATAAGTTGCATATTTCCTTTTTTTTCATCCATTAACCTTCCTTCAATTCTTAGAGGGCCTATTTCCAATCTCCCTTTATTCATCTTTTTTGCATAGAAGTAAAGTACTTTGGTTTTTTTTTATATTTTGAAGTGTCCTTTCTTCTAAGTCCTTTTTCATTTTCTTTCGACTGTATAATCTTTTGTTCTGCATTTTCTATTTACCATTTTATTTCCATCATTTTCCACACATTTTTTCTGCTGCAAGATTTTTCTTCTACTTTCTAATTTTTTGAAATAAGATCCTTCTGTCTCTTCGTATGCATGTCTTTTGTTTATTGTTTTTTTTTCGGTACATATTTTTCAACAATTTTCTCGAGTATTTTGTACAGTATGTCCGTATTTACTTGTATATTATCACTTACAAATAAATTTTTCCATTCTTTGTTCAGTTCTTCATTTATTTTCTGTCCATTTTATATTCTTACTATAAAAATTATATTTTCCATATCCTTCCCAACGTTTTGTGCTTTGATTAATTCTGCAATTACTTGCTTTGGAATGGACTATTAATTCTATGACATTATGGTCTGAAATTCCCATGTTATACACTATCATTTCTTTAACATAATTCACCTCATTCACGAATACTAGATCTAGGACATTTTCCTTTCTTGTTGGAATGTGGTTTATTTGTTGCATATTATGTTCTGATAGCATCTCTTGAAGCTTTTCAAATTGCCTTTTATCTTCAGCACTACTACTACTCTCTCTTTTATATGAATACATACAACCACTTTCTTCTATTTGTTCTTTCCGAAAGGAAAGTTAAAATCTTGGGATAGGAGTATATTCCAGTCTTTATGGTTTCTACATATATCATCTATTTTTTCTATTATTATGACAAACTCCTTAGTATTTGGATGTCTATAAACTACAATATTCACTACTTTTTCAAAATCAAATTCTACCACAATCAATTCACATTCTGTGTTGCTGTATTTTTCACAGACTTTTCCTTGATTTATGTCTCTTCCATATATTGCGGTTCCCCCTTGATTCCTATTTGTTCTGTCTGATCTATAAGTTTGGAAACCGATTATCTGGTCATCACTGCCAGTCTCTTGGGATTACCATGTTTCACTTATATTTAATATACCTATTTTTTTTTTCAATTTGGGTTAGTTCTTCTAAGAGCTCTATTTTCCTTTTAGAGTTACTCGTGACTAAACCCTGTGCATTTATCACTATTATGGTTTGTGATTCATCCCCATTATTTAGTATTGGTTAATTATATGGATTCTCCTATGCTTCCTTCCTGTTCTGATATGTTCTTTTCTTCATTTCCAGGAATTCTGCCATTAAAAAATCCAACTTTTCTATTATATATGCTCTTTCGCATTCATATTTTTTTTTTGTGTGTATACCTGTAATTATCTCCATATCTTCACCAACCCCTGGCATTATAGATGCATTCTTTGTAGTTGGGCTCTAAATGTGCATATTTGGGTTGAAAGGCTTCATATCTTTGGGGCTTTGGTGCATAGCGCGTTGTATACGCGGCCTGATTTATGTTTCTTTTTTTGTTTCATTTCTGCTTTAATTTTTCTTTTCAGTTTGCTGAGTTTTCTTACTTCCATTCATGGTTTCAGGATGCATATATCGACAATTTTTGTTAAAACTGCATCCTTTTCCTTCTTTTAGGTTTTTGCATATTTTTGGATGGATATCTCTTCATTCGTCTCCATATCCGTCTCCATATCCGTCTCTGAGAGAGAGAGAGAGAGAGAGAGAGAGAGAGAGAGAGAGAGAGAGTGAGAGAGAGAGAGAGAGAGAGAGAGAGAGAGAGAGAGAGAGAGAGAGAGAGAGAGAGAGAGAGAGAGATAGAGAGAGAGAGAGAGAGAGAGGTGCTTTTGAAACAAAAATAGTTTAAAGTGATGATTTATAATCTTTATAATCTTTAGTAATCTTTAGTAAGGAAACAATTCATAGATCTGTGTTTGGGGAATAAAGGTTAAATATTCAAATAGATAGTTAAATCTTAGATTATAAAGTCATTCGTGCTTCCTGTGGTTGAAATAAACTCTGGTATTGTCCCTGACATTGCATGGGGCAACAGACTATGGGAAAAAAAGGAAAAATTTATACATTATGATTTATATAGACAGCATTTACGAGACCTGAAGATTAGTTAAAAATCGTTATAGCGGACTCACCCCACCTTTTTTCTTTTTGTTCTTCACCACTGATATATGACTTATAACATTGGTTATAGTAAAAGAAGTGGTACTTAACATCAAATGGGCATTGCGCAAGAAACCGCTTGTAAAAAATCCCATAAGTATGGAAATATACAGTTATAAACAGAATCATACTTCTTATTAATGAGATTTTAGCCAAAAAATGTGTAAAATGAGGTAAAAATGAAAGCTCATTGAAAATGTAATAGAAATATAGGACCTTTTGAAAGTAATGTAGGCTGTGCTCAATGTTTTGCTATCTTTTCAAGATTTGATCTTGTGTAAATGGCTGTCTCTTGAATGCACTACAGTTCGATTTTTACACTTTGATTTAATCTCTATAATATTTCAGTCTTTATTTGCTGGATGAAATTCAAATATCTAAATAAAGGACTGATCCTTTCGTTATTAATTCAGTCATCTTTCCACTGGTAGAAAGAAATTATTTATAGAGTGCATATAAGAAACTAAATAACAGTCCTGAATTGCTCTTCTCGAGTAGTAATCAATTCCCTTAAACCTGATATCGATTATCAAATAATTCATTTATTCATAGGGAAAACACAAAAGAAAGAAAGAGTGCAGAGAACACAGGTCAGCGGTGTGTCCGATGACTGATTTCCACTTTTGTCCACTGAAAAACAAGGAGAATGTTGGGTCGAAAGTTTTCCCCAAACACGAGTGCATTGAGGGGGCGGGGATTCTTGATCCATGAGTACAGAAACCCATTTGATGGGCAACGTTATAAAATATTTATACACAACTTTTTAACAATAATAATAATAATAATAATAATAATAATAATAATAATAATAATAATAATAATAATAATAATAATAATAATAATTGATAAATGATAATTATCACTATGCATTATCAATCATCAATTATCAATTATCAATTATAATTAATCATTATTATTATCAATATTATTATAATTATAATTATAATTATAATTATAATTATAATTATAATTATAATTTTGATTATAAAAAAATAAACATAGTCGACTCTGTCAAACTCAGTCATGCAGACAATGCAGTAAGGATGACGTCATCATTAAATGACCACTTTATCTTCATTATTTGTAGAAGTAATTGGCTGAAACTTCTGAAGACCATATACGATATATGCTTCTGCATACATGGAAACAATAAGAGGATTTTTAAATTTCTGAAGTTGTTATGTCAAACACCATAGCGGACGGTCCCCACCACTTTTGTTCCTGGGTTGTACCAGAAAGGGTTTCTGTTATGGTTAAAATGCTTTCCTTTTCACAAAAGCTCTAAGCTCAGTATTGTTATTCTAAGTTAAATATGATCTGTTACCTTTCTTAAGATTATAGGCTTCCTGCATCCCCAACTAAGTACGACTACAATCATCATTGAACCATCATTGAAGGGATATACTTATTATTTATGTTGACTGAATTCTTATTCAAAGGAACAATAGGATGAACACTGTTTTACAATTGTGACCAATTCAAGGCCAACAGATAACTAAAAATACTATTCCAGGCTGTTCAGTCTTCACTAATAAAGAAGTCAAGGCGTGGTCTGCTGTGCCAACTGGAGAACCAACTTTACTTGTCATAACACCAGGGAAGTCTGTGTATACGAGGTTCTGGCAGTAACCAGACTTGTGACTAGCCTCACTTATGATTTTCTCACAGCCTGTGTCTGTGACAAAGTTCAAAGATGTTAAGCCATGGCAATCAATAGGAAAAACCGAATTTAACCATTCCTTATGGTGAGCATTGCAATCACTAACAAAAACAAAGGAAACCTTTTTATCATCTTCTTGTATCTTAGCCATAATGGTAAGAAGACAGTTGAAAATAATATCAACTATGTATGGATTCCGGTAGATCTAACACAAAGATGGTATGTCTGTTACAATCTTTTATTACTTGATTCTCATAATATTCACATTCACAGTAGGACATATGAGAAGCAGGGTATTCAGTCCTAATATACAATCCATCTCCTGGCTCTATGAATAGCATCCCATTTAGATATTAATTGGATTCTTAAAACAAGTTATAGGGAGCTCAGATGAGTGCCTCATATTAGAAACTAAAGTTTTTAAGGCTGGAAATCTCTGTCTTTCTAATCAAGAGGGTCGCCTTTATAATAGACTTATCTACTTCCAGAAGATTCTAGGAATGAGGTCTGTAAGCATGGGGGCCAGGCAAAGGCGTCAGATTTACCAAGTATTGCTATCTCGACTGTATCCACTCAACAGGGAGACAAACTCTCTCAGTCAGCTTAGATCGCCCATCCTTTTCACCCGAAATAAAAAAAAAAAGATAACATCCTATCACTATATTTTTCGCGTATTCTCTTACAAACATGACGCAATACCTCAAAAAATATAAATGAACATCCATAAACCCTTGTTCCTATCGTGTAGGATCACAAAACACTCTCAAACACTTACGTAAGAGTTTGTAACAAAAATAAGTGAAATAAAAAAGTTAAATCTTAAAAAGACGTAAATTTACATATACTAACTTGAATAAAGAATACAATGAAATTAACAATGAAAGTTTTATGTAATTTACGTAATAAACTTAGGTGTACATGAGAAGAACTCTTCTGAAGAGCTGCCTATCCTCTCTTCAATGTACAAATAAAATATAGATAAAATCATTAATAAACTACTGTATTAACTCTACACTAGACCAGCTTTGTAAGAATACTTAGGACAGACGGTAGGTATTTTCCTAATAAACGGGAATAAAACTGAAAAAAGGATATGCATGGGATGGAGATTTTTGGGTAAACGGAATGAGATTATGAAAGTAAATTATTACTTTCTCTAAAAAGAAGAGTATTTAGTCCAATGGTCCTACTAGTGTTAGCTTTTGCATAAAAAATATGAAGAGCTTCTAAAACTTCAGAACATAACCTAGTAAAAGTGTAAACAGCTATGGTGAGAATAATAATACGAATAATATCAAGAGACAGTAAAATGGCAACATAGACAAGTGAGCAAACTTAAGTAGAGAATATTCTGACAACATGTAAGAAAAAGAAATGGAAATATGCAGGAGATATAATGAGAATAAAAGATAATAGATGGACATTAACCCTTTACCCACAAGGTATGTTGAACTTTCAAGCACATTTTGCTAAATATTTTTTTTTAATTGCTCTAACAGCCTTAATTTTTCTCATAGAGAGGTCAGGTTGTTCTCATTCTTTTGGAAAATGCCTGAAGATTCTCATAAATCTATAAAAAAATATGCAAAAACATGAAAATAACAGTGTTTTGCAAGAACGTACCAGTACGTCCATTTGGGGGGGGGGGGGGGGAAGGGTTAACCCTTTCACCCCCAATGGACGTACTGGTACGTTCTTGCAAAACACTGTTATTTACATATTTTTGCATATTTTTTTATAACTTTATGAGAAACTTCAGGCATTTTGCAAAAGAATGAGAACAACCTGACCTCTCTATGAGAAAAATTAAGGCTGTTAGAGCAATTAAAAAAAAAAAAATATTTAGCAAAATGTTCTTGAAAGTTCAACATACCTTGTGGGTAAAGGGTTAATGTCCATCTATTATCTTTCATTCTCATTATATCTCCTGCATATTTCCATTTCTTTTTTTTACATGATGTCAGAATATTCTCTACTTTAGTTTGCTCACTTGTCTATGTTGCTATTTTACTGTCTCTTGATATTATTCGTATTATTATTCTCACCATAGCTGTTTACATTTTAACTAGGTTATGTTCTGAAGCTTTAGAAGCTCTTCAAATTTTTGATGCATAAGCTAACACTAGTAGGATCATTTGATTAAATACTCTTCTTTTTAGAGAAAGTAACAATTTACTTTCATAATCTCATTCCGTTTACCCAAAAATCTCCATCCCATGCATATCCTTCTTTCAGTTTTATTCCCGTTTATTAGGGAAATGCCTACCGTCTGTCCTAAGTATTCTTACAAAGCTGGTCTAGTGTAGAGTTAATACAGTAGTTTATTAATGATTTTATCTATATTTTATTTGTACATTGAAGAGAGGATAAGCAGCTCTTCAGAAGAGTTCTTCTCATGTACACCTAAGTTTATTACGTAAATTACATAAAACTTTCATTGTTAATTTCATTGTATTCTTTATTCAAGTTAGTCTATGTAAATTTACGTCATTTTTAAGATATAACTTTTTTATTTCACTTATTTTTGTTACAAACTCATACGTAAGTGATTGAGAGTGTTTTGTGATCCTACACGATAGGAACAAGGGTTTATGTATGTTCATTTATATTTTTTGAGGTATTGCGTTATGTTTGTAAGAGAATACGCGAAAAACATAGTGATAGGATGTTATCTTTTTTTATTTCGGGTGAAAAGGATGGGCGGTCTGAGCTGACTGAGAGAGTTTGTCTCCCTGTTGCGTGGATACAGTCGAGATAGCAATACTTGGTAAATCTGACGCCTTTGCCCGGCCCCCACGCTTACAGACCTCATTCCTAGAATCTTCTGTAAGTAGATAAGTCTATTATAAAGGCAACTATACAGAATGAATAAATTTTTAATGTACTTGCCTACAGCGGCAGGAAGGATTCGTAAATATGGGATTTCAGTATTACCAAAATAAGAAAAATATACTTGGTACAGCTTACAGTCCTTCCTGCTGCCATAGTTATGATTGGCAAATTGTTGACTCCTCCTTTTTTTGTTGTTTACGAGGAAACTTCGAGACCGGTGAATGCGTGAGAAGTCAGTACTAGCAGTCCAAGCAGTCTCAGCAGTCGAGGCAGTTCTGCCAGTCTGGTCAGTCCGGACGGTCCTTGGTAGGACCCACCACATACCCATATGCCATTGAGCCCGTCTCCCATCGTCTGTGTGAGCCTGTCCTCCTGGAGGATGTCTTGGACGAGGTTCTGATAATTTTATTAAGAATCAATGGTCCCTCAAGAGGCATTGTGAATTATTCCCTTGGTTCCATAATTTGGACAGCGTAATTGGTGGCCACCTGGATACGACTGATTTGTTCATCATCGTCTCGACTTTGACTCACTTTAGTGGAGGATTTGTGGAGAAAAGTCACGTTCTCCTAAGCATTGACTTCAATCCCTTCTTGCTCGGATGGACTACGGTGAGTACCAAGTATTTTTGGGGCAAATACTGAATGGTAATTGTAGCAATCTTTTGAGCCTTTGTTGCTGCCTATTAAAGTCCTTCCTACCTGCCATCGGTAGAGTACGGATATTCACGAATGTAGTTATAGAGGATTTATCTTGTCCTTACAGTGGTTTCTCAACTCTACTGAAGGTTGTTCGTGGGTTTATTGTCCATAGTGGTAAGCTACTATTTGTTATTTTCTGGATAAATCAACATAAAATGGTAAGAGTCTCCTTTAATGCAAACTTACATCGATATTATATTATTTCAGGATAGGATTATCCAGCCTTGATATGGTTGTCATACTTGGTTTTTCTTGTCTTGACCTACTTACAGTAAGGTAATGGTTTGCATATTCTTATGTATAAGTGCTTTTTGCCATATTATTCTTACGTATATAATTTAAGTTAATTCTTAGGCTTTACCACTAACGTGCAATTTCTGTATTTCCCATCCAGGTATGGAGGAGAAGCTGATTATTGAAGAGGAAGAGCCCTGTGTCATGCACTTGACACATTTGCAATAAATAATAAATTTAAATATTTCAAAAGTATATGAATAGACTTCCCTTCCGTATTTTAAGTACCTTATAAGGTGACTTCACAGTTTTTCAGCTTAGCAACCCTCTTGATTAGAAAGACAGATAGAGATTTCCAGCCTTAAAAACTTTAGTTTCTAATATGAGGCACTCATCTGAGCTCCCTATAACATGTTTTAAGAATCCAATTAATATCTAAATGGGATGCTATTCATAGAGCCAGGAGATGGAATTGTATATTAGGACTGAATACCCTGCTTCTCATATGTCCTACTGTGAATGTGAATATTATGAGAATCAAGTAATAAAAGATTGTAACAGACATACCAACTTTGTGTTAGATCTACCGGAATCCATACATAGTTGATATTATTTTCAACTGTCTTCTTACCATTATGGCTAAGATACAAGAAGATGATAAAAAGGTTTCTTTTTTTTTGTTAGTGATTGTAATGCTCACCATAAGGAATGGTTAAATTCGGTTTCTCCTATTGATTGCCATGGCTTAACATCTTTGAACTTTGTCGCAGACACAGGCTGTAAGAAATTCATAAGTGAAGCTAGTCACAAGTCTGGTTACTGCCAGAACCTCGTATACACAGACTTCCCTGGAGTTATGACAAGTAAAGTTGGTTCTCCAGTTGGCACAGCTGACCACGCCTTGACTTCTTTATTAGTGAAGACTAAGCAGCCTCGAATGGCATTTTTAGAGATCTGTTGGCCTTGAATTGGTCACAATTGTAAAACAGTGTTCATCCTATTGTTCCTTCAGTCAACATAAATAATAAGTATATGCCTTCAATGATGGTTCAATGATGATTGTAGTCATACTTAGTTGGGGAGGCAGGAAGCCTATAATCTTTGGAAGGGTAACAGATCATATCTATCTTAGAATAACAATACTGAGCTTAGAGCTTTTGTGAAAAGGAAAGCATTTTAACCATAACAGAAACTCTTTCTGGTACAACTCAGGAACAAAAGTGGTGGGGACCGTCCGCTATGATGTTTGACATAACAACTTCAGAAATTAAAAAATCCTCTAATTGTTTCTATGTATGCAGAAGCATATATCGTATATGCTCTTCAGAAGGTTCAGCCAATTACTTTTACAAATAATGAAGATAAAGTCGTCATTAAATGATGACCTCATCCTTACTGCGTCGTCTGCATGACTGAGTTTGACAGAGTAGACTTTGTTTATTTTTTTATAATTATAATTATAATCATAATTATAATTATAATTATAATTATAATTATAATCATAATTATGATTATAATTATAATTATTTCACTATTAATAATAATAATGATTGATTAGAATTGATAATTGATAATTGATGATTGATAATGCATAGTTGATAATTATCATTTATTAATTGTCAATTATTATTATTATTACTATTATTATTATTATCATTATTATTATTATTTTTATCATCAATGTTATTATTATTAAAAAGTTGTTTATAAATATTTTATAACGTTGGCCATCAAATGGGTTTCTGTACTCATGGATCAAGAATCCCTGCCCCCTCAATGCACTCGTGTTTGGGGAAAACTTTTGACCCAACATTCTCCTTATTTTTCAGTGGACAAAAGTGGAAATCAGTCATCGGACACACCGCTGACCTGTGTTCTCTACAATCTTTCTTTCTTCTATGTTTGCCATATAAATAAATGAATTATATGATAATTAATATCAGGTTTAAGGGAATTGATTACTACTCGAGAAGAGCAATTCAGTACTATTATTTAGTTTCTTATATGCACTCTATAAATAATTTCTTTCTACCAGTGGAAAGATGACTGAATTAATAACGAAAGGATCAGCCCTTTATTTGGATATTTGAATTTCATCCAGCAAATAAAGACTGAAATATTATAGAGATTAAATCAAAGTATAAAAATCGAACTGCAGTGCATTCAAGAGACAGCCATTTACACAAGATCAAATCTTGAAAAGATAGCAAAACATTGAGCACAGCCTACATTACTTTCAAAAGGTCTCATATTTCTATTACATTTTCAATGAGCTTTCATTTTTACCTCATTTTACACATTTTTTGGCTAAAATCTCATTAATAAGAAGTATGATTCTGTTTATAACTGTACATTTCCATGCTTATGGGATTTTTTACAAGCGGTTTCTTGCGCAATGCCCATTTGATGTTAAGTACCACTTCTTTTACTATAACCAATGTTATAAGTTATATATCAGTGGAGAAGAAGAAAAAGAAAAAGGTGGGGTGAGTCCGCTATAACGATTTTTCGCTAATCTTCAGGTCTCGTAAATGCTGTCTATATAAATCATAATGTTTAAATTTTTCCTTTTTTTCCCATAATCTGTCGCCCCATGCAATGTCAGGGACATTACCAGAGTTTATTTCAACCACAGGAAGCACGAATGACTTTATAATCTAAGATTTAACTATCTATTTGAATATTTAACCTTTATTCCCCAAACACAGATCTATGAATTGTTTCCTTACTAAAGATTACTAAAGATTATAAAGATTATAAATCATCACTTTAAACTATTTTTGTTTCAAAAGCACCTCTCTTTCTCTCTCTCTCTCTCTCTCTCTCTCTCTCTCTCTCTCTCTCTCTCTCTCTCTCTCTCTCTCTCTCTCAGAGACGGATATGGAGACGGATATGGAGACGGATATGGAGACGAATGAAGAGATATCCATCCAAAAATATGCAAAAACCTAAAAGAAGTAAAAGGTTTCAGTTTCAACAAAAATTGTCGATATATTTATCCTGCAACCATGAATGAAAGTAAAAAAACTCAGCAAACTGAAAAGAAAAATTAAAGCAGAAATTAAACAAAAAAAGAAACAAAAATCAGGCTGCGTATATAACGCGCTATGCACTAAAGCTCCCAAGATATGAAGCCTTTCAACCCAAATATGCACATTTAGAGCCCAACTACAAAGAATGCATCTATAATGCCAGGGGTTGGTGCAGATATGGAGATAATTACAGGTAGCCTATACACACAAAAATAAATATGAAGGCGATAGAGCAAGTTTAATAGAAAAGTTAGATTTTTTAATGGCACAATTCCTGGAAATGAAGAAAAGAACTCCATATCAGAACAGGAAGGAAGCATGGGAGAATCCATATTATTACCAATATCAAATAATGGGGATGAGACACAAACCATGATAGTGATGAATGCACAGGGTCTAGTCACGAGTAACTCTAAAAGGAAAATAGAGCTCTTAGAAGAACTAACCTAAATTGAAAAAATAGATATATTAGATATAAGTGAAACATGGTATTCCCAAGAGACTGGCAGTGATGACCAGATAATGGGTTTCCAAACTTATAGATCAGACAGAACAAATAGGAATCAAGGGGAGAGACATAAAACAAGGAAAAGTCTGTGAAAAATACAGCAACACAGAATGTGAATTGATTGCGGTAGAATTTGATTTAGAAATAGTAGTGAATATTGTAGTTTACACATCCCCATATACTGAGGAGTTTGTCATAATAATAGAAAAAATAGATGATATATGGAGAAACCATAAAGACTGGAAAATACTCCTATCCCGAGATTTTAACTTTCCTTTCGTGGATTGGAAAGAACAAATAGAAGTAAGTGGTTGTATGTATTCATATAAAAGAGTGAGTAGTAGTAGTGCAGAAGATAAGAGGCAATTTGAAAAGCTTCAAGAAATACTATTAGAACATAATATGCAGCAAATAAACCACAATCTAATAAGAAAGGAAAATGTCCTGATCTAGTATTCGTGAATGAGGTGAATTATGTTAAAGAAATGATAGTGTATAACATGGAAATTTCAGACCATAATATCAGAATTAATAGTCCATTCCAAAGCAAGTGATCGCAGAATTAATCAAAGCACAAAACGTTGGGAAGGATATGGAAAATATAATTTTCATAGTAAGAATATAAAATGGACAGAAAATAAATGAAGAACTGAACAAAGAATGGAAAAATTTATTTGTAAGTGATAATATACAGGTAAATACGGACATACTGTACAAAATACTGGAGAAGATTGTTGAAAAATATATACCGAAAAAAAAAACTATAAACAAAAGACATGCATACCAATAGACAGAAGGATAATATTTCAAAAAATTAGAAAGTAGAAGAAAAATCTTGCAAAAGAAAAAAATGTGTCGAAAATGATGGAAATAAAATGGTAGATAGAAAATGCAGAACAAAAGATTATACAGTCGAAAGAAAATGAAAAAGGACTTAGAAGAAAGGACACTTCAAAATATATAAAAAAAACCCAAAGTACTTTACTTCTATGCAAAAAATATGAATAAAGGGAGATTAGAAATAGGCCCTCTAAGAATTGAAAGAAGGCTAATGGATGAAAAAAAATGGATATATGCAACTTATTAGCAGAAAAATATAAGAGCGAGTTTACGCCAAGAATTGCGAATGAGAATAATGAAACAGAAATGAGAGAAGAAAATGTTGAATATCTAAAAGATATAGATATTAATGAAGCAGATATTGTCAAGGCTATAAACGAAATTAAAAATGGATCGGCAGCCAGACCAGATGGAGTTCAAGCGATTTTGTTAAAAAAAACTTTAAATACTATCGCGAAGCCGCTTGCAATACTGCTAAGACAAAGTGTAGATATGAGCGAGATATATGTTAAACATAAATTAGCTTATATAACCCCTATCTTCAAAAGTGGATCAAGACTAGAGGCAAGCAATTATAGACCTTTTAGTCTAACATCATATATTATGAAAGTGTATGAGAGGGCAATAAAAAAGAAAATAATGAATCATTTGGTTAAAAATGATTTGTTTAATATAAGTCAACACGGTTTTGTGCCTGGAAAAAGTACACAAACCCAACTGATAGCACACTATAAAAACATATGCAAAAATATGATATTTGAAAAAGACACAGATGTGATCTATCTAGATTTTGCAAAAGCCTTTGACAAGGTAGACCATAATATATTAGAGAAAAAAATGATAAAGCATAATATTGCGGGAAAGATAGGAAAATGAGTAAAAGAATTCCTGCAAAACATAAAACAGACAGTGGTTGTAAATATCGAGAAATCCGATGAAGCTCAGGTAATATCTAGCGTGCCACAAGGTACGATATTAGCTGCACTACTGTTTGTTATCATGATCTCAGTCATAGGATGCAATGTTGAAAACTCTGTAGCGAGAAGTTTTGCCGATGACACAAGAATAAGTAGAGAAATTACGTGTGATGAAGATAGGAACTCACTACAAAGAGATCTAAACAAAATATATGAATGGGCGGAGATAAATAGAATGGTATTTAGCTCTGATAAATTCAACTCAATAAATTATGGAAACAGAGAAGAAATGGTATATCCATACAAGGGACCTAATAACGAGACAATCACAAACAAGGAAGCAATTAAAGACCTTGGTGTAATGTTAAATAGGAATATGTTATGCAACGATCAAATAGCAACACTGTTGGCTAAATGTAAAGCCAAATTGGGTAGGTTATTCAGACACTTTAAAACAAGAAAAGCTGAACACATGATTATGCTTCGCAAAACTTATGTACGTAGTACACTCGATTACTGCAATATGATATGGTACCCACACTACCAAAAGGATATTGCACAAATAGAGAGTGTACAAAGGTTCTATACTGCTAGAATAGAAGAAGTTAAAGACCTTGACTACTGGGAAAGACTACAATTTTTAAAAATATACAGTCTAAAAAGGAGAAGACAATGCTACATGATAATACAAGCATGGAAGCAAATAAAAGGAATTACTGAAAACATCATGGAGCTAAAAATATCAGAAAGAGCAAGCCGAGGTAGATTAATAGTGCCAAAAAATATACAAGTAACACTTAGGAAGGTACACAGGGCATTAATCCACTACGCACCAGCATCGATAATGCAGCGACTATTTGATGTGCTGGCAGCTCATCTAAGAAACATATCATGAGTGAGCGTAGAGGAGTTTAAGAATAAGCTTGATAAATAGCTAAGATGCATCCCAGACCATCCAAGACTGGAAGATGCAAAATACACCGGAAGATGCATTAGCAACTCTCTGGTGGATATACGAGGTGCCTCACACTGCGGGACCTGGGGGAACCCAAACATAAAATAAGGCAATAAGGTAAGGCTCTCTCTCTATAGTATGTTCATAGTTTTACTTTCAAGAAATTTTATATGGTTTTACTGATATTCAAAAAAAATATACCAAAATAAAAGTGCAAACGAAAACTAGCCTTATTTTTCTTTTTAATTAAAATATGTCCTTGGCCAACTTTTGAAGCAGGCTTTTTAAGGAAAATATGCCCCGTAAAACCAACTCTTCCAAAAGATCACCAACCTACACAAAAAGAAATAAACAAGAAACGAATATTTTCATATAAGATGGTAATCATTTTTTAAAGAGTTCGAAATTATTACTCAACTGATTACACAAGCTTGTAACATTCAATTAAAAAAATTGACCCGGTTTAGAACTAAAACTCATCTCAAGCCGTAAGCATAATGTCTCCGATGATTTGGGTCAGCAGGAACGATAAGTAGCAGAAGCAGGAATCTTCCAAATTCTTGATTCTTCGTCTGTGACATAGATGTTAGCGGAAGATGAAGACGTCCTAGAAGAAATGTACTGGGCAATATCTGATCTTAAATGATTAGTTATGGAGCTTTAAATAAACTACAAAGTAAACTTTCTCCCAAGCTACTTGTTACAGCATTATCATCTTTTGCTAGGATATAATTTAAGATGAATCACCAGTAGGAGTGTTGACTGTGTCTGTCATGGAGACACACTGCCCCTCGTCTTATTCCACCTTACCTCTATGGTAAAGAAAAACAAGGCAATGATCTATCTAAACAACAAACAATCGTAACTACTACTTCGGCTCGAAGTGAGGTTATTAACCTTAAGTAAATAAATTAGGCTAAATATATAAAGATTTAAATATAATGTAAATATTAGATTAAGACAGGAGCCCAGCTAATTAGAAAAAAAAATTCCATTCCATATCATAAAAAAATAAACAAAAAATTAAGACTACATAAATATTTGATATAAATTCTAACATAATTAGAATATTTATGTATATGCTATTTATATTTCAACGATTATATAAATTTTTGGCTTCATTAATTGATGTACTCTTCATGGGAAGCTTAGGAGACATCTGGCATCTGTACATTGTATTAGGTAACGATGTGTTTAGGAAGAGATAAACATTTGTCAGCACTTTCTTCAAAACAAAGTCTAAGGGCTAGTAGACATGAATTTTTAAAAATCCTCCAACTAGGCTATTTTATACAAAAATATTGTTCTTTGCTTATTAGCACTTCCCATGCAGTGCAGAAAACATTCTGTGAAGTGAATCGGAATTGATGAAGCCAACTGTATCAGTGAAAGGTTGATTTGTCTTCTTACAATTATTATTATTATTATTATTATTATTAATATTATTATTATTATTATTATTATTATTATTATTATTATCATTATTATTATTGTTGTTGTCATCTACTACCATCATGGATAGAAAGTCAATAATTCAATTATATGTGTCGAGATAAAGTCACGCTTGCTGAATGGAAAAAGAAAGGTATTATTGTTAAAGTATCAAAGAAGAGAAATTTGAGAGACTGAAGGAATTGGTGAGGTATCAAATTGTCACCAGTATGTATGAATGTTTTTTCAAGGTAATATTGAATAAAATAGAACATGTAATGTTTAAAATATTTAAAAAAAAAGAGCAAGCAGGATTCACATAAGGTAGGGGATGATATGATCAGATTCTTATTTCCCAAATTATAGCTCAACAGTGTAAAAAACTAAAATCCCTTTTTGTTTTATTTGATATAGTATGTTAAAATATATTCTGATGCCTATTGGAATACCAGAAAACGCTTTCAAACACCATTATGGATATGCATAATGTAACTTGCTGATGGTAACCTCACAAATTCATTTTAAGTCAAAACTGAAGTACCACAAGGTGGAATACTGTTCCCTCTACAGTTTACTATGGTGATTGATTGTTATAAACGAGGTAATGCAAAGAAGGAATAATGACATTTAATGAAAAGCGACCTGAAATTTTGATCTTGAATACGCAGATATAGATATAATTGCCTGTTTAATGGATGAAATATCAAAGGTTATTGACAAGTTAGTACTGGATGGGAGAAAGGTTGAATGGTGATCAACCAGAAGAAGACTGAGGTCATGCAGAGTTCAGATAAGAAACTTATATAAGCGGATGAACAACCTAATGGATTAAAGAGAACTTTGGGTGTAGAGGAAATGGCCCCCTAAATCCCGATAAAGTCACTGGCAGTGAAGTACTGCATTGGGTTTAATTCGATAGATAAGATATCTTTATGGATTTTAATGGGGCCGACCGGCTAATGCCGTCTGTTGAGGAGAGGACTTTGACATCCATGTCTAAACAGGATTGAATTTTGCATGTGCCGTTCTGTTTTGCGACGCAGAAGAGATTCATCCTGAAAATTATTATTTTTTAAATTCCATCTCCTCTCTTGATACTTTATATTGAGACCTGGTATTGCTACCGTATAAAGCCCTGATGTAGACTTCCAACACAATAGAGAGGTTTACTCTTAAAGTAATTTTTTGCTAGATATGAATTTTTCCATTATGGTAAAAAAATAAGCCCTAGAGATCAGGGGAAGAAAAGGGCTTTATTTGATTGTTTTATATTGTCTTTCTGATTTATATACCAAATTTCAATGCTATATCCTAAAACTAAGGAAGAAGATAGAGTTTGAAGGTCAATATGAATAGTTTTGTGATACGGTCATTCAAAATTTTTCTTTGTACTTTTACAAAGAAAATATTAATAAATCATGATTAATATGAATATTATGTTCCTTTTTGGATATCAATAAACCAAAACAATGCTATTTAATCATGAATAATGATCCCTTTCATCAATATCTTACTTCTTCAGGCGAGACTTGCACTCCATTATCATTTTCCTTCACTAACTTTGCTAATATCACCAATAATACTTACTTTTGAACTTTTATTAGAGCAAATTCCCCTATTCCTTATGTTAGCGAGATGTTTAGATTTTCTTTTCCTCTTTGGTATATCTTTAAAACTATGGGAGATGATACAATTTGAAAGTAAATAAGTATAATTATGAGAACGGCCATACAAAGATTTTCTTTCTATTTTTGCAAAGGCAATATTAATAGATCATAATTATCATGAATTTATGTTTCTTTTAGAATATTGATAAACCAAAACAATGTTAGTTATCAAAAGTTAATCATAAATGAAGATCCCTTTGCTCAATGTCTTCAATCTTTAGGTGAGGCGGTCGCTCCTTCATCATCTTTCACCTTCAGTAACTCCGAATTATTTCCTTCCTTATGTTAGCGAGATATTGAAATTGTCTTTTCATATTTGGCATGGTGAAATGCATGCCAGAACCCCCCCCCCCCAAAAAAAAAAAAAAAAAAAAAAAACCTACGTAATAGCAAGATAATGTCAGAGGTCAAACTCAGACGTGTACTCTCTCTGAGGTTTGTGATAGGGTATACTGATAAAACTTCCTATCTTGTGACTTATGGAATCTGTACAGATATCATTGCTCACAATATCTTTTATATTAGAATGTAGTAATAGCAAAAATCACAATAACAGAAGAAATACTTCATTTTCTTGTAGGATCAATGGTTTTGGTTTATTGAGTTACTTTTAATAATTACCCTGTAACTATTAAAGTAAGAGGAATTTTGACAAAATATTTTGTATATGTATTCTCCATTGCCATTCGAAGCTCAGTGAATTTTTTAAGATTTTGTGTTTTTCATCGTATAGCTGTCGGGCCCCTTAATCTTGAAGCCTGGTGGAAAGATCTTACTGGAATTGACTAGCCTTTAATGAATTTAGCCAATGAATCCTTACTTGTTCGTTTCAAGTAAGAAGTAATATCTAGAATTTCGAAGGAGATAATAGGGCTTCAAAACTTCCAGTAACTATTATCAATAAATAAATTGGATAAAAGGAAGGATACTTTTTTCACTTTAATTAGAATTAGTATATATTGGTGATTTTTGCTCCAAATAGTATAAATCATAGCCATCATCTTCAACAGATTTCAATAGAATTCCTTTGAATAGAAAAAAAAAAAAAAAAAACTCATTCTAATACACAGCAAAAGAACTGCACATACTACCGTGCTAGACGGTATATCTTAGCAGTCCATGTTTGCTAACGCTTATACTCGTATAAGCAGATGAGCAATTTGGTGGATTAATGAGAGCTTTGGGGTGTTGAGGAAATGCCCCACTAAATCTCGATGAAGTCACTGGCATAAGGGTGACAGATTGGGTTTAAGGCGTTGGACAAACGGTCTCTTCGACTTTTACTCCTGATGCCGGGCGGTTGATCTTACTAGAATTAGTATGGATTGGCAGGGGTCACTTACCTTAGTTAGACAGGTATTGCACATCACAAGAAACTCCCTATCCTTTGATGTATCGAGCCAATGAATCCTCTATGGATTTAGTCAGTCATGGATAGAGAATATGAAAGAATGGCACCCATTCCTGGGTGTAGCTGAGTGCTAAGAATCTCCCGGTTTATAAATGCTAAAGAAAAATTTAAAATAGGTAATTGGAATGTTAGAACCATGAATCCGATTGGGAAGTTACAGCAAGTGGAGAGTGAATTTATGAAATATAGTTTGGATATCCTTGCCCTAAGTGAAACACGTTATAAGGAGATTGGTAAGAAAATATCAGACCAAGGGAATATATATATATATATATATATATATATATATATATATATATATATATATATATATATATATATATATATATATATATATATATATATATATTTACTCAGGAACATCATATGGAGTTGGAAGAGAATGATTATGACACCAAGAGCAGAGGAGACATTAACCGAGTGGAGAAGTGTAAACAGTAGACTGTTATTGCAAAGTTCAAATCAAAGCAGTGCAATATGAGTATTATAGTTTGCTATGCCTCAACAAATGATTCCTATGAAGAATGGAAAGATGAATACTATGGATATCTGCAGAGGATAATAGAGAAGATCCCTGATAGAGATATGAAAATTGTGACTGGCGACTTCAATACTACATTTGGAAGAAATAATCAAGGAATACAGAATGTGATGGTTGCTGAGGGTCTTGGCGAAGTTGCAAATGAAAATGGAGCACATTTCATAAGTTTCTCTTCAGCAAACAATCTTATCATTGGAGGTACTCTGTTCCAATATAAGAATATCCACAAGTATACATGGTCTTCACCATGTGGCTATTACAAAAATCAGATAGATCACATTACCATTAATAAAGAGAGAAAGAGAACTCTGAGAAATGTAAGAAGCTGTAGAGTTGCAGATATTGGTAGTGATCACCATCTCCTCATTGCCACACTGAAATTAAAACTGAAAGCATCCAACAGATAAATAGATAGAATACCTAGGTTTGATACAACTAAGCTTTTAGAGGAAGAGCACAGAGTAACATTTGCAATTGAATGTAGGAATCGATTTGCAGTCCTAGAGACTAATGAAGAACAGTGTGATATCAAGAACGTATATCAGTCAGTTGGTAGTGAAGTCTTGGGACACATTTACAAGGAGAAAGCCTTGGATATAGAATGATACTTGGGATACTATAAAGAGGAGACAAAGACAGAAATTGATTGTTGAAAGTTTTCGAGGAAGTAATAAAAATTATATGGTAAAATATGCTAAGTATTCCAGTATTGACAGCGATGTCAAAAGAAAAGCCAGGAATGACTGGAGAGAGTATTCAGACAGTAAAGCAGATGAGGCCGACAAAGCTATGGATTCAGGAAGTGACTATGGTGTAATAATTGCTCATAAAACTATTAATGAAATCTCAACTGGGGCAAAGATGATGAATCATAGAGCCAATAAAAAGAGAGATGGCTCTGTTATAGCAACAGAAGATAAAGAAAGACAACGTTGGATGGAACACTTTAGTGAGGTTATGAATAGGACATATAAAGGGAATAATTTGATTGATATACCTGAAGGTGATGAACACCTTGATGTGCCCGTGAATGAATTCAGTGTGTTTGAAGGTGGAGCTATCCTTAAAAAACTAGAGGGAAAGCTCGGGATTCTATGGAATAACTGCTGAGATGATACTGGCCGTAAATGAGGTGACTCCTAGACTACTAACAAGATTATTCTGTAGAATATGGAATGAAGAGGGAAAACCTGATTAATGGGAGTTAGGAGTGTTGGTGAAAATAGCTAAAAAAGCATACCTACTGATTGCAATAATGATAGAGGAATAACACTTATGTCAGTTTTTATGAAAATATATAGTATGCTTATTCTTAAGAGACTGGAGAGAAAGATTAATGAAGAGCTGAGATATGAACAAGCAGGATTTAGAAAATGTAGAAGTTGCACTGACCAAATTTCCATATTGAGACATGGTGTACAGCAATGCGTAGAATATAGAAATCCCTTTTCGATGGTATTTTTGGACTATGAAAAAGCCTATGATAGTGAGCACCGGCCTATTTTGTGGTGAGCCCTGTTTTATT
>NC_090751.1:78014484-78026984 GCF_036898095.1 Palaemon carinicauda
CTACTATCCTAAGCTACCATAAACAATAGTGATTACTATTGTTATTAAAAACTGTATGCCTTTATATCAATGATATAGAAAAGAAAAATACTCATTAGTATTTTTCTTTTACAGGATGACCCTATGGAGAAGTGCGGATCGATGTTCTGCAACCACAAGGGGAAAGACTCTTGTGGTCACGAGATGTGCAGGACTCATGCCTCCTGCGGCGTCGTCATAGGAGTCCTAAAGTATTGGGACCCGAAGGGTTGCCCCACCTGCTCAACCCTGCTGGCCAACTGCTTCAGTGAAGCCCCCTTAGTTACCCTAGAGATTAGGGATACAGCGAGGGACACCCTTTGCCAGTGGGTAAGAGGGTTCCAAAAGAACTCTCCAGGACCATATTTGCCCAATGACTAGCTGAAGTGCTTACTGTTCCCTAAGGCTCTGCCGAGTGCTGTGGTGTCTCAGGAACCACTCGTGTCCCCCTTCGTACAACTGAAGATTGATTCGGACATTAACAAGGCATTAGAAGACATGGACACCCTCAGCCTGCCATTATGGCATACCAACCTCTGCCGTCAACGTCCTCGGCCGCAACTCCACAACCCTTTTGACCAGGTTAACGCAAACGAAGGGATCTCTTCAACGAATGATGGAGTTGTTCCAACGGGAACAGGAGACGATGCGGGAATTGATTAAGCAGCAGCAAAGGTTGTTGCAGGAGAAGATGGACCGCTTCGGAACCACCAAGGGCACCTCTCAGAAGCCTCTTAGAATGTTTGATCTCCCTCATTGCTCCGAAACCAATCCCTGGAGGTATGCGGAGCATATGCCAGTCATTAATGGGAAACTGTTAGTTTCCGAGAAGTTGGGAGCCAGACAAATTGAAGACCCTGAGTTCAGGCCTAACTTTTCGGCCTATCCAGATTTCTATGTGAGACTGCGGAATGAGAATGCGACCCAAAAAGAAATGATCCCCAAAAAGGTCATCGTGTTTGAACACGAGAAAGCGCAAGCCATCCTCCTGAAGGCCTTGAAGGGAGCCAGATATACCAACTCCAAAGTCTTAGCACTGAGCAAGAAGCCCCTCACCTTTCTTGCTCCTTCCTCCATCTCTTTCCCCTTTATGGAGAAAGCACTAGACTTTGCTGTCAAGGCAATCGATGAGGGAAAACCATGTCCGACCCTAGAGGAATGCAAGCCATTCTTTCTAACACCGCCTACCTGCGAGGAGAAGTGGAAGGATGTCCACCTAACCTTCTCCATCTCTAAGTTAGACCCAGAGATTGCAGGACAAGAGTTCAATGAGAACCTTCCGAAGTTGCCAGACAACCTTCTGAGGAAGGAACAGGAGTCGAAGGAGAAACTTGCGACTTCCCTCTCTCATCAAAACTGTCTGGAAATGAGTGCAGGTCAACATAATGCCCCCGAAAGGTTCCTCTTCCTGGCCAAATCTCACATGGGTACACTTTTGAATGACATATATGCTTTCTTCAGAGCGAGGAGAACTTGTAGAGAGTTCGTCTTGGCTTCAGCAACCATAAGACACGAACCAAGGAAGGTGATTAACTTGAGAGTCTGGGATAAAGACCTTTTCCCACAGGAACTGGTAGTAGGTTGTCCAGCGCACCACCCGCCCGTTGAGATACTACCACTAGAGAGGTATTGGATCCTTTGACTGGCCAGACAGTAATGCATTGGATCCCTCTCTCTGGTCACGGCTTATTTTTTCTTTGCCTACACTTACACAGAATAGTTTGGCCTATTCTTTACATATTCTCGTCTTTCCTCATACACCTGACAACAATGAGATACTTAACACTTCTTCACCTAAGGGGTTAATTACTGTACTGCAATTTGTTCAGTGTACTTTCCTCTTGGTAAGGGTAGAAGAGACTCTTTACCTGTGGTAAGCAGCTCTTCTAGGAGGAGGACACTCCAATATTAAACCACTGTTCTCTAGTCTCGGGTAGTGCCATAGCCTCTGTACCATGGTCTTCCACTGTCTTGAGTTGGAGTTCTCTTGCTTGAGGGTACACTCAGGCACACTATTCTATCTTATTTTTTTTTCTTCCTCTTGTTTTTTTGAAATGGTGTGTTGGGCAGGCTTAATAGAAGGGCCATGGATGCCTGGTGGTTTATCAAGAGGTTGTCTTTTCCTTTTTCTGATTCTTTTTCTTCTCAAAACCATCCTTACTGTCCTCCCTTCAGTTGAAGTGGCTATCCTGGAGGGTATTTAGCCTTGCATGGTGTATCGGCTCCTCCATGTTGACCAGTTTTTCCGACTTTTTACTATAGTCTATGGGTATCATCAATCACTTTGTTTATAATTCTATACGTATTGTTTTTGTTATAATTCTTGTTAATCTAGTTTTTAAGTATGATGTCTCTTTTCTATTTCTATTAATTCTTATGCTGTCTGGAGACATTGAGCAAAATCCTGGACCAGTACGTCCTAGATTTCGTCAATATCGTCTTCTGTATTGCAATATTCGTGGTCTTCATGCAAATATCCAAGACCTTGCAGTTGCGTCGAGACAGTATGATATTCTTTTGTGTTCAGAAACTTTGGTTTCTAATATGAGGCACTCATCTGAGCTCCTTATAACTGGTTTCAAGAAGCCAATAATGTTGAAACGTGTTGCCATCCCTAGGGCCAGGGGAATGGCGGTGTATATTAGGACCGAGTACCCTGCTTCTCATAAGTCCTGCTATCAATGTGGATGTCATGAGATTCAGGTAATAAAAATTTGTGGCAGGCATAACAACTTTTATTTATGTTCAATCTACCGGAATCCAGACATGGATGATTCTATCTTCGATTGTCTTCTTACTATTATGGCTAAGATACAAGAAGATGATAGAAAGGCTTCTTTTGTCTTTGTTGGTGATTTTAATGCTCACCATAGGGAGTGGTTAAGTTCTATCTCTCCTACCGATCGCCATGGCTTAAGAGCTTTAGACTTTGCCTCTGAATCAGGCTGTGAGCAAATCATAAATGAAGCTACTCACAGGTCTGGTAATTGCTTGGACCTTGTATACACTGACTCCCCTGGCGTTATAACTGGTAAGGTTGGTTCTCCAGTCGGGACATCTGATCATGCCTTGATTTCATTATTAGTGAAGACTAAGCAGCCTGTCCCTGATATATCATATTCTTGTAAAATTTATATGAAATCCTAAGCAGACTGGAATGGGATTTTACATGATCTTTTGTGCTTGAATTGGTCACAATTATATAATAGTGTAGATCCTGTTGTCCCTTTGAATGAGAATCTAGTCAACATAATTGATAGGCGTATCCCTTCTCGTGTGCTAAGGTACCGAGTGAAGGACAAACCGTGGTTCAATAATGATTGTAGACGTGCTTTTTTGGAGAAGCAGGAGGCCTATCAACTTTGGAAGGGTAACAGATCAGATTTGACCTGGAACAACTATACTCAGCTTCGAGCTTTTGCTCAGAGAGTTTATGCCTCAACTGAAAAGGAGTACAATTTAACCATAAAAGAAACACTTTTTGGTACAACTCAGGAACATAAATGGTGGTCTACCCTTAAATCTGCACTCTTTGGTGTAGATGCAACAGTTCCTCCTTTACTTAAACCAGATGGCTCAGTCACTCACTGTCCAAAGGAAAAGGCAACCCTTTTGGCTGATGTTTTTGACAGTAAACAGAGTAATGAAAAACTTGAACTTCCTCATTCCTGTTTTCCTGAGGCTAAACTAACTAGTTTAGCTTTTCGATCTCGTGAGATTAAAGCTCTGTTGATGGACCTTGATGCTTATGGAGGTGTAGACCCAAATGGTATTTTTCCTTTGTTTTTTATAAAGACAGCAGATTTCTTAGCTCCAAAGTTATCTGTTATTTTACGCAAGTTAGCAAGAAGAGGAGCTTTTAGCACTAGTTGGAGAATTGGTAATGTTACTCCTCTATGTAAATGTGTTTGTGGTAGCTCAAGTCCCACTGATTACCGCCCAATTTCCATAACTCCCATATTATCTAAAGTTTTTGAACGTCTTCTGGCAAAACGTCTTAATAGGTTTGCTGAAGGTAATCATCTACTCCCTAGTTTGCAATTTGGTTTTCGTAAAGGCCTTGGAGCATGTGATGCCCTTCTTACAATCTCCAATGCTGTACAGAAATCCCTTGATTGTGGTCGGGAAGTTCGTATGATTGGCCTTGATTTTAGTGCTGCCTTTGACCGTGTTAATCATGAGGCCCTTGTTTTCAAACTGAAACAGTTGGGAGTGGGTGGGTCGTTTCTTAGCATTATTATTGATTTTTTAAGTAATAGATCTCAAAGAGTTGTTATTGATGGGCACCATAGTGATTATAGGAATGTGATATCTGGTGTTCCACAGGGTAGTGTTCTTGGCTCATTACTTTTCATACTATATACACATGACATGTGGTTTGGCCTAGAAAACAAGCTTGTTGCATATGCAGATGATGCTACTCTCTTTGCATCAATTCCATCCCCTGAATGTAGATCTAGGGTTGGTGAATCCCTTAATAGAGATTTAGCTAGAATTAGTGCATGGTGCAAATTATGGGGTATGAAGTTGAATCCTAACAAAACTCAAAGTATGATTGTAAGTAGGTCAAGGACGGTGGTTCCTCAACATCCGGATCTCAGTATTGATAATGTTTCTTTAAATATGTATGACTTTCAAAATTTTAGGTGTGATTCTCGACAGTAAATTTACTTTTGAGAAACATATAAGGTCTGTGTCTTCTTCAATTTCACAAAAAATAGGCTTATTGAGAAAGTCTTTCAAGATTTTCGGTGATCAATCTATTCTGAAGAAGTGTTTTAATTCTTTCATTCTACCTTGTTTTGAGTATTGTTCTCCTGTCTGGTCTTCAGCTGCTGATTCTCATCTTAATTTGTTGGACAGAAACTTACGGTCTATTAAATTTCTTATTCCTGATCTAGATATTAATCTCTGGCACCGTCGTTCAATTAGTTCATTATGTATGTTGCATAAGATTTTTCACAACTCTGACCATCCTTTACATTCAGATCTCCCTGGACAATTCTATCTTATTCGTAATACTAGGCAGGCAGTTAATTCTAATAGCCAGGCCTTCTCCATCACGAGGCTCAATACTACGCAGTACTCTAGAAGTTTTATTCCAGCTGTGACCAAGTTGTGGAATGATCTTCCTAATCGGGTGGTTGAATCAGTAGAACTTCAAAAGTTCAAAGTTGGAGCAAATGCTTTCTTGTTGACCAGGCAGACATAGTCTTTTTATAGTTTATTTATGACATATTTGTTTTTGATGTTGTTGATAGTTTATTATATGACATGTCTGTTTTGACGTTGTTTCTTATTTTAGAATGATTTATTGTTAATGTGTTCTCTTCATTTATTTATTTCCTTATTTCCTTTCCTCACTGAGCTATTTTTCCCTGTTGGAGCCCCAGGGCTTATAGCATCTTGCTTTTCCAACTAGGGTTGTAGCTTGGATAGTAATAATAATAATAATAATAATAATAAGAGGTCATTGCGAGAGCAACCATGGAGAACAGGAACCTTCTCCAAAAGTGGGTCATGTCCTCACAAAGGAAATCCTTCTTGGAAGCAGGTCCTCAGCCCAAAAACAAAAGGGCAAAGAGACCACGTAGACCTGCACAACTCCCCATCATGACTATAACCACGATGCCTCAGACCACCTTCCAGATGGTCCCTCAACAGCTGGTAGCCCAGTCACCAGTATTTAACCCTACCTTTGAGAGGTAGGTAACTTCCTTTTGCCCCAGTCAGAAAGGAAAAGGTCCTAAGAGAAGTTCTTCAGGAGATAACTTCACTTGGGGCCGAGGAGGACATGGTTACGGAAACAAATTAGCAGGACCCCCCAAGCAATGAGGGGTTCCAAGTAGGGGGCAGACTACATCACTTTTGGGATCGCTGGACCTTCGATCCCTGGGCCAAGATTTTAGAACACCTATGCTTCAAGATCAACTGCAAAAAGTCTCGTCTCACTCCAGCTCAACAGTTCCAGTGGCTAGGAATCCAAGGGAACTTAAAGTCACACCACCTCTCCATTCCATCTAAGAAGATGAGAAAAATAGCGGGATCTGTCAGGAGACTAATCCGTCACAAGTGGATTTCAAGACGCCAAGAGGAAAGAGTATTGATCTCTCTCCAGTTTGCAGCAGTGACAGACCCTGTGCTAAAGGCACATTTGAAAGATGCGTCAGGACACTGGAAGAAATATTCATCAAACGCTCGAAGAGATCAACTAATGGTTGACCTGGACCTTGTTGCACACGCAATTAAGGCCGTGGTCAACAGCCAAGAGGCTAGCACGGACAATTCCCCTGCAACCACCACAACCATCAGTGGTGATACACACGGATGCTTCTTTGGAAGGATGTGGAGGTCATTCTCACGGCAAAAAAGTGCAAGGGAATTGGTCGCACCAGTTCAAAACATTTCATACCAACATTTTGGAAGCTATGGCAGTATTCCTATCGTTGAAGAGACTATCCCCTCACAGATCAATCCACATCAGATTAGTCCTGGACAATGAGGTGATAGTAAAGTGTCTAAATCGACAAGGCTTGAGATCAACCTACATCAACCATGTGATGCTAGCCATCTTCTACCTGGCAAGAAGGAAGGGATGGCACCTATCAGCAGTTCACCTGCAAGGGTTCCGCAATATGACGGCGGACGCTCTATCCAGGTGAAAGCCCATAAAGACAGAATGTTCCCTAGACGCAGACTCATTCTCCTTCATCTCGGAAAAAGTCCCAGAACTGCAGATCGACCTCTTCGCAACGAGCAACAACAAGAAACTATCTCATTACTTAGCCCCTTACATGGACCCTCAAGCAGAAGAGATGGATGCCATGTCCCTCACCTGGAACAGGTGGAATTGCATCAGCCTGTTTCCACTAACCAATCTCCTGGTAAGAGTCCTTGACAAGCTAAGATCCTTCAGATCGACAGCAGCAGTAGTAGCCTCCAAGAGGCCTAAAATCAATTGGTTCACTCTAGTCCTAGAGTTGAGACTGACGCTGTTTCCTCTGCTGAATCTAGTGCTATCTCATCTGGTCCAGAAGTCGACTGTCTACGCTTCATCCTCGAGAACCAGCAACCTATATCTCTTGATTTCCTCACCTTAGCAGCGAACAAAAAGTTTGGAATCTCGAAGGATATAGTTGACTTTATCGAGGGGTACAAGTCAAGTTCGACTAAAAGGCAATCCTTTGTAAAAGCAAGGAAACCGACAGAGATATCGATAGATTTCTGTCTTGCATTCTTCATACACCTCCAACAACAAGGCCTGGACTCTACTACAATTACTTCTTGTAAATCAGCCCTTGCTAGACCACTTCTGTACGCTTTTGAGGTGGACCTCTCAGGTGAAATCTTTAATAAGATCTCGAAAACATGCACTAGACTCAAGCCAGCAGCCCCACCAAAGCCCATCAAGTGGTCTTTGGACAAAGTCTTGCACTATGCTTCGAACCTAGACAATGAGGATTGTACTCTAAAGGATTTAACACAGAAAGTAATTTTTCTGTTCGCAATTAACTCAGGGGCTAGAGTTAGTGAAATAGAGGCCTTATCCAGAAACTAAGGCCATATCAGTTCCTAGATTCAGGAGAAAGGAACCTTTTTCCTGATCCTGCCTTTCTTGCCAAGAACGAGCTACCCACCAAGAGTTGGGGTTCTTGGAGTATCTTCCCATTGAAGGAAGATGCCTCTCTGTGCCCAGTAGAGTGTCTTAAGGTCTATCTTCGAAGAACTTTAAACTTCAAGGAGGACAGCTCTTCAGAGGTGAAACTTCTGGATCAAACCTATCTTTAAGACAATTGAGAATGAAACTCACCTACTTTATTCTCAGAGCGGGTCCTGACAGTACACCCACAGGTCAAGATCCGAGGAAAGTTGCTTCTTCGTTGAACTTCTTTCAACATATGGACTTCGAAAGACTCCGCTCATACACTGGGTGGAGATCATCCAGGGTCTTCTATAAACATTGCGTGGAGCAAGTAAATGAAATAAAACACTTTGTGGTGGTGGCAGGTAGTATCATTAAACATGTCGTCTAGTGCTGCACTGAACAATGGACTGTTTTGGGACTTTACAGTGCATCAGGTGCATGGTTATACCTACCCTTTATTGAAGATCACTGCTATGATTGACATACTGTTCTTTGTAGGTGCATATCTGATCAATACACCAGTGCCGAGTGAATGTTTTCGTCACAGTTTTTATGCATTTCTGAACATCTGACCATGTCAGATAGATTTGGTTTCACGTCTCCAGTGAGTGATGTTATTCCGATAATGTATTTATATATATTTTTTTTTTAAATGAGAAAATATGTCTTCTGATGTGTTGTAATGCTGGATCAGATTCATACTTTGTTGTAACTACATTTGATAAATTAGTTGTATAATAAAATACTTAAACGTATTCACATCTTATTACTGCTCCCTCAGCTATAAGCTAATAAAGTACACAAGAGTTTCATTAAATCCCTCTATAGGGCTTATATCTTTGAAATCACCATAATGATTTCCAAAGGAATGAAACTTACATTTTCAAGGTATTTAAAAAGGTAGGCTTCAAAGTTTTCCCTTTTTGTCCAAACGAAAATGCAAACCTTGAATCTTTATTGTCTATATCGACTTTTTCCCTGCTGGGGGCAGGATGAACTAAACCAGCTCCAGGTTTAGTGAAAGTGACAGATCTCTGGAATTCCACATTTAAGTCTAGTAGGCCAGGAAAGGAAATCTACTCAAGGTGGAAGGCACATACAAAAGCCCGCAGCTAATAGTAATTTCAAGACAATTCTCTAGTATACTTTCATCAGGACGACCTGGCCTGAACCCAAAATACGGATTTTGATCAAAATGAAAAATCTATTTTTGGATGAGAGGGCCATGTTGTCCTGATGGACCCCCCCTTTTGCTGACCCCTCCCAAAATTATTTTATCTATGGCCATTTCCGCTTAACGGCAAGAATAGCAGTAGGGAAGGAGGTCCACCTGGTACCTAGACCGGCACCCATTTCTTTTGCCACTCTTCCCCTTTCCATCGAAGCGTTAAATCTATTCGGGTTGAAGATTGCCAAGTGTCGTATCTAGAACACGTCCCCTGTTATTATGCCATATCCTTTATTGGATACTCGTGCCAGGAGTTAGAATCCTGGAGACCTTTGATTTAATACTCTGGGAATATAACTGTAGCAAATATCCCTTACAAGGCTACCTATAGGAACCCTTCCATGAGGACGACATGGCCCTCTCACCCAAAAATAGGTTTTTCACTTTGATCAAAATCCATTTCATATATATATATATATATATATATATATATATATATATATATATATATATATATATATATATATATATATATATATGTGTATATTTATATATATATATATATATATATATATATATATATATATATATATATATATATATATTTATATATATACATATATATATGTATATATATATATATATATATATATATATATATATATATATATATATATATATACATATATATATGTATATATATATATATATATATATATATATATATATATATATATATATGTATGTATATATATATATATATATATATATATATATATATATATATATATATATATATATATATATATGTACACACACACATATACATATATATATATATATATATATATATATATATATATATATATATATATATATATATATATATATATATATATATATATATATTGTCAAGGTTCAAGTTAAATCCACAAAATCAACAATAGGTTATATGTAAAAATCAATAAAACAATTACATTTAATTAACAAAACTTCACATATCAATATATTACCAATTAATTAACATAACCAACATAACAAAAAAAAAGCAAATATTCTGCCCAATACCAAATCCAAAATATCATATGGTATAATAACCGTACTCACAATATACAGAGAAGTTCTTTACGAGTGTTTACAAGGCAGGAGACGGGGCGAGACACACAAGTGGCAAATAAGCAAGAGCAAAGGTAAACGTGAGGTGGGGATGGGGAGATAGGGGGAGTAAAAAGAAAGAGACAGGAGGGGGAATCAGAAGGTAGGTTTTACAAGGATACTGGAGAGCTACATTTTAACTCAATTTCAGGATTTCGTAGTTTACGAAAGAAGGTTACCATTAGTTATTTATTTAAGTATATACAATATGTACACGGATCCGTTTAATTAATGAAGAAGGCCGGTACTTTACATCTCCTCCCCGCTGAAGAGATCGTAAACTATGAAAGTACGATATTCCCTGGTACGGGTGTTCTTGACAGTGCATCAGCTATACGATTGTCTTGACCACGAATGTGCTGAACACTGATATTGAAATTTTGTAAGTAGAGAGACCATCTTAAAATTTTCTGGTTCACATTTCGAGCTCTGTTCAAGAAGACGAGGGGGTTGTGGTCGGTGTACACAGTAATGGGGTTTTTTGTTGAAACGTAGACTTCATATTTCTGCAAGGCTTGTACTATAGCTAGGAGCTCTTTCTCCACAGTAGATAGCAACCTTTGGTGCTTCTTCAACCTGCATGAATAGTAAGACACAAGGTGAAGCAAGTTAGTTTCAGGCTTCTCTTGTAGGAGGACAGCACCAACCCCGTAGTCACATGCAGCTACCTGGAGAACAAAAGGTTTTGAAGGATCAGGAGTTGTTAATACTGGTTTACAGCAAAGTAGGCTTTTGATCTGTTTGAAGGAGTCCTGATAAGATTCATCCCATACGAATTTAGTCATAGTACTGGTCAAGTTTATCAACGGATGAGCTACATTACTGAAATTCTTGCAAAATCTGCGGTAATATAAGGTCATTCCAATAAATCTCATTACTTCTTTTCTGTTTGTAGGTACGGGATAATTTAACATAGCTTCTTTGTTAGTGGTTTTAGGCAAGATTTCCCCACTTCCAATAACATGTCCCAAGTACTTTACACGAGCTCTGGCAAAGTTTGATTTAGCAAGATTTATTGTTAATCTCAACCTTCTAAATCTATCAAGAAGTGCTTTAAGCTTACCAAGATGTTCCTCCCATGTGTCAGATACTACAAGAATGTCATCCAGTTAACCGTAAACCCCATCCAGATCTCTTATAACATCATTTACCATTATCTGAAATGTGGCAGGTGCGTTGCACAAACCAAAAGGAAGTCTTTCATATTGAAACAACCCAAAGGGAGTAATAAAAGCGGACATCTCCTTCGCTCTCCCTGACAATGGGACTTGATAATATCCCTTCAGCATATCGACTTGGGTTAAATATTTCGACTTACCAATGGAGTCCAGTATATCATCAATACGTGGTAGGGGATAACTGTCTCTTATGGTTACCGAATTTAATTTTCCAAAGTCTGTACATAACCTGACCTTACCATTAGACTTGGGCACTAGTAAGCAAGGAGAAGCCCAAGGAGACTTGCTAGGCACAGCAAGTTTATGCTTCAGTAGATACTCGACCTCTTCTTGCATTACCTTCCGTTTTTCAAAATTGATTCGATAGTAGTTTTGTCGTATAGGACGAGTTCCTGGCAATAACTCGATGTCGTGAGAAATAACACTGCATTCTCGGGGATTATCACTGCATATTTCTTCATACTGTCGTAGCAGATTCTCAATATCACACCGTTGCTCCTCATTTAGGTGCTGTAGATACTGTGGAAGAGATTCTAAGATTTCTTTATTAGAAAAGTCAGCCCAAGATGGGATTTCATCTAGGCCTAAGTAATTTATATCCTTTAAGGTGGTGGATTTTTGTTTTACAATAACAGTGTCTCTGGAACAAAATAGAGCAGCAGAGGAATCGGCATGATATTCTTTAAGCATATTGACATGGACTAACTGAGTGCTTTTACGTCTATCTGGAGTTTTTATGATATAATTCTGATTATTTAAACGTTTCTGTATAACATAAGGGCCAGAAAACTTACTTTTAAAAGGAGAACCAGTAATGGGATAGAAGGCCATGACTAAATCTCCCACATTAAACTTCCTATCTTTACTGATTTTATCATACCTAATTTTCATCTCTTCTTGATTTTTACACAAGTTGTTTAGAGCAAATTTATGAATTTTATTAATATTTCCCTTTAATTTCTGTAGATACTGACTCACTGTTATAGCCTCTACGTTATACTTGTCAAGTAACTTATCTTTAACTACTTGTAAAGGACCACGTACTTTACGACCATATAGCATTTCAAAAGGTGATACACCTAGAGACTCAGAAGGTACTTCCCTAATTACAAATAGTAAATAGTCTATGCCTTCATCCCAATCAGATTCAGATTCAATACAAAACTTCCTAAGCAACTACTTTAAAGTCTGATGATGCCGTTATAATGCTCCCTGAGATTCTGGGTGATAAAGAGATGAGAGACACTGTTTTATACACAACTCATTCATAGTTTTCTGAAAAACATCACTAGTAAAATTAGTGCCCCTATCACACTGGATTTCCTTAGGAAACCCG
>NC_090751.1:78031984-78034484 GCF_036898095.1 Palaemon carinicauda
ATAGCATATTTCTGTGTTATATTGCAAAATTATAATAATACAGGAAGACTGACCAACATTATGTATGACCCTTACCTAAGTATTAAGATCAAATGATCCCTTTCTTATTTGAAAATACCAGGAGTGAATCTCTCAAAAGACACTATTCTTACCTGAAAATTCCAGCAATGAACCGTTCTTTAGCAAGATTTGTGCTTGAATTATATATTATGGCATAGAAAAGGGAAATGTTTCTTTGTTATTCACAGAAGTGTGTTTGAACAAACTTGTGGCCTCTTAAAAGGGTCCTTCTTTAATGATTATGAGAGAGAATTTCTTCTCTTGATTTTTATGTATTGACCCAACAAAATATACTATTATCATACGGAATAGAAGTTCTATGATGATATTATTAGGATTGGCTATTTCTACTGTCTACTTCAACACATTAACGAGATGTACTTTCGGTGTTCCAAAAAAGAAAAGCATATCGGTCCGAGTCTGTTACGGGCCAAGTGTAGGTTTTGAGTCAAAGGCGAGTTGAATGCAACTGAATAACTTTAATACAGACACATCGAGTATATATACACACTTTGTCCCGGTTAGAAGGTCACAAAATACAAACATGTTATTCCTTGTCAAACCGGCAACCGGTTCTGTTAACAGTTAACAATGAAGTAGGCAGACAGGGTAATACAAGTTGCTGTTAGTGCGAGGGGAGAGTGAAGATGAAATGGATAATATATACAAAAAAGAGAAATGTCGTTACTATGTACGATCATGTGACACGCATGGCTCCTCCCCCCTAAAAATGACATACTCTACATATTTAAGAGGGCGCCCTGATCTAGAGAGGCAAACTGTCGGCGGGTCATCTGGCAGGAGATAAGCAGGTTTTAGATGATCAATAGAGACCCAGTCTTCTTGGTCACGAATGTTTAGTAAGAATGCTTTCGGATTATGTCAGATAACAAGGAAAGGGCCCGTGCATGGGGGCGTTAGCCGTGGCTTGCTAGTGTCGTTGCATAGGAAGACGTGCGTTGCAGAGTGCAAGTCTGTCGGTATGTGATGCTTGGCTGGGGGCTTGTAAGTTTGGCGGCATGGAGATCGTCGGAGGAGGTTGCAGAAGGAACAATTTCGGCAGGGACGACCAACGGATTGCCATACACGATTTCAGCTGCTGAGATGTCCAGGGTGTCTTAAGAAATGGTCCTTTAGCCCCAGGAGGACCCAAGAAAGCTAAATAAACCAGTTGGAGTCCCTACAGCGGGACATCAAAGCTGCTTTAAGGGTACAATGAAAACGTTCAACCATTCCATCGGCAGCGTGGTTGTAGTCAGTTTTCTGATGTAGGGTAATGCCCAAGGGATTTGCTAATGATGTCCACAATTGAGAGGTGAAAGTGGTACCCCTTTCAGAAGTAATATGCTCATGGATACAAAATCTTACTATTCATCCTGAAAGTAAGGCAGATGTACATGAGTCGTATATTACAGTTTCCATGGGAATGGCTTCAGGACAACAAGTGGAGCGGTTGATGACGGTAAACAGGTAACGATGTCCTTGTGATGTGGGTAGGGGGCCTACAACGTCAACGTGAATATGGCCAAAACGACGCTGAGGTTGAGGAAAGGTACTCACTCCTGAATCACTGTGTTAATGTACTTTGAAGGTTTGGCAAGAAGTACAGGCGCGGACCCAATCCTTAGCATCCTTAGTAATGCCTTGTCAAATGAACTTCGTCTTCAGTAGCTGTTCAGTAGAACGGCGCGAGGGATGTGATAGGCCGTGAATGATAAGAAACCCCTGTCGGCATATGGGAGCAGGAATCCACGGTCATGGTCTACCAGTACTGACGTCAAAGAGGAGAGTGGTGTTGGAGTCGTCGAGGGGGACATCTTCCCAATGGAGGGATGTGCAGGATGTCCTACATGCTTGATACTCTGGATTCGGTCATTGGGCTTCAGCTAAGGCATTGTATTCCAATCTCAGTTGAAAAGCGGCCAACGTGTTTCTTGACAGAGCATCTGCGAAGGGATTCATTTTCCCAGGGACGTTTTAAAGTGTGCAATTGTATTTAGCCATGGCGGAGAGATGTTGCCATTAATGGGTGGAGAAGGCGTCAGACTGTCGAGTGAAGGCATGCACCAGAAACATTTGGTCTGTGAGAATGACGAAGGGCCTACCTTCTAGGAAATTGCAAAAGTGACGGACAGCTAAGTACACCGCCAGCAATTCACGATCGAAGGTAGAATAACCCGATTCTGCCTTGGACAGTTTTCTGCTGAAGAAGGCCAATAGGCGGGGCGAGCTGTTGACCACCTGTTCGAGTACTGCACCAATAGCAACGTTGCTGGCATCGGCGGAGAGGTGTCAACGAGTATGAGCCTGCGTTGACCAATCGTCGGTGGGCGACATCGACCAGAAGGTGGAAAAAAGAGAGGAAATCCGCACCGAGGATTGGCAGTGTGACGCCAGCAACGAGAAACTTCCAATAAAATTTGCCATTTCCAAACCATAA
>NC_090751.1:78041984-78054484 GCF_036898095.1 Palaemon carinicauda
ACGGTAATGTTACAAAATTAAGTAATTCTAAGGAAAAAAAAAAAATTACCAACACCCAAATATATACTGCATACTAATTTCTCAACATATCTCTTGTTCTTGTCTCACCAATGACAGCAGCCCTCCTCTTTTTTCTTCGATGTGTAATACTGTCCCCTTTAATATCTTCCTTTCCTTCACCGTCATTAGTTACAGGGCTCGAGAGAGGCATTACTAAAGTAACACGCCATCTTATGGTTTCACGAGAAGTTCCCTTAAACACAGCGTCCGAGCCAAAAAGTAAATGAGTATCATCATGCAGGTTAGGGAGAAATTTCAAATTTGCAATTAATTTCTCAATGTTTCCTATCAACATAATGCCAAATTTTGTTTCTTAGTACACACACTGACCACGATGACCAAAACTAACCACCTTTTCCAAGAGACAATGCGCTGAATTTGTGCCCAGGACAAACTGAATGTTTGATATGTCTTCTCTATCCTCATCAAGAAACTCATCTAAAAGCTTATAACCATAATTTCTAAAACCTTCAACAACTTTACCAAGGCCGGGTATTTCCGACGAATCTAAATCTTAATCTGGGTGACAAAAAGCTTCTATATTATGCACTGTTTTCCCAATCTTAACATAAAGTTGAACTATCTTTTTTACGACAGAGTTTTGATCCAGACATTCCACGGAGATATAAGTTAACATTATTACGAACAACTTTGAAACGCCGACCTTCTAAAGCAGGCGTATAAATGAAATTAATTTGGCAACCTGAATTCATCAAACCTCTTATTTTACTACGGCCCAACATACAAGAAAATGTGGGAACAATTGAAAGTTGATTCCTGAGAGTTTTATTCATTCCTCTTAGGAAAAAATACTACAAAACAAAATAAAAAAAACCAGAAGGAAATTTTTTTTATAACAAAAGCAGAGTAACAATAACTTTAATGTCAAGATTGGATAAAGAAACTTTAAAATTAAAAATATTAGATTCTTTATTCTTCTATTATCTATTTATTCTAAATACTAAGTTCACCAATAACAACAATGGGAAATAAAGTCTTTCTTCATCAAATATATACAAAAAAAGAAAAACAAATTTATGTATTTGGAACAAGATTGTTTGTAAATATTTCATGAGTTAAATTATTGGTTACTATAGCATCAACCATCGGCGCCTGTACTTTTTGCCAAACTTCCAAGAAGATTGAATATAATTTTCTAAACCAAAGTTGTACATATGTGAAACTATAATGATGAATATAAAATTTCTTTAATTTACCCAAGAGAAAATGAGGTGATACTGTGATGTTAAATGAAAACAAGGACGTAAACAGTATTTACAATAATAATGACGATATTAATCAAGTATATACACAAGTATATGGAAATTTTTTTCTGTGCCAAAACACATATGGAAATCTTTTTCTGTGCCAAAACACTTAAATATTGGTAAATCTTCAATGCATCTCATGTGAAAATATTCTGTGAATTTGTGCCTCCCACTACTACTAACCCAGCTTGGTTTAATTGTATAATATATACACTTTTTACATACAACATCCCACGTTATTGTACAAAAATATCCAGTATAAACAATTACATTATCAGATTCTTCTTTTAGTTTATAAAATTTTTCTACAAAATCGTAAGGCATTAGTTTTGGAATATTTCTGATATTGCCATTAATTCTAATATTATTTTCTCGCAGTTTAGAATAAACGCCCCATTGAATATTAGCATCAATGGCAAATAATAATACATAGGGGAAAGGCAAAGAATTATCTTTTAAATCTATATCAATAATCTTATCGTTATCAATAAATTCTTTCCAAGTTGTGGAGCCTAAATTTAATATTTCAAACATAGGGAAAAGCCAAAATGCATGATATAATAATCTTATTTTCAAATAATCGTCGTCTCGATATAACACGTGAAAAAAAAAATCCATAATCACTAGAAATATCTACATTCCGTTGGCCATCAAAGCTTAGGGGCCATACTATATCATTAGGATTAGGATTAGTATTAATTTCAAAATTACTACTACTACTACTACTACTACTACTACTACTATTACTACCACACCCAAAACATCAAATTATAGCGGTGAATCGTAATGTTATATTATATTTATATTATTATCATTAGTATCAAGCATGGAAATATTTTTGAAAATAGTTTAAGCTAGATATAAATTAGATTTTCTATATCTTCACCAGAAAATGATAACTCATCGTTGGTGTAATTATTAATGGTATAGTCTTCTTCGTTCATAAATTCTATATCATTATTAATATTTTTATTATTATTATCATCATCATCGTCATCACCATTATCATCTATTATATTTATGTTATCATCATAACAATAATTTTCTTTCTCTGTTTCACGAAGAATAAAACACTCGTCTTTTATTTTACTTAGCGCTGCTAAATTTCCAATTCTTTTCCTTTTTCTATTTCTTTGTATTTCTTTAACAATATTTCCATACTTGAGTCCACCGAATAATATTTTGGTGGGTTTGTCAGACAGAGAATAATTTTCGTCAGTCACCATCTTTTCGGTGCCTTCTGTAACGTAATTTTTAAATTTTTCTAAAATTAATTGAATGTGGTTCTTTTCGGGATTCAGGCTATTTCCTTGATTTAAATAATGTTTATTAAGCAATTTAATGGATCTATGTCCCAATAAACGTGCAGTCATATTTGCGGCGATATGAGGATTTTTGTTTATCGAACATAATAAAGTTAATGTTCGCGTTGACCAATCTGCTCTTAAAGAATGTAACCCTGCCCCTTTTATGTTATTTTCTTCTTCTTCTTCTTCGTCATTATTAATATTGTTATCATCTTCGTCAGAGTTATCTTGGTCTCGTTCGACAAATAATTTATCGACCGCCCACTGCAAACATTTACGAAATGCCTTTCTACATGCTGGATAATTTGAACCGGCAAATATTTTTGTGTTTAGAAAATCTTTAGATTCTTTATTTGGATAATCTATTAGCAACTTTTTAATCTTTAACGCCAAATATGGAATTAAATGTTTTTTGTAATATAAAATTGGAGCACCTTGAAATAAAACAACATTTCTCATTTGACGTCCTTTTCCTTTTCTAACTGGTATGATAATCATATCTTTTGAATATCCTTGTGCTATATCTCTAAATGTTAAAGAATCTGCTTCTGCTGATCTTAATCCAGAATAATATATTAAAAAAGCTTTATGTACGTGATCTCTATTGGGACAAGTTTTATATAATCTTAACATACATAAAGCAATTTCTCCATGCGTAAATTGGGGTTTATTGGAAATGGTACTGTTGCATGCTGTATACTTATTTTTTCCCCATAAAAATTTGGGTTTTGGTTTTGCCATTTCTTGGCCCGTTGTTGGGACGATAATATTTTTATTAAGAACGCAAATTTCAGTTCCTATAGTTTGGTACTGTTTTATTCCATTATTTAAATGATCGTCAACATATTTTTCAATCATTTCTGGTGATATTAGAGATTCTTTTCCATAATGATGTAATTTGTAGCGACAGAACTTTAAAATTATTGATTTGTAATTTTTTAAACTGCCGTCTCTTAATATTTTTCTCAGTCTGGTAATTGGCATTCCAATACAAATACGCCGAGTTCTTGGATTAAAATTATTCATTGCATATGGTTTGTTATAATTTTCGCAAATTTGTTTTACATTAGACGAATTTAGATAATTTGATAAATTATTTAAAAATTGAATATCCCCCCCCCAAAACATGGCGTAATATAAGTTTCATTTTCACCAATATTATCATTGTTCATTTTTCCTTTCTTTTTTAATATTAGGAAATAATATTTGATATCATAATAACAATTTTATCTTTTGTCTATAGTGAATATTTAAATATAATTTAAAAATTAAGTACTTCTTGATTTATATAAAATATGCACGCGCTTGAAATATTACTTTAGTCCAACGTATAAGTAAACAAGTTAGCCAACCGACAAAACAAATAATAAAAAAAAATAGAAAAGGAGATTATTCAATTTATCACAAAAAATGGGATTATATAAGAACCACAATAACTTGTATTCTGCTTTGTTTTCTGTCATTGCTAAAATAGAAAGAGAATCCAATAACGGAAATGTTAGTATCGGTGTTCATGGTATAATTAAAACTCTAGCGCCATTAGTAAATGGTGCTAGTGGTGTTACTGCCCAACATATTAATATTCCATATGCTATTAACCAGCAACCATCATCAGAATCTAAAGTTAAAGTTGCAGTGGGAATATATGCGAGAGGGGAAAAATTAGGCATACCATTATCAAATAATTATATGATAACAAGCCTATCAGAATCATCAAAAGCCATACGCCGCATCAATAAAATTTTTTTTGATAAAACCCACATGAGTAATGTTATGGATCCAGCAATAGGAAATGACGTAAAACTTTATATTTCGGGTGTTACAAAATTGGATGATATTTGGAAAGAACACTTTGAAGATTATGGAAGCGGAGAGTTTTTCATAAACCCAAATAAACAAATTACAGTAAGCGTAATTGGCGGGAATTATTCATACCTGCCTAAAAGTCTCATGTTGTATGAAGTTGGAGCTGATATATATCAAATGCATCTTGATGGTGGTGACTATTTAGTTGTTGCTATTCCGAATAAGATTGCTTCATTTGATGAATTAATAGAATTAAACGAAAAAATCGATTGGGGCTCATTACATCATACTTATAACGAAAAAATTTCTACTAAATTAATTCTACCAACATTCAAAGTAAAATATAACTCTATGAATTTAGATAAAGCATTTTCGTTTGCTGGTCCAGAAGCAACGTAGAACCTATCACGTTTATTTGATGATGACCGAGACATTTCAAACATTTTAAAAAACAAAGATTTTAAATGTCAAAATATTCTGTTAACTACGAGCTATGAAATAACAGTAAATGTCCGTGGAGATTCAAGTTCTTCTGTCTCTGCTTTATATTGTTATGATTGTGTTAACAATAAAATTATAACCGAGATAAATAGGCCCTTTTTATATGGCATTTTAACAAAAAATGGAATGGTGATTGATATGGGCATTATAATGAACCCGGAATAATCATAAAGATTATAATAATAAATTTTTTTTAATAATTATATATTAATATCTATTTTATTATTATATTTAAAAATTCAAGTTTTCTCATTAAATACATTTAATATGGAAATGACGGGTCCTTGTTTATCTTATGAGAAATTGGGTAATGATAATAAAATAACAAAATTTAAGGCTAGATTCCTCCTAAAAATTCCCATAAATTATGTATCTATTGATATGAAAGTATACCCCCGAGTATTTTATCCATTCATATTATAACATTAAATCCAATGAATCATTGGAATATTTTCCCAGAACTCTCGAAACACCAATCATTTTACAAAAATATGCCTATTAAATTTAAAATTGAATTTATAAAAATTTTACTTAATAAACTAAACAGAAAATTTGAAATTGTTAATGATAAATATATATATGATTATGGGGATAATAGTAATGTTAATGATATAATTTATGAAAACTAAAAATTTTTATACCAAACAAGTATCAAACGGGGAAAAAAATTTATTCACTGTATTATAGGAGACAACATTTTATTATCTGCATATAAAAATAAATATCACCAAATATTTCTGTCATATTCTTATCCTTGTTTTTTAAAGTTTTGTTATTTACACGCAAATCGAATTCAGAAACATACTTTTGAATTACGATTTAAATGTACTTTGTAATAGTGTTTTTGAACAGTCTCCGCTAAGTTGACCGTCCATTAGTGGTCTCTCTAATTTAACATTTTTGTAAGAAGATAAAACTTTATTTTTTCTGTTGCCTATTGATTCTAATTTCACATTCAACTTTTCCAATTTGTTCATATTCATTATTTGGATTAGTTAAGATTATAGGATTCATTTTTATTTCATTTGTTGAACCTTTAGGGCGACCGGGCTTGCGGTTATTGGGCGAAGAAACCGACGACCTTTTTTGTCTTGGTGTTCTTTGTTTATTTTTACTCGTACTTGCCTTTCTGTTTCTTGTGCCTCCCTGATCACTGGTACTTTTTCTTCTAGTTCTATTTCTTTCGTTTTTATCATTACTACTTGTACTTTTCTTTCTATTTTTTTTTATTTTTGCTGATACTGCCCCTTCTTTTCATCTCCCTTGATGGCTTACTGGATGTATTAGAATTTCTGCGCTTTCGAATATTACATTCGCTACAATATTTTTTGTTTTTCGTTTTCTCCTTGGGTTGTTGGGACGAATTTGGTAATACTATTTGATTATTATTATTACTATTATTATTATTATTATTATTATCATTATTATTAGTCACAGGGGGTAGAAAATTTGCTGGTGGTGGTGGTGGTGGTGATGGTGATGATGATATTGGTAGCAGAGACTGCTGAAAACTATTATTACTGTTATTATTTCCAGTATATGGGACTATATCGGTACCCGGTGGCTGATAAGGGACTAAATGTAATTGTTGTTGTTGTTGTTGTTGTGGGTAATTTGAATTTGTATCATGTGGATAGGGATTATCAAGAATTGCTGGCTGTGGTGGTGAAAATAAATTAGAATTCAAATCATTATTATTATTATTGTTTCCAGTATATGGGACTATATCGGTACCCGGTGGCTGATAAGGGACTAAATGTAATTGTTGTTGTTGTTGTTGTGGGTAATTTGGATTTGTATCATGTGGATAGGGACTATTAGGAATTGCTGGCCGTGGTAGTGGTGGTCCGGGAGAAAATGGAATGTAATTATTAAAATCAATATTATTGTTGTGCATTTCTACTGGTACCTGAAAAGAACTTGGGTTGGTAATTCTATTTGTAATTTTCTTTAAATTTTCCACAAAGTTCATATTTTCTATATATCTATATTTGTATTAGTATTGATTTTTTCATCTTGAATATAAAATGCTACATTTTAATATATATGAATATGTAAAAATAAGATTTTTTTAAAATAGCAAAATGAAATTGATATATTGGCTAAATTCAATCAATAATTAGAAGAGATGTCATGTTTTCATTGGTTAAATAAAAAATGGTAATATTGCCAAATAAAAATGATGCTTACAACAGTTTTATACTTAATAAAAACCAAGACCAGTTTTGGATAATTGGAGGATATAACGATACTTACAACGATGAAACATATTTTTATATTCTACGCCCAACTTGTTATGAAATACAAGAAAAAAGTATTTCAAAGCCCTTATCAAAAAACAGAATTGAACAAATAAAGGCATCAGAACTGAAGGAGAATCCTTATTTAGATATTAACAAATATCGAAATTTTATTAAGGATTTAAATGAAAATAGTGAAAATAATTCGTGTATGAATGTAAGTTATAAAATAGACAACGGTATCGTAGTGTTGAATGAAGATATAATAAGTGAAGTCTTGAAACTTTCAACAAATGTTATGCAAAATATTCATGACCACAATAAAGCAAAAACTATAGAGTATAATATTCATGAAAATATTTATAACACTGAGGAAACCATTTATAAATTTGAGGATATTATGTGTGGAAATATTAATGTTGTATGGTTAATGGGAAAATATGCAAAATTCAATCAAATGAATGACGAGGATACTATATACCTCATAAAAATTCCATCTCAGAAAGAAATTCAGGAGAGAAAAGTAGTAGATTATCTTCCTTCCAGAAATAGTTTATTTTGGGTCAGAGAAATAGAAATTCTCAAAAATATCAAAGAAAACGTATATAGTTTTCCAAATGTATATGAAATTGAGAACCATCGAGATCAAAATCCTACTCTACGATGTCTTAGCAGTTGTATGGATCCAATTGATGTATTTTTACTTCAGTCTAATGTAATAAAATATTGGGAAAATGCTATACAAAACATTAAACTCTTCGATACAATTTAGATATTTTTAATAAAAAAGGGAAAGGTTTGTTATAATGATGTTTGTTATTGTATAATTCCATCAGAACAAGAAATAAATAAAGGGAAAATAGATTTATTTGATATACATAACTGCATTCGAATTATTATTGGAGATTTTATGAATTCTTTAGCTCCTATGGAAATAAAAACTGAAAATATTTCAGTTTATAATTTTCTGATAAATAATGATAGTAATATCATAGAATTAAGAACAAAAAATAATACCCTTCGCCCAAAGCCGCTTTTAACCTCTATAAGAAAATCAATATTTACAGATTTATTTGATTTGTATGATAAAAAACACGTCCCCGAAAGAATTTGCTTAACCAATGATAATGAGATTTGCCCGTTAAATAAAGACGAAAATATATCTAATTGTGCCTATGTATGTACAAAAAATAACAAAAAAGGAATTACAAAACAAAACCATTGAAAAACCATTATCAAATGATAAATTGTTCAGAGTAAAAAGTAATATTTTAAATATATGTTTAGGTGATTCAAATCCTTTTGACCATGGAACTAATGGGTTAAGTGTGAATTTGTATAATATTTCCAATGATTTAAAAACATTGGCGAAAAATAGTGCTATAATTATAAAACAATTAGATGTCTATTAAGAAAATAATTATCACAAGGATATGGAAATCAACCAAGAAAATTTTAAACAAATTTTATTACAAGATTATCAAAATAGTTTGACTTCATTTCATAATACCAATGCTCTTCAGAAGCGTAGACGGGAAAGCGAAACATTTGAAACCAATAAAAAACTATGATACACAAAGATTGGTTGACTTATATATCATTGTCTTACAACAACCAATAATCATTTTAAAATCAATTGAATAATAAGATGACAACAAATAAAATAAAAAAAATCAATCAGTAATATGGGACTATTTCATTCCCTTTGTTTCGAGTATGATTAGATACGGATCCTTCTCCTTTTGCCGCTGTTTTTTTTTTTTTATTCAATGATTATCTTTATTTTCATTATTACTATCATCCTCTTCTTTTCTGGTAAGGGTTATATATTTGTTGATCCCCTTATCACTGGGGGCCAGGTTACAACTGTATAAATCCAATGTGTCATTATTGTGATTATAACTACTGCCCAAAAATTCTAGATTTTCATAACTCATCACATAATTATATATGTGTTTGTGATAATTGTACATATCATCAACGGAACAAGGAAAGTAAGACTTTGCCAATACGGGCCTATAAAATATTTCTTTAAACTTATATAATCGTAACTGTTGATCTCGAAAAAAAAATTTGAGAATATGGAAAATATTTTGTTATAACATTTTCACACATATCAAAGACTTTATCATTTAGATAATTAGAAGATTTGTGGTGATTTGAAATAATATAATCAAACTTTACATCTATATTAAATAACGTATTTATATATGTTTCAATTGTTAAAAGTTCTGGTTTAGATATAACTACATATATCTCACTAATAATCTTTTTGTCCTTTAAAATATATTCTATCCAATTTTGTTTTTTTTTGTTAACTTTTTAGATAATTCTACCATGTTGTCGTCGTGGAAAGTATAATGTGATCAATAATATAAATCGAGCATTGAAAATATATATACTGGATACCTTTGGGGGTCGATGTTTGGCATATTATGGATATTTAATTATCTCCGCTTTAAATGATTGGTTGCTACCTTAGATATACTTTTAACAAATCTTAAGTGATCTTTTTCGTTCAACATAATATCATTTGGAAGCCCATCAAGTAATAAATGAAACAATTTGAAATATATGTATTAACTGCTTCTCCACAAAGGGCGCCAAATTTATCATATATTTCCAGGCACAAATTTGCGTGCATATCATGAGAAAATAATGGCACCATGTTTGGTGTTATAAATAATTTATCATCATATTGATTTGGTTTATCATTTTTCAGCGCATCCAAATAATTATATGAGACTCCTATATTTAAAATTTTTAAAAATTTGTCCAAGAAATCGTCTGGTGCATCTTTTATTTCCTTTTTTTTTAATAAATTCACAAATAAGTTTAAAACATTTTTTCATTGTATCCCTTCGTACAATACAAACATCAAATCCATTTTTTTTAAATATATTCAAATATATCTTTTCTCTGGTAATTTTTATATAAACTTATAGTTCTACATAAATGAATATTAAAATTTGGAAAAAATACTTTTATATTTTCAAAATTACTTAACACACAAGCTTTATGAATAGTCTCAAAATATCGATCTTATTTATTAAGTAACATTAAGGCCTGTAAAAATACAACATTCAATTTCTGGTTATCTTTTAAAGAAATTATATCAATTTTATTATATAAAGATATCAAGCGTCCATATGAATTATTATTTATAAAATTAGTAAATGCACTATGATTATCGTGGCATTCACAATAACAACCATCTTTAAATGTCAATAATTTTTTTTAATACAAGAAAATTGAATGGGGTAGGGGATTATCATCGTTATATAGATACAATCTTCAAAATTTCCATCGCGTACTGTTGTTGTTACATGTTCTACACCATATCCACGAAAAATTTGATCATTGCTAGTAATTTTATATTCATCTGAAACCCGATAGTAACCACCACCATCATTCTTCTTTAATAAAATCATGATCTTTATAACTAAATGTTTTATTTCAAGAGAATTGACTGATCAATATATACACGTACAATATATTTGTATCTCTTGTTTTTGTTATATATATATATATATATATATATATATATATATATATATATATATATATATATGTATGTATATATATATATGTATGTATGTATATATATATATGTATATATATATATATATATATATATATATATATATATATATATATATATATATATATATATATATATATATATATATATATATATATATATATATATATATATATATACATATATATATATATATATATATATATATATATATATATATATATATATATATATATATATATATATATATATATATATATATATATATATATATATATATATATATATATATATATATATAGGAAAAATGAATAATAATAATTTTTTTTTATTGAATATAAATTATTTTTATTTGAAATTCATACAAAACAACGGATGCCTAATTAAAGGATTAAGTAAAAAAAATAAGATAAGCAACGATTTCACACAAATAACATAATCATAACCCAATTCATAAATTTAGTATAGGAAACGTAAAAAAAATCACTTATAGTTACGTTTCAATAAAAGCTTGATAATAATATTTAGTTTGAATGCATTCGAGGTGGAATACAGAACCACACTCAATATACGGATTATACATTAACCTGAATTTCTTATCCTTTTTCATAATTGTATTAAGGGTCTCGCAAGTTTTACATCTTATAAATTTCTTTACATAGGACCTTAAAATATTTTCCATATCATTTAATGTATACTTCCCACGCAGGACCAATTCATTGTTAGAGTTTATACTTGTATTAATACAACCAAGCTCAGATGAAATATATTGTAAAACGTGTGCATTTTCTCTGTTCAAATTATAACAGGTTTCTAAGAAATTTGTGTACAAAGTTTTTTTCCTGAATAAAAAAAATAAAGGTTTTTTTTATTTTAAACTTTTTAGTTGTTTCGTTTTTTTCGTTTATGGGTAGTTTGCTTAATACAAAATTTAACATATCTTCATAACTATAATTGTCATTGCAACTTTTTTTTATGTTGATATCATTTAAAACAATTTTGTCTTTATTTTTCTTCGTTTTTTTTTATATTTCAAAAAATTATCTGCATCCTCCATAATTCAAAATGAATAAGTAAAATACGAGTAATTCTTTCATATACCCCTATCCTAATTTAATAAATAAAAAGTCAGAACACAATAAAGAAAATCCAACGTTATTATTAAAAGGTGAGGACAATATTGAGGATGATTTATCTGAAGATTTTTTCAAACGGATTTATCGGGCTTTGTAGAAGAATCGCCTTTAGCGCCCGTTCATTTTGTAATTGACTTTGATAATACTCTAGCTGTGTATGATGATATGTATATTTTAGAGAATAATTGTACTAACAATCTACGTAGTACTTATACTCGCCCCTTTATGCTAGAATTTTTAAATTTTATTAAATCTGTTAACACAAATAATGTGATTATTATGTGGACAGCGGGAACAGATTTATACATTAAACAAAATCTTATATTATTGAATATTGTACATTATTTTGACCATGTTTTATCAAGAAAACATTTTCAAGAATCTAGTTTGAAATATAAAGGTAAATGTAAATCGCACTCCTATCTTGTATCTTTGTTTCCCCAATATAAACGTATGCGATCTATTTTAATAGATAATTATGCACACAGAAATGGGTCTTATACTGGTTATACAGAGTTATTATCAGTTAAACCATTTGGACTTTTAGATATTATAAAAATGTATGGGGCTTATAATATGAATCCTCTGCATATAAATGATATTGAAAGTTTCATCATTTCTAAGGGGAAAGAAGGTACTAA
>NC_090751.1:78059484-78099484 GCF_036898095.1 Palaemon carinicauda
AGAGAAGAATTGCCCAACTCGCAACCCGTGGGTTTCACGAGAGACTCAGAGTTCGAGATATCCCAACTTGCTATGACGTTAATCCCTGGAGGTATGCAGAATACATACCTATTACTAATGGCAAGATCTTTATCTCAGAGAAGTTGGGGACTATCCCTACTGAGGACATTGACTTCTGGCCCAGTTTTCAAGTTTACCCAGACTGCTTCGTCCGTCTGAAGGTGGAACCAGCATCGAAGGAAGAGACGGAACCTAAGGAGTTCATAGTATTTGATCATGATAAGGCTCAGGCTCTTTTGTCAAGTAGCCTGAAGCAGAAGGGCTACATTAACTCTTAAGTGTCAGCCCTTAGCAAGAAGCATCCCACCTTTCTTGCTCAAGCTTTGATAGCCTTTCCTTTTACATCAAAGGTGTTTAAAGCTGTAATGAATACAATACAGGTAGGCAAACCTTGCCCTACACTCGACGAGTGTAGATCATTATCTCTAGCCCTGCCCATGAAAGATAAAGACTGGAAGGAGATCCACCTTACCTTCTCAGTTGGGAAGTTGAAGGGAGATATCTCTGGACGTCAGTTCAGCGAAAATCTCCCTAAGCTGTCTGACTTTTCTTGCGTAAGGAGCAAGAGACAAGAAAAAGACTGGCTGCATCTTTATCTCTGCAGAACTGTCTAGAGATGACGGCAGGCATTAATAAAACCATGGACATAAACATGGTCATGGCCAAAATGCATTTGGCTACCGTGGTCAAGGACCTGTATGGCTTTGTCAAAGCCAGAGGAGCATGTAGGGAGTTCGTGTTTGCTTCCACAACAGTAAAGCACGAACACAGGAAGCTAAGAGCTTCTAATATCTGGGATAAGGACCTCTTCCCGAGTGAAGCGGTCAAGGTAGTTGTAGACAAGGCCACCATGAAGAATAGAAACCTTCTCCAGAAATGGGGCATGTCAGCGAAGAGGAAGTCTTCTCCGGATGAGGGTCCCCAAACTAAGAGGAAGACAAAAAGACCTAGGTTACCCTCTTGCCCTGCCAGACAACAACAACAACAACAACCTACAGTTGCCATGACTGCGATGCCCTAGATGGTGGCTCAACCCCCAACAACCTATCAGATGGTGCCTCAGCAGCTGGTTGCCCAGTCACCAGCGTTCAACCCTGCATTCGAGAGGCAGACCACTACCTTTCGTCCCAAGGGTAGAGGGCCTATACAGGGCTCCTCTAGATACCCTCCAAGAGGTAAAGGTGGTAAGGGAGGACACGGTCAAGAAGGTAAATACTCTGGAAATCAGAAGCAATGAGTTGCTTCAAGTAGGAGGGAGGCTCCACCAATTTCAGTATCGTTGGACCTTCGATCCTTGGGCGCACAGCCTAATTTAGAACGGACTTGGATGGAGCTGGAGCGAGGCTCCACCATCATCTTCTCAATTCTTCCAACACTCCACCCTCGTACTGGAAGAATAGACCCTAGAACATTTGAGCAAGCGAGTGATAAGGAGAGTAAAATCCATCAAATTCCAAGGAAGGCTGTTCTGTGTTCCCAAGAAGGACTCAGACAAACTCAGAGTCATTCTGGACTTGTCGCCACTCAACAAGTTCATAGAAAAATAGTTCACGATCTTAACCCTTCAACACATAAGGATTCTGTTACCAAAAAGGGCATACACAGTCTCGATAGACCTAGCAGATGCCTACTGGCATATTCCAGTTAACTGCCCCCTCTCCTCCAACCTAGGATTCAGGCTACAGAAGAAGAAGAAGTACGCCTTCATAGCCATGCCCGTCGGACTAAACATAGCCCCAATTATTTTTACAAAAGTTGCAGATGCAGTCGTTCAACAACTACGCCTAGAAGGTGCCCAGGTAGTAGTGTAACTGGAAGACTGGCTGGTGTGGGCAGCATCCAGGACGGAGTGTATGCAAGCATCCAAAAAAAGTGATCCAGTTCCTGGAACATCTGGGATTCAAGATCAATGTCAAGAAGTCTCGACTATCTCCAGCTCAAGAGTTTTAATGGCTCGGAATCCATTGGAACTTAAAGTCACACCGTTTTTCCATTCCCCCAGGGAAGAGCCGAGAGATAGTAGGATCTGCCAAGAGACTACTGAAATCCAACTTGGATCTAAAGATGCCAACAGGAAAGAGTACTGGGCTCTCTCCAGTTTGCATCAGTGACAGACCCAGTGCTAAGAGTTACAGCTAAAAGATGTGTGAGGAGTCTTGAGAAGATACGCATCAAACGCCCGAAGTGATCTAAGAAGACCGATACCGACCCTACTACGATCACTTCTCAAGCCATGCTCGAAGGCCAAGAACCTAAAGAGGACCGTGCCCTTGCAACCACCTCCACCTTCAGTCACCATCCATACCGATGTCTCCAAGGAAGGATGGGGAGGTCACTCCCATCAACGGAAAGGCCAAGGGACCTGATCTTCTCTATTCAAGACCTTCCATATCAACATTTTGGAGGCCATGGGAGTCTTCCTGACGCTGAAAAAACTCTCCCCTGGCATATCAGCCCATATATAACTGATCCTGGACAGCGAGGTTATAATGAGTTGTCTCAATCCTCAAGGCTCGAGATTGCCCCAAATCAACCAAGTGATTTTTTCCATCTTCCGCCTAACGGAAAAGAAGAGATGGTATTTGTGCACAGTTCATCTTCAAGGGTTCCGCAATGTGACGGCGGACACTCTATCCAAGCTCACTCTGATAGAGTCAGAATGGTCCCTAGACGCAGACTCATTCTTCTTCATCTTACGTCAAGTCCCGGAACTGTAGATCGACCTCTTCGCGACGAGCGGCAACAAGAAGCTACATTGTTATGTGGTTTCATAATAGGAGCCTCTAGCGGAAGTGACGGATGCCATGTCCTTCGACTGGAACAGATGGAACCGGATCTGCATGTTCCCTCCGACCAATATCGTAATGAAGGTCCTCAACAAGCTGAGATCCTTTCGGGGAACGGCAGCTACAGTGGCTCCCAAGTGGCCAAAGAGCTGAAGCTGAGGCTGGTCCCTCTGCCAAACCCAGCACTGTCTCAACAGGTCCAGAAGTCGACTGTTTTTGCTTCATCACAGAGAACCCAAAGCCTTCATCTCATGATTTTCTCTCCTTAGCAGTAAAGAAAAGATTTGGGATCTCGAAAGGCAGAATAGACTTACTAGAAGATTTTAAGTCTAAGTCAACCAGCAGACAATATAAATCATCTTGGAAAAAGTGGGCTGCTTTCGTCAAAGCAAAAGGACCAAAAGAAATCTCAATGGACTTCTGTCTGTCCTTCTTTATCCACCTTTATAGACAAGGTCTGGCAGCCAACACGATAAGTACGTGTAAGTCGGCTCTGACTAGATCTCTACTATATGCCTTCCAAGTAGACCTGTCAAATGAAATCTTTAACAGAATCCCTAAGGCATGTGCTAGACTTAGGCCTGCAGCCCTTCCGAAGCCCATTTCATGGTCTCTGAAAGACTTGACTCAAAAAGTCATTTTCCTGTTTGTTATAGCCTCGGGGGCCAGAGTTAGTGAAATAGTGGCCCTATCCAGAGATGAGGGCCATATTCAGTTCACAGAAGTGAGAGAATTGAATCTTTTTCCTTATCCAACATTTATTGCTAAGAACGAGCTACCCACCAAGAGATGGGGTCCCTGGAGAATCTGCCCTCTGAAGGAAGATGTCTCACTATGTCCAGTGGAGTGTCTAAATACCCACCAAGAGATGGGGTCCCTGGAGAATCTGCCCTCTGAAGGAAGATGTCTCACTATGTCCAGTGGAGTGTCTAAAGGTTTATCTTTGAAGAACTTCAGACTTCAGGGGAGGAAAGCTCTTTGAAGGAGAAACTTCAGGATCAAACCTATCCCTAAAACAACTTTGGACGAAGATCACCTATTTTATTCGCAGAGCGGATCCTGACAGTACACCAGCAGGTCATGATCCAAGGAAAATTGCTTCATTACTGAACTTTTTTTGAGCGTCTTTGCTCATGCACTGGATGGAACTCATCCAGGGTGTTCTACAAGCATTATGGGAAGCAAGTGCATAAACTCAAGCATTACGTGGTGGCAACAGGTAGTGTACTAAAACCTATCGTCTAGTGCTGCGATGAACAGTGAATTGATTGGGACGATCAATTTTACCGGTGAAGGTGTTGACACCTCTCAGTGCAAAACTTTTGAAGTGAGTGTCACCATGGTGACACTAAGGACTGTTCAAATTATTTGAGGTGAAGAAACATATAGATAACACTTGTGCTGTGTGTACTTACACAATGTGAATAGATATTCAAAACCACAGAAATTCATATTAGAAAATTTATCAAATTTTCAAATTAATGGTGGCATTAGTAAAATTTTCCTTTCTTAGGTGAAAACAAAAATTTTCTGTGTTATGATTGATTGATATGTTTCTTATTACATATATTAACATTTATGTTATACATGTTACTTTATGTTGGTCATTTATTGCCAATAAATAACTATCAATACGTATTTGCGTCTTATTTTGCCCTACAATTGATTTTTAATAAAATATATATTTTTTTCTTACCCTTAATAAAACTGCATATATTTACTTATGAACAATATGTATAGCTAATACCTTTGTTCTTACATGTGATACAAACGTTATCTTGTAATGTTTTGTTCCAATACGTTATACAAACAGTGAGACTTTTGTATAACTATCTAATACTATAGCCCAACGCTATATACAAGTCGCAAGACTCCTGTATGTAATTGATGCTATGTTTGTTCATACATTATATGCAAACCTTGAGACTCAGCTCCTACGTCTAGTATGACTCTTCCCTGCAGGGGGCAGGAAGCACTAACATGGTTTATGTTTAGCAGTAATGATTTATAATGGTAACATCATATGTCTCAATGGTCTGGATGACCATAGAAAAAATTGTCCCAAGGTTAAGGCACTTTAAGAATTCACAGATACAGTACTTTCTAGTAATTCTCTGGTAAGCTTCCATCAGGACGACATGGCTTGAACCCCAAAAACGGATTTTGAGCGAAGCGAAAAATCTATTTTTTGGTGAGATAGCCATGTCGTCCTGATGGACCCGCCTTCCTTTTTCTACAGAAAAGGCCTTGGCAGGATCCCTCCCGAAGTTACTATATCTGTAGCACCACGCTCAACGCTGCAAGGAATAAAGCGCCATCTTGGATACAGCGCCATCTAGATACTCAATAGTAGTATGGGAGGAAGGGTACCTTGATATTGGCTTCCCTTCTATTTTTGCCACTTTCCCCCTCGAAGCGAAAACGCTATTAGGGGTGAAGATTGCTATGTGTCGTATCAAGATATACATCCCCTGATTTATGCGATATCCTTAAGAGAAATTTTAAGGATATTCGCGCCAGGAGTTAGAATTCTGGAGACCTAAAGGTAAATTCTCTCTGAATATCACTATAGCAAATATCCCTTAGAAAGCTACTTCTAGGAACCTTCCATCAGGACGACATGGCTATCTCACTCAAAAATAGATTTTTCGCTTCGCTCAAAATCCGTTATCTCCACATAACCTAACCTGACCGTTTTCCTTCACAATAGGAACTAATGCTGTAGCCCAATCTGAGTATGTAACTTTTTCCCAAGAACCTTCACTTTCCAGCCTTTTGATTTCTGTTTCAACTGTATTTTTTCAGTGCATTTGGTACTGGTCTTCGGGCAAAACATCTAGGAGTACTATCTGATTTTAAAGCTAAAATTGCCTTTGCGTGCGATCCTAATTGTATTAACTTTACCCTCAGATATGTCTTGAAACTCTTATAGAATAATATCCACAGGCACTTCATTCAACTGTTCATTTTGTGTACCTGTAACCTTCTAAATACTAGGCTAATCTAATTTTAGATAATGTAGCCAATCCAAACCTAGTAAAGTTTGTCCTTGGTTCTGTCTAACTTCCGATATTTATACTGTACTAATACGTTTGAAGAACATATTACCTAAATATCCAAACCATAATAACCTTTCAATACCCTATTTGTACCTTCTAATAACAATTAGAAATGGTTTTAGCTGTATTCCCAGGCATAATTGATACATCAGCTGCTGTGTCATCTTGCATTACAATTGGTTTCCCATTTATGATCACTTCCACCAATATATGTTTCTTTGCACCTTAGATGACAGAATTAATGCGAAATGCAAAATCAGTTTCTGACCTTTCCTGATTATCATGAAAATTTTTTGCATTATTCTCTTGACCTATAGTATCAACTGGGCCTTTATTTTCTGTGTATTGTTTAGGGAATCTACAAGCATTTGAAAATTAGCCCGTCTCTCTACAATTCTGGCATGTTTGTCCTGTAGCAGGGCATTTCCTTGCTTCGTATGCAAGATGATCAGTTTTACCACACCTATAGAATTTCGGTTTTTCCTATTACTTCTGTATATAAGTCTGATTCTGATATTTATGAGCATTAAAGTTCAGCAGTAGAGTAATAACTCGACATACAAGTGTCCCAACATATGAGAAATTTCAGATACGAGAAAAATTTCAAGCAAATTTTTCCCCCGACATACGAGAAAAATTTGAGATACAAGGATACGAAACGGTTCCTTATGCAGCCGCTAGGTGGCCGAGTGAGCAAGAGGCTGCTCACCGGATCTCCGTCATGTAAAGTTATATCCGAGCCTCAGCCGTTGTGTTTGCATTTTATTACGTGGTTTTTGAGTTAATCAGTACAGAATTAAGTGAATAAGCAATGAGTCCAAAGCAAGCAAGTGCAAACAAGGGAAGTGAAAAGAAAAAGCATTTGATGACAATCGAGATGAAGCATGAGATTATCAAAAAATAGGAGAGTGGTGTACGAGTGACTGAGCTGGCTCATTAATATGAGAGGAGTACATCGACAATATGTACCATCTTCAAGCAGAAGGATGCTATAAAGAGCACCAAACCTTCCAAAGGACTAACTATCCTTTCCAATCTATACAGTGATATCCATGACGAGATGGAGAGGCTTCTTTTAATATGGAAAAAGGAGAAATAGTTGGCGGGAGATAGCGTGACCGAGGTTATCATCTGAGAAAAGGCCAGCAGAATCTACGTTGACTTGAAAGGAAAGTAAACAGCTGAGAGAGGGGCGACTTTGATGCCAGCCGAAACCTTCAAAGCCAGTCGTGGCTGATTAGATAATTTGAAAAAACGGATTGGAATACATTCGGTTGTGATGCATGGGGAAGCAGCAATTTCCGACTCGAAAGCCGCAGCGGACTTCGTCAAAACCTTTGTTTTGCCTCAGTTATCGCAGAACAAGAATACATCCTCCAACAAGTGTTGAAGTGCGATGAAACTGGCCTTTTCAGGAAGAAGATGCCCAGGAGGACATTCAACATGGCAGAGGAGAAGAGGCTACCAGGCCACAAACCCATGAAGGACCGGTTAACTCTAGCCTTTGTGCCAATGCTAGCGGTGACTGTAAGATCAAGCTAATACTGGTGTACCACTCAGAAAACCCACGTGCTTTCAAGAGCCAAAAGATTTTGAGAGAAAAACTGCAAGTGATGTGGCGCGCTAAGGCTAAGGCTAAGGCTTGGGTTACGCAGCATTCCTTCACAGAATTGGTTAATCTGTGCTTTGGTCCAGCAGTAAAAAAATATTTGGCCGAGAAAAGCCTGCCAATGAAATGTCTCCTGGTCCTCAATAATGCCCCTAGTCACCCTCTTGGTCTTGAAGAGGACATTCTTGTTGAGTACAAGTTCATCAAGGTCCTTTATCTGCCACCCAACACCACGCCACTCCTCCAGCCCATGGACAAACAAGTAATTTTCAACTTTTGATAACAGTACACGAAGCATTTGTTCAAAAAATGCTTCGATATCACAGACAACACAAATGTCACCCTTCTTGAATTTTAGAAGGAACATTTCAATATCGTTCATTGCTTAAAAATTATTGATGATGCATGGCAGGGTGTCACACGAAGAACTCTTAATTCAGCATGGAAGAAATTGTGGCTAGCTTCGGTCGCTGAGAGGGACTTTGAAGGGTTCGATACGCCAGACCCTGATGACCCCGAACCTATTGTGGGGGATGAAATCCTGTTTCATGGAAAGTCCACGGGGCTGGAGGTAGATGAGGCAGAAAATTAACGACCTAGTCGAGGAACATTAGGAAGAGCTCATGACACAGTAATTGATTGAGCTCCAGGAGATGCAACATTCGGAAGGGTTCCTGGAGCTCGATAGCGGGGAGGAGGTGGGAGACGAGGGCCGCCTTTCTACGACGGAATTCAGAGACATGTAAGCGAAGTGGCAGAATTTTCTGATTTTATGGAAAAAAGACACCCGGACAAGTTGGCGTGTGGTCGTGCGCTAGCCTTTTGTGACAACACTTACGTATGTCACTTCCATAACATTTTGAAGGGGAGACAAAAGCAAACATCCCAAGATGGGATCCTTTTAAAAAGGCCGGCAAAAAGTGAAGGTTAAAGCAAGGCAAAAACGAGGGAAAAAGGGCCTAGCCGGAAGAAAAAAGTAATAAGAATGAAAATGAAAACAAAATTAGAATTAAGTGTAAGTGTGTGTACACTAAGCTAATTTCATTTAAGTTAAATTTAAAGCTTAAGTTATGTTACGTGGTGTTATAAAAGTGTAGCGTACCGAACGTGTTGCCGTCAAGTCTCTCGTCTACCCGCTCTCTCTCCCTCCTCCTCCGCACACACCGCTGTTAGCCGCTATCGTCTGTCTTGTAGGTAAGAACTCCAAAATAATGTCACATTTTATTGCAGATCATAATTAGTACATAGGTATTTGTTATTTTGTGAGTGTAGAATGAGAATTAGAACAATTAAAAACATTTTTTTCCGCTATAACATACTGTTGTTAGGTTTTTTCAAAGGGTGGGACTGGCTTAATTTTTTTTTTTTATGTGGGAAAAATTGATCCGAGATACGAGCAAATTGACATACGAGCTCGGGTCCCGGAACGCATTAAGCTCGTATTTCAAGGTATTACTGTATCCTATAACTAGGCTTTGACGTATTCTTCCTCTGATTCTCATTGTCTTTCAACTTTGAGCATATCTTGGTAAATTCAGAATTTTTCATTTTATTGCTTCTAGAATTACCTATTATATTACTTTGCCTATTTAATGTGTCTAGAGCTCTGCCTATAATCAATACTTTCTCTAGTGTTAAATCTTTATCATGCAATAATTTTTTTCTTAGCCCTTCTGATGTGCAATGGTTAATAACTTGATCTATAATAAAATTTCCTAATTCTAGAAATTCATATGAAACAGCTAAATTTTTAAGTTTAGTCACAGTTGCACCTAAGTTTTCTTGTTTTTTTCTGATATGCTTGTGCTATGAACTGATACCTTTCAAAATATTTATGACCTTAATTGCAGCTTCACTAGTGTCCTCGGTTAGTTGTAGTGTCTAAAACACTTCCCAAATCTCTCTACCGGCTCTGTGCAGTAATAACGCCTTCTTCTGTGCATCTTTCATAATACCTAAAGCTTCAATGTAAATCTTAAATTCCTCATATCACTGTTGCCATCGTGTTGCAACAGATTTGTTTCCAGCAACTTTACTGAACTTTACTGGATGCTTGATGTCCAGGGGCATTTTGACTTCCCACCTGAATTAGGTTACGTAAATGAAATCTTGTTACTCACTAACCAATTTAATTCTAATCTAAATTTTGGGTTCGGCCATGTCATCCTGATGGAAGGTTCCTTTAGGTAGCTTTATAAGGGATATTTGCTACAGTGATACTCCAAGATAATTAAACCGAAGGACTCCAGGATTCTAACTCCTGGCACGAGTATCCAATCAAGGATATCGCAAGGGATCAGGGGACGTATTTTTTAGATACGACACATAGCAATCTTCACCCTGGATAGATGTAACTCTTTGATGTAAGAAGGAAGAGTGGTGAAAGAAAGGGGGTGCCGTTCTAATTACCCGGTGGACCTTCTATCCGTACTACTACTGACCGCTATTCCTTTCATTGTAGCATTTAAGCAAAGTGTTCACCCAACATTTTCCCAGTGTTTGTTGCAAATTATCGGAATACTAATCATGCGATACCCAGCAGTTTCATCCTCTTGAAAGTTGAGTATTAATTCTTTCTTGTGTATAATTTTAGGCTCCCTTATCACATTTAAAATTCAGTAATTTAAGTGTGTTTGGTTGAGCGTTGTCATGAACCAGAGGCGGCCATTTTAAGACAGCTGTCGGCGATTATCATTGCATTTTATTTTGTCAGTAGGGTGACATTTCCTGGTATTTAGCTATAGTATTAGCTAGTTAGACAAATTATACAAGTGAAGACTGTGCATACAAATATATTATTATTCCTCCTCCTTATATGTAACTTTACTTTTCGTATACGGCGGGAGCCCCGGCTGTAATAACCTTGGCCGTGGTTCCTACCAGAGCTAGGCTGGCCTCGCTCATATATATGTTAGTAAAGTAATTCCCCATGTTTAGCCTCATTCTATCTTTCCTTATTAATTCGGATGAGGACTTACATCCTCTAAAATTTATGGATAAGGTTCAATATACATTCTCTTTTAGAGAAAGGAGGCTAAACCCTTCATTCCTCCCTGAGTGCTGCCGCCATTATAGGCGGCAACCACTGTCTTTCTTCATCGCCGTCGAGTAGAACTCCAGCTTTGGGTTCGATAGTAATAAACTCAGGGTGCTCTTGTCTTGCCGCTGACGATGTTAACAGCAAAGGAATCATGATTCCTCTGCCGCCGACGACGTCGACAGCACAGGAAGCCATGCTTCCCTAGTCCACTGCCGAAGGTAGGCGGCATACCTGCCACCACCTCTCTTCCCAGTGAACTACAAGACCTTTTCCCTTCCTCTCTGTCACTTGATCAGACTCCATTAACATTATCTTTGCACTTTCTTTGCTCATGATCAGACTTAATCAAATTTACACATTTAAGAGGAATTCCATAATAAAGCAGGGCTCACTACAAAATAAGCCGGTGCTCACTTTCATAGGCTTTTTCATAGTCCACAAATACCATCGAAAAGGGATTTCTGTATTCTACGCATTGCTGTACACCATGTCACAATATAGAAATTTGGTCAGTGCAACTTCTACATTTTCTAAATCCTGCTTGTTCATCTCTCAGCTCTTCATCAATCTTTCTCTCCAGTCTCTTATGAATAAGCATACTATATATTTTCGTAACTGACATAAGTGTTATTCCTCTATAATTATTGTAATCAGTAGGTCTGCTTTTTTAGTTATTTTCACCAACACTCCTAACTCCCATTAATCAGGTTTTGCCTCTTCATTCCATATTCTACAGAATAATCTTGTTAGTAGTCTGGGAGTCACCTCATTTACGGCCAGTATCATCTCGGAAGTTATTCCATCGTATCCCGGGCTTTCCCTCTCTAGTTTTTAAAGGATAGCTCCACCTTCAAACACACTGAATTCATTCATGGGCACATCAAGGTCTTCATCACCTTCAGGTATATCAATCAAATTATTCCCTTTATATGTCCTATTCATAACCTCACTAAAGTGTTCCATCCAACGTTGTCTTTCTTGATCTTCTGTTGCTATAACAGAGCCATCTCTCTTTTTATTGGCTCTATGCTTCATCTTCTTTGCCCCAGTTGAGATTTCATTAATAGTTTTATGAGCAATTATTACACCATAGTAACTTCCTGAATTCATAGCGTTGTCGGCCTCATCTGCTTTACTGTCTAAATACTCTCTCCAGTCATTCCTGGCTTTTCTTTTGACCTCGCTGTCAATACTGGAATAATTAGCATGCTTTACCTTGTAAATTCTATTACTTCCTCGAAAACTTTCAACAATCAATTTCTGTCTTTGTCTCCTCTTTATAGTATCCCAAGTATCATTCTATATCCAAGGCTTTCTCCTTGTAAATATGTCCCAAGACTTTACTACCAGCTGACTGATATACGTTCTTGATATCACACTCTTCTTCATTAATTGTCTGTTCTTAGTCTCTTAAAATCTCTAGGACTGCAAATTGATTCCTACATTCAATTGCAAATGTTACTCTGTGCTCTTCCTCTAAAAGCTTAGTTTTATCAAACCTAGGTATTCTATCTGTATATCTGTTGGATGCTTTCAGTTTTAATTTTAGTGTGGCAATGAGGATCTAGTGATCACTACCAATATCTGCAACTCTACAGCTTCTTACATTTCTCAGAGTTCTCTTTCTCTCTTTATTAATGGTAATGTGATCTATCTGATTTTTGTAATAGCCACATAGTGAAGACCATGTATACTTGTGGATATTCCTATGTTGGAACAGAGTACCTCCAATGACAAGATTGTTTGCTGAAGAGAAACTTATGAAATGTGCTCCATTTTCATTTGCAACTTCGCCAAGACCCTTAGCAACCATCACATTCTGTATTTCTTGATTATTTCTTCCAAATGTAGTATTGAAGTCGCCAGTCACAATTTTCATATCTCTATCAGGGATCTTCTCTATTATCCTCTGCAGATGTCCATAGTATTCATCTTTCCATTCTTCATGGGAATCCTTTATTAAGGCATAGCAAACTATAATACTCATATTGCACTGCTTTGATTTGAACTTTGCTAGTAACAATCTACTGTTTACACTTCTCCACTCGGTTAATGCCTCCTCTGCTCTTGGTGTCATCATCATTCCTACCCCTTCTCTTCCAACTCCATCTGATGTTCCTGAGTAAATATATATATTCCCTTGGTTTAATATTTTCTTACCAATCTCCTTATAACGTGTTTCACTTAGGGCAACTATATTTCATGAATTCACTCTCCACTTGTTTTAACTTCCCAATCGGATTCATGGTTCTAACATTCCAATTACCTATTTTAAATTTTTCTTTAGCATTTATAAACCGGGAGATTCTAAGCACTCAGCTACGCCCAGGAATGGGGGCCATTCTTTCATATTCTCTATCCATGACTGATTAAATCCATAGAGGATTCACTGGCTCGATACATCAAAGGATAGCGAGTTTCTTGTGATGTGCAATACCTGTCTAACTAAGGTAAGTGACCACTGCCAATCCATACTAATTCTAGGAAGATCAACCACCAGGCATACAGAGTAAAAGACGAAGAGACCGTTTGTCCAACTCCTTAAATCCAATCTGTCACCCTGCTGCCAGTGACTTCATCGAGATTTAGTGGGGCATTTCCTCAACACCCCAGAGCTCTCATTAATCCACCAAATTGCTCATCTGCTTATACGAGTATAACCGTTAGCAAACATGGATTGCTAAGATATACCGTCTAGCACGGTAGTATGTGCAGTTCTTTTGCTGTGTATTAGAATGAGTTTTTTTTTTTTTCTATTCAAAGGAATTCTATTGAAATTTGTTGATGATGATGGCTATGATTTAGACTATTTGGAGCAAACACCACCAATATATACTAATTCTAATTAACGTGAGAAACGTATCCTTCCTTCTATCCAATTTATTTATTGATAATAGTTACTGGAAGTTTTGAAGCCCTATTATCTCCTTCGCAATTCTAGATATTACTTCATTAAAGGCTAGTCAGTTCCAGTCAGATCTTCCCACCAGGCCTCAAGATTAAGGGGCCCGACAGGTATACGATGAAAAAAAAACACAAAATCTTAAAAAATTCACTGAGCTTCGAATGGCAATGGAGAATACATATACAAAATATCTTGTCAAAATTCCTCTTACTTTAATAGTTACAGGGTAATTATTAAAAGTAACTCAATAAACCAAAACCATTGATCCTACAAGAAAATGAAGTATTTCTTCTGTTATTGTAATTTTTATTATTACTACATTCTAATATAAAAGATGTTGTGAGCAATGACATCTGAACAGATTCCATAAGTCACAAGATAGGAAGTTTTATGAGTATACCCTATCACAAACCTCTGAGAGAGTACACGTCTGAGTCTGACCTCTGACATTATCTTGCTATTACGTATGTTTCTTTTTTTTTTTTTTTTTTTTTTTGGGGGGGGGGGAGGTTCTGGCATGCATTTCACCATACCAAATATGAAAAGACAATTTCAATATCTCGCTAACATAAGGAAGAAAACAATTCGGAGTTAGTGAAGGTGAAAGATGATGAAGGAGCGACCACCTCGCATAAAGAAGGAAGACATTGAGCAAAGGGATCTTCATTTATGATTAACTTTTGATAACTAACATTGTTTTGGTTTATTAATATTCTAAAAGAAACATAAATTCATGATAATTATGACATATCAATATTGCCTTTGCAAAAATAGAAAGAAAATCTTTGTATGGCCGTTCTCATAATTATACTTATTCACTTTTAAATTTTATCATCTCCCATAGTTTTAAAGATATACCAAAGAGGAAAAGAAAATCTAAACATCTCGCTAACATAAGGAATAGGGGAATTTGCTCTAATAAAAAATCAAAAGTAGGTATTATTGGTGATATTAGCAAAGTTAGTGAAGGAAAATGATAATGGAGTGCCAGTCTCGCCTAAAGAAGTAAGATATTGATGAAAGGGATCATTATTCATGATTAAATTCTGATAAATAACATTGTTTTGGTTTATTGATATCCAAAAAGGAACATAATATTCATATAATCATGATTTATTAATATTTTCTTTGTAAAAGTACAAAGAAAAATTTTGAATGCCCGTATCACAAAACTATTCATATTGACCTTCAAACTCTATCTTCTTCCTTAGTTTTAGGATATAGCATTGAAATTTGGTATATAACTCAGAGACACAATATAAAACAACCAAATAAAGCCCTTTTCTTCCCCTGATCTGTAGGGCTTATTTTTTTACCATAATGGAAAAATACATATCTAACAAAAAAATTACTTTAAGACAAAACCTCTCTATTGTGTTGGAAGTCTACATCAGGGCTTTATAGGGTAGCAATACCAGGTCTCAATATAAAGTATCAAGAGAGGAGATGGAATTTAAAAAATAATAATTTTCAGGATAAATCTCTCCTGCGTCGCAAAACAGAACGGCACATGCAAAATTCAATCCTGTTTAGACATGCCCTAAGTCACCTTATTAAGTGATATGGATGTCAAAGTCCTCTCCTCAACAGACGGCATTAGCCGGTCGGCCCCATTAAAATCCATAAAGATATTTTATTTATCGAATTTAACCCAATACGTTACTTCGCTGCCAGTGACTTTATCGGGATTTAGGGGGCCATTTCCTCTACACCCAAAGTTCTCTTTAATCCATTAGGTTGTTCATCCGCGTATATAAGTTTCTTATCTGAACTCTGCATGACCTCAGTCTTCTTCTGGTTGATCACCATTCAACCTTCCTCCCATCCAGTACTAACTTATCAATAAACTTTGATATTTCATCCATTAAACAGGCAATTATATCTATATCTGCGTAATCAAGATCAAAATTTCAGGTCGCTTTTCATTAAATGCCATTATTCCTTCTTTGCATTACCTCGTTTATAACAATCAATCACCATAGTAACCCGTAGAGGGAACAGTATTCCACCTTGTGGTACTTCAGTTTTGACTTAAAATGAATTTGTAAGGTTACCATCAGTATGTTACATTATGCATATCCATAATGGTGTTTGAAAGCGTTTTCTGGTATTCCAATAGACCTCAGAATATCTTTTAACATACTACATCAAATACCTTCAAATGATTTTTCAAAATCAGTTAAGCTTAAAAACAAAAAGGTATTTTAGTTTTTTACACTGTTGAGCTATATTTTGGGAAATAAGAATCTGATCATCTCATCCCCTACCTTATGTGAATCCTGCTTGCTCTTTTTTTTAAATAATGTAAATATTACATGTTCTATTTTATTCAATATTACCTTGAAAAAACGTTCATACATACCGGTGACAATTTGATACCTCACCAATTCCTTCAGTCTCTCAAATTTCTCTTCTTTGATAATAATAATAATGATAATTGTAGGAAGACAAATCAACTTCTCCCTGATACAGTTGGCTTCATCAATTCCGATTCAATTCACAGAATGTTCTCTGTACTGCATGGGAAGTGCTAATAAGCAAAGAACAATATTTTTGTATATTATAGGTTACTTGGAGGATTTTTAAAAATTCTTATCTACTAGCCCTTGGACTTTGTTTTAAAGAAAGTGCTGACAAATGTTTATCTCTTCCTAAACACATCGGTACCTAATACAATGTACAGATGCCAGATGTCTCCTAAGCTTCCCATAAAGAGTACCTCAATTAATGAAGCCAAAAATTTATATAATCGTTGAAATATAAATAGCATATGCATATAAATTCTAATTATTTTAGAATTTATTTCAAATATTTATGTAGTCTTAATTTCTTGTTAAGTTTTTTTATGATATGGAATGAAATTAGTTGGGCTCCTGTCTTAATCCAATATTCATATTATATATAAATCTTTATATATTTAGCCTAATTTATTTATTTAAGGTTAATTAGTTCACTTCGAGCCGAAGTAGTTGTTACGATTGTTTGTTGTTTAGATAGATCACTGCCTTGTTTTTCTTTACCATAGAGGTAAGGTGGAATAAGACGAGGGGCAGTCAACACTCCTACTGGAGACACATCTTGAATTATATCCTGGCAAAAGATGATAGTGCCAGAAAAAGTAGCTTGGAAGAAAGTTTACATTGTAGTTTATTTAAAGCTCCATAACTAATCACTTAAGATCAGATATTGCCCAGTTCATTTCTTCTAGGACGTCTTCATCTTCCGCTAACATCTACGTCACAGACGAAGAATCAAGAATTTGGAAGATTCCTGCTTCTACTACTTATCGTTCCTGCGGACCCAAATCATCCGAGACATTATGCTTACGGCTTGAGATGAGTTATAGTTCTAAACCGGGTCAATTTTTTTAATTGAATGTCACAAGCTTGTGTAATCAGTTGAGTAATAATTTCGAACTCTTTAAAAAATGATTACCATCTTATATGAATATATTCGTTTCTTGTTTATTTCTTTTTGTGTAGGTTGGTGAACTTTTGGAAGAGGCTGTTTTACGGGGCATATTTTCCTTAAAGAACCTGCTTCACAAGTTGGCCAAGGACAAATTTTAATTAAAAAGACAAATAAGGCTAGTTTTCGTTTGCACTTTTATTTTGGTTCATTTTTTTTAAATATCAGTAAAACCATATAAAAGTTCTTGTAAGTAAAACTATGAACATACTATAGAGAGAGAGCCTTACCTTATTGCCTTATTTTATGTTTGGGTTCCCCCAGGTCCCGCAGTGTGAGGCACCTCGTACATCCGCCAGAGAGTTGCTAATGCATCTTCCGGTGTATTTTGCATCTTCCAGTCTTGGATGGTCTGGGATGCATCTTAGCTATTTATCGAGCTTATTCTTAAACTCATCTACGCTCACTCATGGTATGTTTCTTAGATGAGCTGCCAGCACATCAAATAGTCGCTGCATTATCGATGCTGGTGCATAGTGGATTAATGCCCTGTGTGCCTTCTTAAGTGTTACTAGTATATTTTTTGGTACTATTAATCTACCTCGGCTTGCTCTTTCTGATACTTTTAGCTCCATGATGTTTTCAGTAATTCCTTTTATTTGCTTCCATGCTTGTATTATCATGTAGAATTCTCTTCTCCTTTTTAGACTGTATAGTTTTAAAAATTGCAGTCTTTCCCAGTAGTCAAGGTCTTTTTTTCTTCTATTCTAGCAGTATAGGACCTTTGTACACTCTCTATTTGTGCAATATCCTTTTAGTAGTGTGGGTACCATATCATATTGTAGTACTCGAGTGTACTACGTACATAAGTTTTGCGAAGCATAATCATGTGTTTAGCTTTTCTTGTTTTAAAGTGTCTGAATAACATTCCCATTTTTGCTTTACATTTAGCCAACAGTGTTGCTATTTGGTCGTTGCATAACATATTCCTATTTAATATTACACCAAGGTCTTTAATTGCTTCCTTGTTTGTGATTGTCTCGTTATTAGGTCCTTTGTATGCATATACCATTCCTTCTCTGTTTCCATAATTTATTGATTCAAATTTATCGGAGCTAAATACCATCCTATTTATATCCGCCCATTCATATATTTTGTTTAGATCTCTTTGTAGTGAGTTCCTATCTTCACCACAAGTAAATACTCTACTTATTCTTGTGTCATCGGCAAAACTTCTCACTACAGAGTTTTCAACATCGCAGTCTATGTCTGAGATCATAATAAAAAACAGCAGTGCAGCTAATACCTCGCCATTTGCAACCACTATCTGTTTTTTGTTTTGCAGGAATTCTTTTACTCATTTTCCTATCTTTCCCACAATATAATGCTTTCTCATTTTTTTCTCTAATATATTATGGTCTGCCTTGTCAAAGGCTTTTGGAAAATCTAGATAGATCACATCTGTGTCTTTTTCATTTATCATATTTTTGTATATGTTTTCATAGTGTGCTATCAGTTGGGTTTGTGTACTTTTTTCAGGCACAAAACCGTGTTGACCTATATTAAACAAATCATTTTTAACCAAATGATTCATTATTTTCTTTTTTACTACCCTCTCATACACTTTCATAATATGTGATGTTAGACTAACAGGTCTATAATTGCTTGCCTCTAGTCTTGATCCACTTTTGAAGATAGGGGTTATATAAGCTAATTTATGTTTAACATATATCTCGCTCATATCTACACTTTGTCTTAGCAGTATTGCAAGCGGCTTCGCGATAGTGTTTGCAGTTTTTTTTAACAAAATCGCTGGAACTCCATCTGGTCCGGCTGCCGATCCATATTTAATTTCGTTTATAGCCTTGACAATATCTGCTTCATTAATATCTATATCTTTTAGATATTCAACATTTTCTTCTCTCATTTCTGTTTCATTATTCTCATTCGCGTAAACTCGCTCTTATATTTTTCTGCTAATAAGTTGCATATTTCCTTTTTTTTCATCCATTAACCTTCCTTCAATTCTTAGAGGGCCTATTTCTAATCTCCCTTTATTCATCTTTTTTGCATAAAAGTAAAGTACTTTGGTTTTTTTTTTATATTTTGAAGTGTCCTTTCTTCTAAGTCCTTTTTCATTTTCTTTCGACTGTATAATCTTTTGTTCTGCCTTTTCTATTTACCATTTTATTTCCATCATTTTCCACACATTTTTTTCTGCTGCAAGATTTTTCTTCTATTCTCTAATTTTTTGAAATAAGATCCTTCTGTCTCTTCGTATGCATGTCTTTTGTTTATTGTTTTTTTTTTTTTCGGTACATATTTTTCAACAATTTTCTCGAGTATTTTGTACAGTATGTCCGTATTTACTTGTATATTATCACTTACAAATAAATTTTTCCATTCTTTGTTCAGTTCTTCATTTATTTTCTGTCCATTTTATATTCTTACTATAAAAATTATATTTTCCATATCCTTCCCAACGTTTTGTGCTTTGATTAATTCTGCAATTACTTGCTTTGGAATGGACTATTAATTCTATGACATTATGGTCTGAAATTCCCATGTTATACACTATCATTTCTTTAACATAATTCACCTCATTCACGAATACTAGATCTAGGACATTTTGCTTTCTTGTTGGAATGTGGTTTATTTGTTGCATATTATGTTCTAATAGCGTCTCTTGATGCTTTTCAAATTGCCTCTTATCTTCAGCGCTACTACTACTCTCTCTTTTATATGAATACATACAACCACTTTCTTCTATTTGTTCTTTCCAATCCACGAAAGGAAAGTTAAAATCTCGGGATAGGAGTATATTCCAGTCTTTATGGTTTCTACATATATCATCTATTTTTTCTATTATTATGACAAACTCCTTAGTATTTGGATGTCTATAAACTACAATATTCACTACTTTTTCAAAATCAAATTCTACCGCAATCAATTCACATTCTGTGTTGCTGTATTTTTCACAGACTTTTCCTTGATTTATATCTCTTCCATATATTGCGGTTCCCCCTTGGTTCCTATTTGTTCTGTCTGATCTATAAGTTTGGAAACCGATTATCTGGTCATCACTGCCAGTCTCTTGGGAATACCATGTTTCACTTATATTTAATATATCTATTTTTTTTTCAATTTGGGTTAGTTCTTCTAAGAGCTCTATTTTCCTTTCAGAGTTACTCGTGACTAAACCCTGTGCATTTATCACTATTATGGTTTGTGTTTCATCCCCATTATTTAATATTGGTTAATTATATGGATTCTCCTATGCTTCCTTCCTGTTCTGATATCATGTTCTTTTCTTCATTTCCAGGAATTCTGCCATTAAAAAATCCAACTTTTCTGTTATATATACTCTTTCGCCTTCATATTTATTTTTGTGTGTATACCCGTAATTATCTCCATATCTGCACCAACCCCTGGCATTATAAATGGATTCTTTGTAGTTGGGCTCTAAATGTGCATATTTGGGTTGAAAGGCTTCATATCTTTGGGGCTTTGGTGCATAGCGCGTTGTATACGCGGCCTGATTTTTGTTTCTTTTTTTGTTTCATTTCTGCTTTAATTTTTTTTTTCAGTTTGCTGAGTTTTCTTACTTTCATTCATGGTTTCAGGATGCATATATCGACAATTTTTTTTGAAACTGCATCCTTTTCCTTCTTTTAGGTTTTTGCATATTTTTGGATGGATATCTCTTCATTCGTCTCCATATCCGTCTCCATATCCGTCTCTGAGAGAGAGAGAGAGAGAGAGAGAGAGAGAGAGAGAGAGAGAGAGAGAGAGAGTGAGAGAGAGAGAGAGAGAGAGAGCGAGAGAGAGAGAGAGAGAGAGAGAGAGAGAGAGAGAGAGAGAGAGAGAGAGAGAGAGAGAGAGAGAGAGAGTGCTTTTGAAACAAAAATAGTTTAAAGTGATGATTTATAATCTTTATAATCTTTAGTAATCTTTAGTAAGGAAACAATTCATAGATCTGTGTTTGGGGAATAAAAGTAAAATATTCAAATAGATAGTTAAATCTTAGATTATAAAGTCATTCGTGCTTCCTGTGGTTGAAATAAACTCTGGTATTGTCCCTGACATTGCATGGGGCAACTGACTATGGGAAAAAAAGGAAAAATTTATACATTATGATTTATATAGGCAGCATTTACGAGACCTGAAGATTAGTTAAAAATCGTTATAGTGGACTCACCCCACCTTTTTTCTTTTTGTTCTTCTCCACTGATATATGACTTATAACATTGGTTATAGTGAAAGAAGTGGTACTTAACATCAAATGGGCATTGCGCAAGAAACCGCTTGTAAAAAATCCCATAAGTATGGAAATGTACAGTTATAAACAGAATCATACTTCTTATTAATGAGATTTTAGCCATAAAATGTGTAAAATGAGGTAAAAATGAAAGCTCATTGAAAATGTAATAGAAATATAGGACCTTTTGAAAGTAATGTAGGCTGTGCTCAATGTTTTGCTATCTTTTCAAGATTTGATCTTGTGTAAATGGCTGTCTCTTGAATGCACTAGAGTTCGATTTTTACACTTTGATTTAATCTCTATAATATTTCAGTCTTTATTTGCTGGATGAAATTCAAATATCTAAATAAAGGGCCGATCCTTTCGTTATTAATTCAGTCATCTTTCCACTGGTAGAAAGAAATTATTTATAGAGTGCATATAAGAAACTAAATAACAGTCCTGAATTGCTCTTCTCGAGTAGTAATCAATTCCCTTAAACCTGATATCAATTATCAAATAATTCATTTATTTATAGGGAAAACATAAAAGAAAGAAAGAGTGCAGAGAACACAGGTCAGCGGTGTGTCCGATGACTGATTTCCACTTTTGTCCACTGAAAAACAAGGAGAATGTTGGGTCGAAAGTTTTCCCAAACACGAGTGCATTGAGGGGGCGGGGATTCTTGATCCATGAGTACAGAAACCCATTTGATGGCCAACGTTATGAAATATTTATACACAACTTTTTAATAATAATAATAATAATAATAATAATAATAATAATAATAATAATAATAATAATAATAATAATAATAATAATAATAATAATAATAATAATTGATAAATGATATTTATCAAATATGCATTATCAATCATCAATTATCAATTATCAATTATAATTAATCATTATTATTATCAATATTATTATAATTATAATTATAATTATAATTATAATTATAATTATAATTATAATTATAATTATGATTATAAAAAAATAAACATAGTCGACTCTGTCAAACTCAGTCATGCAGACGATGCAGTAAGGATGACGTCATCATTTAATGACCACTTTATCTTCATTATTTGTAGAAGTAATTGGCTGAAACTTCTGAAGAGCATATACAATATATGCTTCTGCATGCATGGAAACAATAAAAGGATTTTTAAATTTCTGAAGATTTTATGTCAAACACCATAGCGGACAGTCCCCACCACTTTTGTTCTTGGGTTGTACCAGAAAAGGTTTCTGTTATGGTTAAAATGCTTTCCTTTTCACAAAAGCTCTAAGCTCAGTATTGTTATTCTAAGTTAAATATGATCTGTTACCCTTCCAAAGATTATAGGCTTCCTGCATTCCCAACTAAGTACGACTACAATCATCATTGAACCATCATTGAAGGGATATACTTATTATATATGTTGACTGAATTCTTATTCAAAGGAACAAGAAGGATGAACACTGTTTTACAATTGTGACCAATTCAAGGCCAACAGATATCTAAAAATACCATTCCAGGCTGTTCAGTCTTCACTAATAAAGAAGTCAAGGCGTGGTCTGCTGTGCCAACTGGAGAACCAACTTTACTTGTCATAACACCAGGGAAGTCTGTGTATACGAGGTTCTGGCAGTAACCAGACTTGTGACTAGCCTCACTTATGATTTTCTCACAGACTGTGTCTGCGACAAAGTTCAAAGATGTTAAGCCATGGCAATCAATAGGAAAAACCAAATTTAACCATTCCTTATGGTGAGCATTGCAATCATTAACAAAAACAATAGAAACCTTTTTATCATCTTTTTTATCTTAGCCATAATGGTGAGAAGACAGTTGAAAATAATATCAACTATGTATGGATTCCGGTAGATCTAACACAAAGATGGTATGTCTGTTACAATCTTTTATTACTTGATTCTCATAATATTCACATTCACAGTAGGACATATGAGAAGCAGGGTATTCAGTCCTAATATACAATTCCATCTCCTGGCTCTATGAATAGCATCCCATTTAGATATTAATTGGATTCTTAAAACAAGTTATAGGGAGCTCAGATGAGTGCCTCTTATTAGAAACTAAAATTTTTAAGGCTGGAAATCTCTATCTGTCTTTCTAATCAAGAGGGTCGCCTTTATAATAGACTTATCTACTTCCAGAAGATTCTAGGAATGAGGTCTGTAAGCATGGGGGCCGGGCAAAGGCGTCAGATTTACCAAGTATTGCTATCTCGACTGTATCCACGCAACAGGGAGACAAACTCTCTCAGTCAGCTCAGACCACCCATCCTTTTCACCCGAAATAAAAAAAAAGATAACATCCTATCACTATATTTTTCGCGTATTCTCTTACAAACATGACGCAATACCTCAAAAAATATAAATGAACATACATAAACCCTTGTTCCTATCGTGTAGGATCACAAAACACTCTCAAACACTTACGTAAGAGTTCGTAACAAAAATAAGTGAAATAAAAAAGTTAAATCTTAAAAATGACGTAAATTTACATATACTAACTTGAATAAAGAATACAATGAAATTTACAATGAAAGTTTTAAGTAATTTACGTAATAAACTTAGGTGTACATGAGAAGAACTCTTCTGAAGACTGCCTATCCTCTCTTCAATGTACAAATAAAATATAGATAAAATCATTAATAAACTACTGTATTAACTCTACACTAGACCAGCTTTGTAAGAATACTTAGGACAGGCGGTAGGCATTTTCCTAATAAACGGGAATAAAATTGAAAGAAGGATATACATGGGATGGAGATTTTTGGGTAAACGGAATGAGATTATGAAAGTAAATTATTACTTTTTCTAAAAAGAAGAGTATTTAATCAAATGGTCCTACTAGTGTTAGCTAATGCATAAAAAAATATGAAGAGCTTCTAAAGCTTCAGAACATAATCTAGTAAAAGTGTAAACAGCTATGGTGAGAATAATAATACGAATAATATCAAGACACAGTAAAATGGCAACATAGACAAGTGAGCAAACTAAAGTAGAGAATATTCTGACAACATGTAAGAAAAAGAAATGGAAATATGCAGGAGATATAATGAGAATGAAAGATAATAGATGGACATTAACCCTTTACCCATAAGGTATGTTGAACTTTCAAGCACATTTTGCAAAATATATTTTTTTTTTTAATTGCTCTAACAGCCTTAATTCTTCTCATAGAGAGGTCAGGCTGTTCTCATTCTTTTGGAAAATGCCTGAAGTTTCTCATAAATTTATAAAAAAAATATGCAAAAACATGAAAATAACAGTGTTTTGCAAGAACGTACCAGTACGTCCATTTGGGGGGGGGGGAGGGGGAAAGGGTTAACCCTTTCACCCCCAATGGACGTACTGGTACGTTCTTGCAAAACACTGTTATTTACATGTTTTTGCATATTTTTTTATAACTTTATGAGAAACTTCCGGCATTTTTCAAAAGAATGAGAACAACCTGACCTCTCTATGAGAAAAATTAAGGCTGTTAGAGCAATTAAAAAAAAATATTTAGCAAAATGTTCTTGAAAGTTCAATATACCTTGTGGGTAAAGGGTTAATGTCCATCTATTATCTTTCATTCTCATTATATCTCCTGCATATTTCCATTTCTTTCTTTTTTACATGTTGTCAGAATATTCTCTACTTTAGTTTGCTCACTTGTCTATGTTGCTATTTTACTGTCTCTTGATATTATTCGTATTATTATTCTCACCATAGCTCTTTACGTTTTTCACTAGGTTATGTTCTGAAGCTTTAGAAGCTCTTCAAATTTTTGATGCATAAGCTAACACTAGTAGGATCATTTGATTAAATACTCTTCTTTTTAGAGAGAGTAACAATTTACTTTCATAATCTCATTCCGTTTACCCAAAAATCTCCATCCCATGCATATTATAATTATAATTATAATTATAATTATAATTATAATTATAATTATAATTATTTCAATATTAATAATAATAATGATTGATTATAATTGATAATTGATAATTGATGATTGATAATGCATAGTTGATAATTATCATTTATCAATTGTCAATTATTATTATTATTACTATTATTATTATTATCATTATTATTATTATTTTTATTATCAATATTATTATTATTAAAAAGTTGTTTATAAATATTTTATAAAGTTGCCCCTCAAATGGGTTTCTGTACTCATGGATCAAGAATCCCCGCCCCCTCAATGCATTCGTGTTTGGGGAAAACTTTCGACCCAACATTCTCCTTGTTTTTCAGTGGACAAAAGTGGAAATCAGTCATCAGACACACCGCTGACCTGTGTTCTCTGCAATCTGTCTTTCTTCTATGTTTGCCATATAAATAAATGAATTATTTGATAATTAATATCAGGTTTAGGGGAATCGATTACTACTCGAGAAGAGCAATTCAGTACTATTATTTAGTTTCTTATATGCACTCTATAAATAATTTCTTTCTACCAGTGAAAAGATGACTGAATTAATAACGAAAGTATCAGCCCTTTATTTAGATATTTGAATTTCATCCAGCAAATAAAGACTGAAATATTATAGAGATTAAATCAAAGTATAAAAATCGATCTGTAGTGCATTCAAGAGACAGCCATTTACACAAGATCAAATCTTGAAAAGAAAGGAAAACATTGAGCACAGCCTACATTACTTTCAAAAGGTCCTATATTTCTATTACATTTTAAATGAGCTTTCATTTTTACCTCATTTTACAAATTTTTTGGCTAAAATCTCATTAATAAGAAGTATGATTCTGTTTATAACTGTACATTTCCATGCTTATGGGATTTTTTACAAGCGGTTTCTTGCGCAATGCCCATTTGATGTTAAGTACCACTTCTTTTACTATAACCAATGTTATAAGTTATATATCAGTGGAAAAGAAGAAAAAAAAAAAAAGGTGGGGTGAGTCCGCTATAACGATTTTTAACTAATCTTCAGGTCTCGTAAATGCTGTCTATATAAATCATAATGTTTAAATTTTTCCTTTTTTTCCTATAATCTGTTGCCCCATGCAATGTCAGGGACAATTACCAGAGTTTATTTCAACCACAGGAAGCACGAATGACTTTATAATCTAAGATTTAACTATCTATTTGAATATTTTACTTTTATTCCCCAAACACAGATCTATGAATTGTTTTCTTACTAAAGATTACTAAAGATTATAAAGATTATAAATCATCACTTTAAACTATTTTTGTTTCAAAAGCACCTCTCTCTCTCTCTCTCTCTCTCTCTCTCTCTCTCTCTCTCTCTCTCTCTCTCTCTCTCTCTCTCTCTCTCTCTCTTTCTCTCTCTCTCTCTCAGAGACGGATATGGAGACGGATATGGAGACGAATGAAGAGATATCCATCCAAAAATATGCAAAAACCTAAAAGAAGGAAAAGGTTTCAGTTTCAACAAAAATTGTCGATATATTTATCCTGCAACCATGAATGAAAGTAAGAAAACTCAGCAAACTGAAAAAAAAAAATTAAAGCAGAAATGAAACAAAAAAAGAAACAAAACTCAGGCCGTGTATATAACGCGCTATGCACTAAAGCTCCCAAGATATGAAGCCTTTCAACCCAAATATGCACATTTAGAGCCCAACTACAAAGAATGCATTTATAATGCCAGGGGTTGGTGCAAAAATGGAGATAATTACAGGTAGCCTATACACACAAAAATAAATATGAAGGCGATAGAGCAAGTATAATAGAAAAGTTGGATTTTTTAATGGCACAATTCCTGGAAATGAAGAAAAGAACTTCATATCAGAACAGGAAGGAAGCATAGGAGAATCCATATTATTACCAATATTAAATAATGGGGATGAGACACAAACCATGATAGTGATAAATGCACAGGGTCTAGTCACGAGTAACTCTAAAAGGAAAATAGAGCTCTTAGAAGAACTAACCCAAATTGAAAAAATAGATATATTAGATATAAGTGAAACATGGTATTCCCAAGAGACTGGCAGTGATGACCAGATAATGGGTTTCCAAACTTATAGATCAGACAGAACAAATAGGAATCAAGGGGGAACCGCAATATATGGAAGAGACATAAATCAAGGAAAAGTCTGTGAAAAATACAGCAACACAGAATGTGAATTGATTGCGGTAGAATTTGATTTTGAAAAAGTAGTGAATATTGTAGTTTACACATCCCCATATACTGAGGAGTTTGTCATAATAATAGAAAAAATAGATGATATATGTAGAAACCATAAAGACTGGAATATACTCCTATCCCGAGATTTTAACTTTCCTTTCGTGGATTGGAAAGAACAAATAGAAGTAAGTGGTTGTATGTATTCATATAAAAGAGTGAGTAGTAGTAGTGCAGAAGATAAGAGGCAATTTGAAAAGCTTCAAGAGATGCTATTAGAACATAATATGCAACAAATAAACCACATTCTAATAAGAAAGGAAAATGTCCTAGATCTAGTATTCGTGAATGAGGTGAACTAGGTTAAAGAAATGATAGTGTATAACATGGAAATTTCAGACCATAATGTCAGAATTAATAGTCCATTCCAAAGCAAGTGATCGCAGAATTAATCAAAGCAAAAAACGTTGGGAAGGATATGGAAAATATAATTTTCATAGTAAGAATATAAAATGGACAGAAAATAAATGAAGAACTGAACAAAGAATGGAAAAATTTATTTGTAAGTGATAATATACAAGTAAATACGGACATACTGTACAAAACACTGGAGAAAATTGTTGAAAAATATGTACCGAAAAAAAAAAACAATAAACAAAAGACATGCATACCAAGAGACAGAAGGATCATATTTCAGAAAATTAGAAAGTAGAAAATAAAATCTTGCAAAAGAAAAGAATATGTCGAAAATGATGGAAATAAAATGGTAGATAGAAAATGCAGAACAAAAGATTATACAGTCGAAAGAAAATGAAAAAGGACTTAGAAGAAAGGATACTTCAAAATATATTAAAAAACCCCAAAGTACTTTACTTCTATGCAAAAAATATGAATAAAGGGAGATTAGAAATAGGCCCTCTAAGAATTGAAAGAAGGCTAATGGATGAAAAAAATGGATATATGCAACTTATTAGCAGAAAAATATTAAAGTGAGTTTACGCCAAGAATTGCGAATGAGAATAATGAAACAGAAATGAGAAGAAAATGTTGAATATCTAAAAGATATAGATATTAATGAAGCAGATATTGTCAAAGCTATAAACGAAATTGAAAATTGATCGGCAGCCGGACCAGATGGAGTTCCAGCGATTTTGTTAAAAAAAACTGTAAATACTATCGCGGATATATGTTAAACATAAATTAGCTTATATAACCCCTATCTTCAAAAGTGGATCAAGACTAGAGGCAAGCAATTATAGACCTTTTAGTCTAACATCACATATTATGAAAGTGTATGAGAGGGTAATAAAAAAGAAAATAATGAATCATTTGGTTAAAAATAATTTGTTTAATATAAGTTAACACGGTTTTGTGCCTGGAAAAAGTACACAAACCCAACTGATATCACACTATAAAAACATATGCAAAAATATGATAAATGAAAAAGACACAGATGTGATCTATCTAGATTTTGCAAAAGCCTTTGACAAGGTAGACCATAATATATTAGAGAAAAAAAATGAGAAAGCATAATATTGTGGGAAAGATAGGAAAATGAGTAAAAGAATTCCTGCAAAACAGAAAACAGACAGTGGTTGTAAATGGCGAGAAATCAGATGAAGCTCAGGTAATATCTAGCGTGCCACAAGGTACGATATTAGCTGCACTACTGTTTGTTATCATGATCTCAGTCATAGACTGCAATGTTGAAAACTCTGTAGCGAGAAGTTTTGCCGATAACACAAGAATAAGTAGAGAAATTACGTGTGATGAAGATAGGAACTCACTACAAAGAGATCTAAACAAAATATATGAATGGCGGAGATAAATAGAATGGTATTTAGCTCTGATAAATTCAACTCAATAAATTATGGAAACAGAGAAGAAATGGTATATGCATACAAGGGACCTAATAACGAGACAATCACAAACAAGGAAGCAATTAAAGACCTTGGTGTAATGTTAAATAGGAATATGTTGGCTAAATGTAAAGCAAAATTAGGTATGTTATTCAGACACTTTAAAACAAGAAAAGCTGAACACATGATTATGCTTCGCAAAACTTATGTACGTAGTACACTCGAGTACTGCAATATGATATGGTACCCACACTACCAAAAGGATATTGCACAAATAGAGAGTGTACAAAGGTTCTATACTGCTAGAATAGAAGAAGTTAAAGACCTTGACTACTGGGAAAGACTGCAATTTTTAAAAATATAGTCTAAAAAGGAGAAGACAATGCTACATGATAATACAAGCATGGAAGCAAATAAAAGGAATGACTGAAAACATCATGGAGCTAAAAATATCAGAAAGAACAAGCCGAGGTAGATTAATAGTGCCAAAAAATATACTAGTAACACTTAAGAAGGCACACAGGGCATTAATCCACTACACACCAGCATCGATAATGCAGCGACTATTTGATGTGCTGGCAGCTCATCTAAGAAACATATCAGGAGTGAGCGTAGAGGAGTTTAAGAATAAGCTCGATAAATAGCTAAGATGCATCCCAGACCATCCAAGACTGGAAGATGCAAAATACACCAGAAGATGCATTAGCAACTCTCTGGTGGATATACGAGGTGCCTCACACTGCGGGACCTGGGGGAACCCAAACATAAAATAAGGCAATAAGGTAAGGCTCTCTCTCTATAGTATGTTCATAGTTTTACTTTCAAGAAATTTTATATGGTTTTACTGATATTTAAAAAAAAAATATACCAAAATAAAAGGGCAAACGAAAACTAGCCTTATATGTCTTTTTAACCCTGGATAGATACGGTGGGTCGTTTGCGACCCCGAGCGTCAAAAAAAAACAGGTTTTTCTCACGTGACTCACCCCTGTGACTGAATTTGTGGGTGATCGACCTGCAGGAGGTGTCTCCCCTACACGCTCTAGTAGTGTCCAGATGTGCATTGCTGTAGCTGTACTCCTTCCCCGATTTCTGAGACGCGTCGGGGTCGTTCGCGTCCAAGTTTACCCTTCTGAGGTAGTTTGCATAATTATCAAAGTTATTACGTATTATGAAATTGTCGTAGAATGGTGCAACTTGTATAGGTTATCAGTTGTGGAAAGTCTTGGTGGATTGTTTGGCTACCATGTGCATGTTTTTTTTTTTAGTTAAAATGTCGTTCATCACCACGAGGACCATTTTACCGCGAGTGCCCCATTTTCATTTTTTTTCATTTTTTGCCAAGTCATTTTTCCGTAAGATATTGCCAAATAGTGTCGTAAAACTTTTGCTTGTTTAGTGTTGGAAAGTGTGTCTAGATGATCTGGCTACCCATGCATGACTTTGTTTTTGTCAGATACGACGTAGTTATTGTATATTGGGTATTTAACTGCGGTTACCAATTTCTGTTTTTTTTTTCAATATTTGTAAAAATTACTACGTAGTAAGGAATTGCCGTATATTATTCATTTTTTTTTCATGTTTATGTGTTAGAAAGTGTGCCTTGATGGTTGGGCTAACACGTGCATGTCTTTTTTTTTATCTGAGATGTCGTATATTAGAATGTCGGGCATTTTACCGCGAGTGTCCCTTTTTAATTTTTTTAAATTTTTTTGCCAAGTCATTTTTCCGTAAGATATTGCGAAATAGTGTCGTAAAACTTTTGCTTTTTTAATGTTGGAAAGTGTGTCTAGATGATCTGGCTACCCATGCGTGATTTTGTTTTTGTCAGATACGACGTAGTTATTGGTATATTGGGTATTTAACTGCGGTTGCCAATTTCTGTTTTTTTTTTTTCAATATTTGTAAAAATTTACTACGTAGTAAGGAATTGCCGTATATTATTGATTTTTTTTCATGTTTATGTGTTAGAAAGTGTGCCTTGATGGTTGGGCTAACACGTGCATGTCTTTTTTTTTTATCTGAGATGCCGTATATTAGAATGTTGGGCATTTTTCCGCGAGTGCCCCTTTTTATTTGTTTTGCATTTTTTTGCTTAGTCATGTTACCGTAAGGAATTGGCAAGTAGTGTCGCAAAACTTATATTTTTATAGTGTTGGAAAGTGTTTCTAGATGATCTGGCTACCCCTGCCTATTTTTTTTTTAGCCAGATATGGCGTATATATAAGTATGTGTTCGATTTTCCTGTGATTGCCATTTTTTCGTTTTTTCCCATTTCTTTCAAAATTACTACGTACTAAGGAACTATCACAGAATAATATTTCATTTATATGTTTATTTGTCGGAAAATATGCCTTGATGGTTTGCCTAGCACGTGGCTGAAATTTTTTTTTTTCTGAAATGCCGTATATTAGAATGGCCATTTTTCCACGAGTGCCCCTTTTTATTTGTTTTGCATTTTTTTGCTTAGTCATGTTACCGTAAGGAATTGGCAAGTAGTGTCGCAAAACTTATATTTTTATAGTGTTGGAAAGTGTTTCTAGATGATCTGGCTACCCATGCCTATCTTTTTTTTAGCCAGATATGGCGTATATATAGGTATGTGTTCGATTTTCCGGTGATTGCCATTTTTTCGTTTTTTCCCAATTCTTTCAAAATTACTACGTACTAAGGAACTATCACAGAGTAATGATTCCTCTAGATGTTTATTTGTCGGAAAATTTTGTTTACTTTTTTTTTGATTGAATATCATCAAATTTTTTTAGCTAAAATATTGTTTTACATTTTTTTTTTTCGATTTTATTTCCCTTCAAAAAACTTTTTTTGGGTCAGAATTTTAATTTTATAGTCGTAAAATAATCGACAATTATCCAGCAACCCACCATACAATTTTTATGCATATCCAATAATAATTAGATTAGTAAATAACACCTTGAAATTGACATACCCTTCCTACATTTCAAGTGGCAGATTAAGGAGTCTGAGTCAGTGTGGTTGGCGGCTATTTTGTGCACATATCCGAAGCGTAAGCTGCCCTATCTATATATATTCTTGTTCCCTATAGAATTTGTGATATTTTGGTATATTTTTACCTGCATAAATATCATATTATATATTAAATATATGTATTTTTTTACGAAATTTCCAAGTACTCAAAAAATTACCTTTAGATATGGCCCCTGATATAAATGTAATTTACAAAATAATGAAGATTTTTTTACATATTTCTATTTTAGGATAACATATGTTTATTCCCTAAAAAAATTAGCCACTTCCTATTTCATTTGGGTACCCAAAAAAATTCATGAAATTTGGACAATTTTTTTTGGCCAAAAAAAGTTACCCTTTTTTTCTCATTTCAGATCTTCACCTCCATGGGTCTGACTTCATCCAAAATACATCAAGATGTGTCCTAAACATTCAAGAATCAATTCCTAAAAGGATTTGTGTATATATGTATAAACTTTTTTTTATGAATTTTTATGTCAGGTCTTTTTTTTTCTACTTAATTTTTTAAAATATTTATAATAAATAGTTTTTCTGCAGATGAGTAGTATTTATCTTTACAGTTGTTTTAAGCATTCATTGAAGTTTTTTTGGCAAAAGAAAAAAGGAGGTTACTGCAAAAACTGATTTTTCAAGAATTTTTTTTGGCGTCGGGGTCGTTCGCGTCCGAGTATACCCTTAAAGGGGTGTCCGAGGACCGTACCTATCCAGGGTTAATTAAAACATGTCCTTGGCCAACTTTTGAAGCAGGTTTTTTAAGGAAAATATGCCCCGTAAAACCAACTCTTCCAAAAGATCACCAACCTACACAAAAAGAAATAAACAAGAAACGAATATTTTCATATAAGATGGTAATTATTTTTTAAAGAGTTCGAAATTATTACTCAACTGATTACACAAGCTTGTGACATTCAATTAAAAAAATTGACCCGGTTTAGAACTAAAACTCATCTCAAGCCGTAAGCATAATATCTCCGATGATTTAGGTCAGCAGGAACGATAAGTAGCAGAAGCAGGAATCTTCCAAATTCTTGATTCTTCGTCTGTGACGTAGATGTTAGCGGAAGATGAAGACGTCCTAGAGGAAATGTACTGGGCAATATCTGATCTTAAATGATTAGTTATGGAGCTTTAGATAAACTACAATGTAAACTTTCTCCCAAGCTACTTGTTACAGCATTATCATCTTTTGCCAGGATATAATTTAAGATGAGTCTCCAGTAGGAGTGTTGACTGTGTCTGTCATGGAGACACACTGCCCCTCTTCTTATTCCACCTTACCTCTATGGTAAAGAAAAACAAGGCAATGATCTATCTAAACAACAAACAATCGTAACTACTACTTCGGCTCGAAGTGAGGTAATTAACCTTAAGTAAATAAATTAGGCTAAATATATAAAGATTTAAATATAATGTAAATATTAGATTAAGACAGGAGCCCAGCTAATTAGAAAAAAAAACTCCATTCCATATCATAAAAAAATAAACAAAAAATTAAGACTACATAAATATTTGATATAAATTCTAAAATAATTAGAATATTTATGTATATGCTATTTATATTTCAACGATTATATAAATTTTTGGCTTCATTAATTGAGGTACTCTTCATGGGAAGCTTGGGAGACATCTGGCATCTGTACATTGTATTAGGTAACGATGTGTTTAGGAAGAGATAAACATTTGTCAGCACTTTCTTTAAAACAAAGTCCAAGGGCTAGTAGACATGAATTTTTAAAAATCCTCCAACTAGGCTATTTTATACAAAAATATTGTTCTTTGCTTATTAGCACTTCCCATGCAGTGCAGAAAACATTCTGTGAAGTGAATCGGAATTGATGAAGCCAACTGAATCAGTGAAAGGTTGATTTGTCTTCTTACAATTATTATTATTATTATTATTATTATTATTATTATTATTATTATTATTATTATTATTATTATTATTATTATTATTATTATTATTGTCATCTACTACCATCATGGATAGAAAGTCAATAATTCAATTATATGTGTCGAGATAAAGTCACGCTTGCTGAATGGATAAAGAAAAATTTGAGAGACTGAAGGAATTGGTGAGGTATCAAATTGTCACCAGTATGTATGAATGTTTTTTCAAGGTAATATTGATTAAAATAGAACATGTAATATTTAAAATATTTCAAAAAAAAAAAAAAAGAGCAAGCTGGATTCACATAAAGTAGGGGATGAGATGATCAGATTCTTATTTCCCAAATTATAGCTGAACAGTGTAAAAAACTAAAATCCCTTTTTGTTTTATTTGATGTAGTATGTTAAAAGATATTCTGATGCCTATTGGAATACCAGAAAACGCTTTCAAACACCATTATGGATATGCATAATGTAACTTGCTGATGGTAACCTCACAAATTCATTTTAAGTCAAAACTGAAGTACCACAAGGTGGAATACTGTTCCCTCTACGGTTTAATATGGTGATTGATTGTTATAAACAAGGTAATGCAAAGAAGGAATAATGGCATTTAATAAAAAGCGACCTGAAATTTTGATCTTGATTACGCAGATATAGATATAATTGCCTGTTTAATGGATGAAATATCAAAGGTTATTGACAAGTTAGTACTGGATGGGAGAAAGGTTAAATGGTGATCAACCAGAAGAAGACTGAGATCATGCAGAGTTCAGATAAGAAACTTGTATAAGCGGATGAACAACCTAATGGATTAAAGAGAACTTTGGGTGTAGAGGAAATGGCCCCCTAAATCCCGATAAAGTCACTGGCAGTGAAGTACTGTATTAGGTTTAATTTGATAGATAAGATATCTTTATGGATTTTAATGGGGCCGACCGGCTAATGCCGTCTGTTGAGGAGAGGACTTTGGCATCTATATCACTTAATAAGATGACTTAGGGCATGTCTAAACAGGATTGAATTTTGCATGTGCCGTTCTGTTTTGCGACGCAGGAGAGATTAATCCTGAAAATTATTATTTTTTAAATTCCATCTCCTTTCTTGATACTTTATATTGAGACCTGGTATTGCTACCCTATAAAGCCCTGATGTAGACTTCCAACACAATAGAGAGGTTTTGTCTTAAAGTAATTTTTTGCTAGATATGAATTTTTCCATTATGGTACAAAAATAAGCCCTAGAGATCAGGGGAAGAAAAGGGCTTTATTTGATTGTTTTTTATTTTCTTTCTGAGTTATATACCAAATTTCAATGCTATATCCTAAAACTAAGGAAGAAGATAGAGTTTGAAGGTCAATATGAATAGTTTTGTGATACGGGCATTCAAAATTTTTCTTTGTACTTTTACAAAGAAAATATTAATAAATCATGATTAATATGAATATTATGTTCCTTTTTGGATATCAATAAACCAAAACAATGCTATTTATCAGAATTTAATCATGAATAATGATCCCTTTCATCAATATCTTACTTCTTTAGGCGAGACTGGCACTCCATTATCATTTTCCTTCACTAACTTTGCTAATATCACCAATAATACCTACTTTTGAACTTTTATTAGAGCAAATTCCCCTATTCCTTATGTTAGCGAGATGTTTAGATTTTCTTTTCCTCTTTGGTATATCTTTAAAACTATGGGAGATGATACAATTTGAAAGTGAATAAGTATAATTATGAGAACGGCCATACAAAGATTTTCTTTCTATTTTTGCAAAGGCAATATTAATAGATCATAATTATCATGAATTTATGTTTCTTTTAAAATATTAATAAACCAAAACAATGTTAGTTATCAAAAGTTAATCATAAATGAAGATCCCTTTGCTCAATATCTTCATTCTTTAGGCGAGGTGGTCGCTCCTTCATCATCTTTCACCTTCACTAACTCCGAATTATTTTCTTCCTTATGTTAGCGAGATATTGAAATTGTCTTTTCATATTTGGCATGGTGAAATGCATGCCAGAACCCCCGCCTCCCCTCCCCCCCCCCCCCAAAAAAAAAAAAAAAAAAAAAACATACGTAATAGCAAGATAATGTCAGAGGTCAAACTCAGACGTGTACTCTCTCTGAGGTTTGTGATAGGGTATACTCATAAAACTTCCTATCTTGTGACTTATGGAATTTGTACAGATATCATTGCTCACAATATCTTTTATATTAGAATGTAGTAATAACAAAAATTACAATAACAGAAGAAATACTTCATTTTCTTGTAGGATCAATGGTTTTGGTTTATTGAGTTACTTTTAATAATTACCCTGTAACTATTAAAGTAAGAGGAATTTTGACAAGATATTTTGTATATGTATTCTCCATTGCCATTCGAATCTCAGTGAATTTTTTAAGATTTTGTGTTTTTCATCGTATAGCTGTTGGGCCCCTTAATCTTGAGGCCTGGTGGAAAGATCTTACTGGAATTGACTAGCCTTTAATGAATTTAGCCAATGAATCCTTACTTGTTCGTTTCAAGTAAGAAGTAATATCTAGAATTTCGAAGGAGATAATAGGGCTTCAAAACTTCCAGTAACTATTATCAATAAATAAATTGGATAAAAGCAAGGATACGTTTTTCACTTTAATTAGAATTAGTATATATTGGTGGTGTTTGCTCCAAATAATATAAATCATAGCCATCATCTTCAACAAATTTCAATAGAATTCCTTTGAATAGAAAAAAAAACTCAATCTAATACACAGCAAAAGAACTGCACATACTACCGTGCTAGACGGTATATCTTAGCAATCCATGTTTGCTAACGGTTATACTCGTATAAGCAGATGAGCAATTTGGTGGATTAATGAGAGCTTTGGGGTGTTGAGGAAATGCCCCACTAAATCTCGATGAAGTCACTGGCATAAGGGTGACAGATTGGGTTTAAGGCGTTGGACAAACGGTCTCTTCGACTTTTACTCCTGATGCCTGGTGGTTGATCTTACTAGAATTAGTATGGATTGGCAGGGGTCACTTACCTTAGTTAGACAGGTATTGCACATCACAAGAAACTCGCTATCCTTTGATGTATCGAGCCAATGAATCCTCTATGGATTTAGTCAGTCATGGATAGAGAATATGAAAGAATGGCACCCATTCCTGGGTGTAGCTGAGTGCTAAGAATCTCCCGGTTTATAAATGCTAAAGAAAAATTTAGAATAGGTAATTGGAATGTTAGAACCATGAATCCGATTGGGAAGTTACAGCAAGTGGAGAGTGAATTTATGAAATATAGTTTGGATATCCTTGCCCTAAGTGAAACACGTTATAAGGAGATTGGTAAGAAAATATCAGACCAAGGGAATATATATATATTTACTCAGGAACATCATATGGAGTTGGAAGAGAATGATGATGACACCAAAAGTAGAGGAGGCATTAACCGAGTGGAGAAGTGTAAACAGTAGACTGTTACTTGCAAAGTTCAAATCAAAGCAGTGCAATATGAGTATTATAGTTTGCTATGCCTCAACAAATGATTCCTATGAAGAATGGAAAGATGAATACTATGGACATCTGCAGAGGATAATAGAGAAGATCCCTGATAGAGATATGAAAATTGTGACTGGCGACTTCAATACTACATTTGGAAGAAATAATCAAGGAATACAGAATGTGATGGTTGCTGAGGGTCTTGGCGAAGTTGCAAATGAAAATGGAGCACATTTCATAAGTTTCTCTTCAGCAAACAATCTTGTCATTGGAGGTACTCTGTTCCAATATAAGAATATCCACAAGTATACATGGTCTTCACCATGTGGCTATTACAAAAATCAGATAGATCACATTACCATTAATAATGAGAGAAAGAGAACTCTGAGAAATGTAAGAAGCTGTAGAGTTGCAGATATTGGTAGTGATCACCATCTCCTCATTGCCACACTGAAATTAAAACTGAAAGCATCCAACAGATATATAGATAGAATACCTAGGTTTGATACAACTAAGCTTTTAGAGGAAGAGCACAGAGTAACATTTGCAATTGAATGTAGGAATCGATTTGCAGTCCTAGAGACTAATGAAGAACAGTGTGATATCAAGAACGTATATCAGTCAGTTGGTAGTGAAGTCTTGGGACACATTTACAAGGAGAAAGCCTTGAATATAGAATGATACTTGGGATACTATAAAGAGGAGACAAAGACAGAAATTGATTGTTGAAAGTTTTCGAGGAAGTAATAAAAATTACATGGTAAAATATGCTAAGTATTCCAGTATTGACAGCGAGGTCAAAAGAAAAGCCAGGAATGACTGGAGAGAGTATTCAGACAGTAAAGCAGATGAGGCCGACAAAGCTATGGATTCACGAAGTGACTGTGGTGTGATAATTGCTCATAAAGCTATTAATGAAATCTCAACTGGGGCAAAGAAGATGAATCATAGAGCCAATAAAAAGAGAGATGGCTCTGTTATAGCAACAGAAGATAAAGAAAGACAACGTTGGATGGAACACTTTAGTGAGGTTATGAATAGGACATATAAACGGAATAATTTGATTGATATACCTGAAGGTGATGAAGACCTTGATGTGCCCATGAATGAATTCAGTGTGTTTGAATGTGGAGCTATCCTTAAAAAACTAGAGGGAAAGCTCGGTGGAGAAGGATTGGACTGGATTGGTGATAGGAATTTGGCACACCTAGAATATGCCGACGATACTGTCCTTGTTAGTAAAACATCACAGGATTTGTAATGTTTGCTTACCAGAATGCATGAAATATCACACGAGGTGGGGCTAAAAATAAATAGAAAAAAGACAGAGATGATGAGAACAGAGTAGGCAATGGAAGATGAAATATCAATCGGAGGAGAAATTATTAATTAAGGTAGAATCATTTAAGTATTTAGGACTAAAATCTCCAATTCAGTCTTTAAAATTAAAGTTTAGTGAAAGATGAAAAAAAAAAAACAAATCAGACAATGGCTAGGTTAAGTGAAATTTGGAAATCAAATCGCCTAAAATTACATATAAAAATTAGACTATATATCAGTTTAGTGAGATCGGTATTACTCTATATACATGAGTCATGGTATGACAATGAAACAATCTCCAATAGATTTAGTAGATTTGATAATAAAGCCCTCAGAAGGATATTGCAAGTTATATGCTAGAACAGGATTAGAAATGAAACTATAATAGAGATTAATCAAATGCCACATTTGAATAAGATCATGATGAGTGGTAGATAGAGATGGTTTGGGCATGCTCTTTGCAATCCACAAGAGAGATATTAGTTCACCAAACGTTCAGCTGGGCTACACAAGGCACTAAAAGAATTAGAAGACCCAGGCCTACATGGCTAGGGAATATAAAGTGCGAATTAGGAGATGATGAATGGAGAAATATTGAATTAGAAGCTCAAGACAGAGACGACTGGCGAAATCTAACCGAGACCCTTTGCGCCAATAGACGTAGGAGGAGATGATGATAAATATATATATATATATATATATATATATATATATATATATATATATATATATATATATATATATATATATATATATATATATATATATAGATAGATAGATAGATTGTATATACATAAATACATATATGTATACACAAAACATATATATATATATATATATATATATATATATATGTGTGTATATATATATACACACACACACACACACACACACACATATATATATATATATATATATATATATATATATATATATATATATATATATATATATATATATATATATATATATATATATAAATATATATATATAGATACACACACACACACACACATATATATATATATATATATATATATATATATATATATATATATATATATATATATATATATATATGTGTGTGTGTGTGTGTGTGTGTGTGTGTGTGTGTGTGTGTGTGTGTGTGTGTGTATGAACAATCGTCTTTTATAATTGATCCTATGCAAGACAAACGCCTCAGACATGTGCATTCACACTTATCTTTCTATACCAATTAATAC
>NC_090751.1:78109484-78114484 GCF_036898095.1 Palaemon carinicauda
ATATATATATATATATATATATATATATATATGTATATATATATATATATATATATATATATATATATATATATATATATATATATATATATATATATATATGTATACATATATATATATATATATATATATATATATATATATATATATATATATATATATATATATATATATATATATATATATATATATATATATATATATATATATATATATATATATATATATATATATATATATATATATATGTATATATATATATATATATATATATATATATATATATATATATATATATATATATATATGTATATATATATATATATATATATATATATATATATATATATATATGTATATATATATATATATATGTATACATATATATATATATATATATATATATATATATATATATATATATATATATATATATATATATATATATATATACATATATATATATATATATATATATATATATATATATATATATATATATGTGTGTGTGTATGTATATATGTATTTAAATATATATATATATATATATATATATATATATATATATATATATATATATATATATATATATATATATATATATTTGGGCTCAGGCCATGTCCTCCTGATGGAAGGGTTCTTATAGGTAGCCTTTTAAGGTATATTTACTACAGTGATACTACCAGAGAATTGAACCAAAGGTCTCCAGGATTCTAACTCCTGGCGCGAGTATCCAATAAAGGACATCACTTAACATCAGGGAACGTATTCTAGATACGACACATGACAATCTTCACCCTGAATAGATTTAACAATTTGAAGAAAGGGGTGCCGTTCTAATTGCCGTGTGGAGCTCTTTCCCTACTACTACCGTGACAACATTCTTATTCTAAACCTGCTAAGACTGTTGTGCTCCTCTTTAGCCTGAAGTTTTTTACTAGTTTCTTGTAATTTCCACATGCAATCTCCAGCATCTTCGTCATCTAGAAAGCGGAGTATTAATTTTTTCCTATGTGTAAATATAGTCTCCCTTTTCAGAGTTAAATTCCAATAATTTAAGTGTTTGGGTGAGCGTTGCTGAGATCGGTGGTAGCTATTTTACGTCTGCTGTCGCCCGTTTCATTCGCATATTATTTAGCTAGTAAGGCGACACTTCCCGGTTTTAAAGCTATAATACTAGCTAGTTATTCCTATTATACAAACTGTGATATTGCATACATGAAAATTATTCTTTTTTCTATTATGTGACTTTACTTATCGCATACTTGCGGGAACCCCGGTGGTACCGATTACCTTGGCCGGGGCTCCTACCAGAGCAAGGCTACTCTTGCTCATATATACATTAGTAAAGTAATTCGCCCTGTTTAGCCTCGCCCTTATCATTTCTTCTTGATTCGTATGAGATGTTACATTCTTTAGAATCTATCGACAAGTTACGATAATTATTCTTTCTCAGAGAGAAGAGGCTAAACCCTTCCTCCCTCGCCCGCCGTTATAGGCGGCAGCCACTGTCTCTCTTCATCGCCGGCATGTAGAACGATGTTTTTACTGCCCCCGGCTTTGATTCAGATAGTGACATAATCAGGGTGCCCTTGTCATGCCGTCGACAATGTCGTCAGTACAGGAAGCTATGCTTCCCCAGCTCATTGTTTGAGGAAGGTGGCATACCTATCACCACCTCTGATATCAATGAACTATAAGACCCCCAACCCCTTACTCCCTCTGTCCTATAGTGACTCCATGCCGTCACAAGGTTCTTTCACCGGTATCCTGATAATCATCCCGGCTTGCTAGGATGAATGCGTTACCGGCTGGTACCCCGACGGCGGCAATCAGCTCAGCCGTCTCTGCCACCTTCCCCCTAACTCCCTTCCTTCACAGGAAGGTAATAAAATTGGGGGAAGATTAAGATGGCTTCTGACGACTTCCGGTGAAAAACCTAACATACTTTGGATAGTCCTTAGCTCTCTCTTGAGCTGCCATCCACATAATTGCCAGCGGCAGGCCCTTTGTGGATGGGTGGGAGCCAGAATCTGATAGTTTCTTTCCCCTTCTATTGGAATTTTCATTCTGGGTAGGGTACAGTAGGCAGTCTTATAGTCCTCCTACACTTCCAGTAGTTATGTTCATTCATAACAGTAGGAAACTCTCCTTCCTTAATCTTTCGCTCTCTCTCAGCAAATGGCCTGGGAGGGGAAATACAGATGTGTCTTTTCTTATTTCCTTTCAAGCCTACTATCCTAATCTACCATAAACAATAGTGATTACTATTTTATTAAAAATTGTATGCCTTTATATCAATGATATAGAAAAGAAAAATACTCATTAGTATTTTTCCTTTTACAGGATGACCCTATGGAGAAGTGCGGATTGATGTTCTGCAACCACAAGGGGAAAGACTTCTGTGGTCACGAGATGTGCAGGACTCATGCCTCCTGCGGCGTCGTCATAGGAGTCCTAAAGTATTGGGACCCGAAGGGTTGCCCCACCTGCTCAACCCTGCTGGCCAACTGCTTCAGTGAAGCCCCCTTAGTTACCCAAGAGATTGGGGATACAGCGAGGGACACCCTTTGCAAGTGGGTAAGAGGGTTCCAAAAGAACTCTCCAGGACCATATTTGCCCAATGACTAGCTGAAGTGCTTACTGTTCCCTAAGGCTCTGCCGAGTGCTGTGGTGTCTCAGGAACCACTCGTGTCCCCCTTCGTACAACTGAAGATTGATTCGGACATTAACAAGGCAATAGAAGACATGGACACCCTCAGCCTGCCATTATGGCATACCAACCTCTGCCGTCAACCTCCTCGGCCGCAACTCCACAACCTGTTGACCAGGTTATCGCAAACGAAGGGATCTCTTCAACGAATGATGGAGTCGTTCCAACGGGAACAGGAGATGATGCGGGAATCGATTAAGCAGCAGCAAAGGTTGTTGCAGGAGAAGATGGACCGCTTCGGAACCACCAAGGGCACCTCTCAGAAGCCTCTTAGAATGTTTGATCTCCCTCATTGCTCCAAAACCAATCCTTGGAGGTATGCGGAGCATATGCCAATCATTAATGGGAAACTGTTAGTTTCCGAGAAGTTGGGAGCCAGGCAAATTGAAAACCCTGAGTTCAGGCCTAACTTTTCAGCCTATCCAGATTTCTATGTGAAACTGCGGAACGAGAATGCGACCCAAAAAGAAATGATCCCCAAAAAGGTCATCGTGTTTGAACACGAGAAGGCGCAAGCCATTTTCCTGAAGGCCTTGAAGGGAACCAGATATACCAACTCCAAAGTCTCAGCACTGAGCAAGAAGCCCCTCACCTTTCTTGCTCCTTCCTCCATCTCTTTCCCCTTTATGGAGAGAGCACTAGACTTTGCTGTCAAGGCAATCGATGAGGGAAAACCATGTCCGACCCTAGAGGAATGCAAGCCATTCTTTCTAACACCGCCTACCTGCGAGAAGTGGAAGGATGTCCACCTAACCTTCTCCATCTCTAAGTTATACCCAGAGATTGCAGGACAACAGTTCAATGAGAACCTTCCAAAGTTGCCAGACCATCTTCTGAGGAAGGAACAGGAGTCGAAGGAGAAACTTGTGACTTCCCTCTCTCATCAGAACTGTCTGGAAATGAGTGCAGGTCAACATAATGCCCCCGAAAGGTTCCTCATCCTGGCCAAATCTCACATGGGTACCCTTTTGAAAGACATATATGCTTTCTTCAGAACGAGGAGAACTTGTAGAGAGTTCGTCTTGGCTTCAGCAACCATCAGACACGAACCAAGGAAGCTGATTACCTTGAGAGTCTGGGATAAAGACCTTTTCCCACAGGAACTGGTCCAAGAGGTCATTGTGAGAGCAACTATGGAGAACAGGAACCTTCTTCAAAAGTGGGTCATGTCCTCACAAAGGAAATCTTCCTTGGAAGTAGGTCCTCAGCCCAAAAACAAAAGGGCAAAGAGACCACTTAGACCTGCACAACTCCCCATCATGACTATAACCACGATGCCTCAGACCACCTTCCAGATGGTCCCTCAACAGCTGGTAGCCCAGTCACCAGTATTTAACCCCACCTTTGAGAGGTAGTCAGCTTCCTTTTGCCCCATTAAGAAAGGAAAAGGTCCTAAGAGAAGTTCTTCAGGAGATAACTTCACTTGGGGCCGAGGAGGACGTGGTTACGGAAACAAATTAGTAGGACCCCCCAAGCAATGAGGGGTTCCAAGTAGGGGGCAGACTACATCACTTTTGGGATAGCTGGACCTTCGATCCCTGGGCCCAGATTTCAGAACACTTATGCTTCAAGATCAACTGCAAAAAGTCTCGTCTCACTCCAGCTCAACAGTTCCAGTGGCTAGGAATCCAAGGGAACTTAAAGTCACACCACCTCTCCATTCCATCCAAGAAGATGAGAAAAATAGCGGGATCTGTCAGGAGACTAATCCGTCACAAGAGGATTTCAAGACGCCAAGAGGAAAGAGTATTGATCTCTCTCTAGTTTGCAGCAGTGACAGACCCTGTGCTAAAGGCACATTTTAAAGATGCGTCAGGACTCTGGAAGAAATATTCATCAAACGCTCGAAGAAATCAACTATTGGTTGACCTGGACCTTGTTGCACACGCAATTAAGGCCGTGGTCAACAGCCAAGAGGCTAGCACGGACAATTCCCCTGCAACCACCACAACCATCAGTGGTGATACACACGGATGCTTCTTTGGAAGGATGTGGAGGTCATTCTCACGACAAAAAAGTGCAAGGGAATTGGTCGCACTAGTTCAAAACATTTCATATCAACATTTTGGAAACTATGGCAGTATTCCTATCGTTGAAGAGACTATCCCCTCACAGATCAATCCACATCAGATTAGTCCTGGACAATGAGGTGATAGTAAAGTGTCTAACTCGACAAGGCTTGAGGTCACCCTACATCAACCATGTGATGCTAGCCATCTTCTACCTGGCAAGGAGGAAGGGATGGCACCTATCAGCAGTTCACCTGCAAGGGTTCCGCAATATGACG
>NC_090751.1:78124484-78129484 GCF_036898095.1 Palaemon carinicauda
GTTACATTCTCTAGAATCTATCGACAAGTTACGATAATTATTCTTTCTCAGAGAGAAGAGGCTAAACCCTTCCTCCCTCGCCCGCCGTTATAGGCGGCAGCCACTGTCTCTCTTCATCGCCGTCATGTAGAACGATGTTTTTACTGCCCCTGGCTTTTATTCAGATAGTGACATACTCAGGGTGCCCTTGTCATGCCGTCGACAATGTCGTCAGCACAGGAAGCTATGCTTCCCCAGCTCATTGTTTGAGGAAGGTGGCATACCTATCGCCACCTCTGATATCAATGAACTATAAGACCCTCAACCCCTTACTCCCTCTGTCCTATAGTGACTCCATGCCGTCACAAGGTTCTTTCACCGGTATCTTGATAATCATCCCGGCTTGCTAGGATGAATGCGTTACCGGCTGGTACCCTGACGGCGGCAATCAGCTCAGCCGTCTCTGCCACCTTCCCCCTAACTCCCTTCCTTCACAGGAAGGTAATAAAATTGGGGGAAGATTAAGATGGCTTCTGACGACTTCCGGTGAAAAACCTAACATACTTTGGAAAGTTCTCAGCTCTCTCTTGAGCTGCCATCCACATAATTGCCAGCGGCAGGCCCTTTGTGGATGGGTGGGAGCCAGAATCTGATAGTTTCTTTCCCCTTCTATTGGAACTTTCATTCTGGTAAGGATACAGTAGGCAGTCTTATAGTCTTCCTACATTTCCAGCAGTTATGTTCATTCATATCAGTAGGAAACTCTCCTTCCTTAATCTTTCGCTCTCTCTCTATCAGTTAGCACCCTCAGGTACTAACCTAAAACCAGTAGTGTCTGCCGGCAAACTACTGTATACAACTATACAGTAGAACACATATCTTCTAACATACTCTGTGTTTACTATCACACACTATTGTTGGGACCACGATAGTCTATTGAGGTTCAGTATTCCCTCAACAACCAGATGTTTTCCTCAATCATCAGGGACTTAGAATATCCGATCGGTATTAATGTAATATTACAGGTGGATAATGTTAGTATAAGCTATTTACTAACAATAACTCTAGTTCCTAGAGTTTCTCTACCTTGTATCCTCCCTATCAGGGAAACTAAATATTATTACTGACGGAGGTCTCAGCAAATGGCCTGGGAGGGGAAATACAGATGTGTCTTTTCTTATTTCCTTTCAAGCCTACTATCTTAAGCTACTATAAACAATAGTGATTACTATTGTTATTAATAACTGTATGCCTTTATATCAATGATATAGAAAAGAAAAATACTCATTAGTATTTTTTCTTTTACAGAATGACCCTATGGAGAAGTGCGGATCGATGTTCTGCAACCACAAGGGGAAAGACTTCTGTGGTCATGAGATGTGCAGGACTCATGCCTCCTGCGGCGTCGTCATAGGAGTCCTAAAGTATTGGGACCCGAAGGTTTGCCCCACCTGCTCAACCCTGCTGGCCAACTGCTTCAGTGAAGCCCCCTTAGTTACCCTAGAGATTAGGGATACAGCGAGGGACACCCTTCGCAAGTGGGTAAGAGGGTTCCAAAAGAACTCTCCAGGACCATATTTGCCCTATGACTAGCTGAAGTGCTTACTGTTCCCTAAGGCTCTGCCGAGTGCTGTGGTGTCTCAAGAACCACTCTGGTCCCCCTTCGTACAACTGAAGATTGATTCGGACATTAACAAGGCAATAGAAGACATGGACACTCTCAGCCTGCCATTATGGCATACCAACCTATGCCGTCAACCTCCTCGGCCGCAACTCCACAACCTGTTGACCAGGTTATCGCAAACGAAGGGATCTCTTCAACGAATGATGGAGTCGTTCCAACGGGAACAGGAGACGATGCGGGAATCGATTAAGCAGCAGCAAAGGTTGTTGCAGGAGAAGATGGACCGCTTCGGAACCACCAAGGGCACCTCTCAGAAGCCTCTTAGAATGTTTGATCTCCCTCATTGCTCCAAAACCAATCCTTGGAGGTATGCGGAGCATATGCCAATCATTAATGGGAAACTGTTAGTTTCCGAGAAGTTGGGAGCCAGGCAAATTGAAAACCCTGAGTTCAGGCCTAACTTTTCAGCCTATCCAGATTTCTATGTGAAACTGCGGAACGAGAATGCGACCCAAAAAGAAATGATCCCCAAAAAGGTCATCGTGTTTGAACACGAGAAAGCGCAAGCCATCCTCCTGAAGGCCTTGAAGGGAGCCAGATATACCAACTCCAAAGTCTTAGCACTGAGCAAGAAGCCCCTCACCTTTCTTGCTCCTTCCTCCATCTCTTTCCCCTTTATGGAGAAAGCACTAGACTTTGCTGTCAAGGCAATCGATGAGGGAAAACCATGTCCGACCCTAGAGGAATGCAAGCCATTCTTTCTAACACCGCCTACCTGCGAGGAGAAGTGGAAGGATGTCCACCTAACCTTCTCCATCTCTAAATTATACCCAGAGATTGCAGGACAACAGTTCAGTGAGAACCTTCCGAAGTTGCCAGACCACCTTCTGAGGGAGGAACAGGAGTCGAAGGAGAAACTTGCGACTTCCCTCTCTCATCAGAACTGTCTGGAAATGAGTGCAGGTCAACATAATGCCCCCGAAAGGTTCCTTTTCCTGGCCAAATCTCACATGGGTACACTTTTTAATGACATATATGCTTTCTTCAGAGCGAGGAGAACTTGTAGAGAGTTCGTCTTGGCTTCAGCAACCATCAGACACGAACCAAGGAAGCTGATTAACTTGAGAGTCTGGGATAAAGACCTTTTCCCACAGGAACTGGTCTAAGAGGTCATTGCGAGAGCAACCATGGAGAACAGGAACCTTCTCCAAAAGTGAGTCATGTTCCTCACAAAGGAAATCATCCTTGGAAGCAGGTCCTCAGCCCAAAAACAAAAGGGCAATGAGACCACGTAGACCTGCACAATTCCCCATCATGACTATAACCACGATGCCTCAGACCACCTTCCAGATGGTCCCTCAACAGCTGGTAGCCCAGTCACCAGTATTTAACCCTACCTTTGAGATGTAGTTAACTTCCTTTTGCCCCAGTCAGAAAGGAAAAGGTCCTAAGAGAAGTTCTTCAGGAGATAACTTCACTTGGGGCCGAGGAGGACGTGGTTACGGAAACAAATTAGCAGGACCCCCCAAGCAATGAGGGGTTCCAAGTAGGGGGCAGACTACATCCCTTTTGGGATCGCTGGACCTTCGATCCCTGGGCCAAGATTTTAGAACACCTATGCTTCAAGATCAACTGCAAAAAGTCTCGTCTCACTCCAGCTCAACAGTTCCAGTGGCTAGGAATCCAAGGGAACTTAAAGTCACACCACCTCTCCATTCCATCTAAGAAGATGAGAAAAATAGCGGGATCTGTCAGGAGACTAATCCGTCACAAGTGGATTTCAAGACGCAAAGAGGAAAGAGTATTGATCTCTCTCCAGTTTGCAGCAGTGACAGACCCTGTGCTAAAGGCACATTTGAAAGATGCGTCAGGACTCTGGAAGAAATATTCATCAAACGCTCGAAGAAATCAACTAATGGTTGACCTGGACCTTGTTGCACACGCAATTAAGGCCGTGGTCAACAGCCAAGAGGCTAGCACGGACAATTCCCCTGCAACCACCACAACCATCAGTGGTGATACACACGGATGCTTCTTTGGAAGGATGTGGAGGTCATTCTCACGACAAAAAAGTGCAAGGGAATTGGTCGCACCAGTTCAAAGCATTTCATACCAACATTTTGGAAGCTATGGCAGTATTCCTATCGTTGAAGAGACTATCCCCTCACAGATCAATCCACATCAGATTAGTCCTGGACAATGAGGTGATAGTAAAGTGTGTAAATAGACAAGGCTTGAGATCACCCTACATCAACCATGTGATGCTAGCCATCTTCTACCTGGCAAGGAGGAAAGGATGGCACCTATCAGCAGGTGAAAGCCCATAGAGACAGAATGTTCCCTAGACGCAGACTCATTCTCCTTCATCTCGGAAAAAGTCCCAGAACTGCAGATCGACCTCTTCGCAACGAGCGACAACAAGAAACTATCTCATTACTTAGCCCCTTACATGGACCCTCAAGCAGAAGAGATGGATGCCATGTCCCTCACCTGGAGCAGGTGGAATTGCATTAGCCTGTTTCCACTAACCAATCTCCTGCTAAGAGTCCTTGACAAGCTAAGATCCTTCAGATGGACAGCAGCAGTAGTAGCCCCCAAGTGGCCTAAAATCAATTGGTTCACTCTAGTCCTAGAGTTGAAACTAAAGCTGTTTCCTCTGCTGAATCTAGTGCTATCTCATCTGGTCCAGAAGTCGACTGTCTACGCTTCATCCTCGAGAACCAGCAACCTATATCTCTTGATTTCCTCACCTTAGCAGCGAACAAAAAGTTTGGAATCTCGAAGGATATATTTGACTTTATCGAGGGGTACAAGTCAAGTTCGACTAAAAGGCAATCCTTTGTGAAAGCAAGGAAACCGACAGAGATATCGATAGATTTCTGTCTTGCATTCTTCATACACCTCCAACAACAAGGCCTGGACTCTAGTACAATTACTTCTTGTAAATCAGCCCTAGCTAGACCACTTCTGTACGCTTTTGAGGTGTACCTCTCAGGTGAAATCTTTAATAAGATCCCGAAAACATGCACTAGACTCAAGCCAGCAGCCCCACCAAAGCCCATCAAGTGGTCTTTGGACAAAGTCTTGCACTATGCTTCGAACCTAGACAATGAGGATTTTACTCTAAAGGATTTAACACAGAAAGTAATTTTTCTGTTCGCAATTAACTCGGGGGCTAGAGTTAGTGAAATAGAGGCCTTATCCAGAAACTAAGGCCATATCAGTTCCTAGATCCAGGAGAAAGGAACCTTTTTCCTGATCCTGCCTTTCTTGCCAAGAACGGGCTACCCACCAAGAGTTGGGGTTCTTGGAGAATCTGCCCATTGAAGGAAGATGCCTCTCTGTGCCCAGTAGAGTGTCTTAAGGTCTATCTTCGAAGAACTTTAAACTTAAAGGA
>NC_090751.1:78134484-78149484 GCF_036898095.1 Palaemon carinicauda
AGACGTTTTGCCAGAAGACGTTCAAAAACTTTAGATAATATGGGAGTTATGGAAATTGGGCGGTAATCAGTGGGACTTGAGCTACCACAAACACATTTACATAGAGGAGTAACATTACCAATTCCCACTAGTGCTAAAAGATCCTCTTCTTGCTAACTTGCGCAAAATAACAGATAACTTTGGAGCTAAGAAATCTGCTGTCTTTATAAAAAACAAAGGAAAAATACCATTTGGGTCTACACCTCCATAAGCATCAAGGTCCATCAACAGAGCTTTAATCTCACGAGATCGAAAAGCTAAACTAGTTAGTTTAGCCTCAGGAAAACAGGAATGAGGATGTTCAAGTTTTTCATTACTCTGTTTACTGTCAAAAACATCAGCCAAAAGGGTTGCCTTTTCCTTTGGACAGTGAGTGACTGAGCCATCTGGTTTAAGTAAAGGAGGAACTGTTGCATCTACACCAAAGAGTGCAGATTTATATATATATATATATATATATATATATATATATATATATATATATATATATATATATATATATACATATATATATATATATATATATATATATATATATATATATATATATATATATGTATATATATATGTATATATATATACATAGTATATATATATATATATATATATATATATATATATATATATATGTATATATATATATATATATATATATATATATATATATATATATATATATATATATATATATATCTATATATATATCTGTATATATATATATATATATATATATATATATATATATATATATATATATTGATATATATATATATATATATATATATATATATATATATATATATAAATATATATATATATATATATATATATATATATATATATATATATATATATATATATATATATATATATACAGTATATATATATATATATATATATATATATATATATATATATATATATATATATATATATATATATATATATATATATATATATATATATTATATATATATATATATACATATATATATATATATATATATATATATATACATATATATATATATATATATATATATATATATATATATATATATATATATATGTGTGTGTGTGTGTATATAGATATTTATATATATATATATATATATATATATATATATATATATATATATATATATATATATATATATATATATATATATATATATATATATATATATAAAATCAGCTGCTACTTGTCCAATGCAGAACATCAGTGTCACCCATATCCTTCTACTCATGTCTGTTTATGGTCTTTCTATGACATTTTTCACACGCACATTTCTCAGTTTGTCAATATTTTGCAATCTCTAGAGAACCATTCAACCATTCTTACCTGTTATTTTTGCTAAATGTACTTTCTATGTCCATTTGTTTTTCTTATATGTTTGAATAACATCTACTTTTCTTTGCTCTCGTATCCATGTTGCACTCTTCCTGTTACTTAGTGTTAATCCCAGCATTAGCTATTCCATTTCTCTTTGAATAGTTACTAGCTTATTTTTTTAGGTTATAGTAAGGCTCCATGTTTCTGATGCATAAGTTATTACTGGGAGGAAACTCTGGCTAAATACTTATATTTCCAGAAAAAGTGGCAATTTATTATTCATAACCTCATTTTGTTTAGGAAAACTCTCTATCCTATTTTTATCCTTCTTTTGATTTTACCTCATGTTTTGGAGAAACACTTTATGTCTGTCCTAAGTACGTATATTTATAAACAATCTCTAGAGTTTTGTCCATAACCCTTATTCGTTGTCTGTCTGCATTTTAATTGACCATAATCCAATATATACTAATATTCATTTTCACTGATAAATTTCTGTTTTCTCTATTCAAATAATATACAAAATATATATATATATATATATATATATATATATATATATATATATATATATATATATATATATATATATATATATATATTTATATATATATATATATATATATATATATATATATATATATATATATATATATATATATATATATATATATGTGTGTGTGTGTGTGTGTGTGTGGGTGTGTGTGTGTGTGTTAATGTATTTATGTCAGATTTTAGTACTTTATTTGTGAAAGGGACTTGTACCATCTGTATGTCACACGATCGTACACAGTAGCGACATTTCTCTTTTTTTATATATATTATCCTTTGTATCTTCGCTCTCCCCTCGCACTGACAGCAACTTCTATTAACCTGTCTGCCTACTTCATTATTAACTGTAAACAGAACTGGTTGCCGGTTTGACAAGAAATAGCATGTTTGTATTTTGTGACTTTCTTACTGGGCCCTAGTATGTACATATACTCGATGTGTCTGTAATAATGTTACTCAGTTGCATTCATCTCGCCTTTGACTCCCAACGTACTCTTGGAACGTCATATTGGTGACCCCGGAAATCGACTCGCTCCTCCTGCCTTTCCCCCCTCACTGTTACTGTTTCGTCTTTTGCCAGTAGAGAGGCGTTTGCTTGGTTTCAGCACACAGAAGTCCAGTGACTCGCTCAACCCCCAAAGCAGATTATATTCCTTCGGCAATACCCGACTACACCTTCCTAGAAATTTCTGACTGCCTTTGTGAACAGGGAGACACTACAATAGCGTATGGCACCCTCAAAACATACTGTCTGCAGCAATACTCCCTGTCGTCAGTCACCCGTTTAGCAAAGCTTTTTCAGCTTTCTCAACAACCGTTGTGGGACGAAAGGGCTTCGCTTGCCCTCTAGGGAAATGACCAGTATCGCTGGCCTGCAACCTGCTGCAGACGGCTTTCCTTGAGAGGTGAACCTGCAATGTGCCCATTGGGTAGGATGTTTACCCGAACCTGTACGCGTTGCCATACCCGATGTCGATAGTTTACCCATAAAGGACTTGATGACTAAAGCCAACATCCACCTGGTAGCTGCCAATGGATCTGTGATACCCACCTACGGTTACGTTAACCTCACATTATGGTTTGGAAATGGCAAATTTTATTGGAAGTTTCTCGTTGCTGGCGTCACATTGCCAATCCTCGGTGCGGATTTCCTCTCTTTTTTCCACCTTCTGGTCGATGTCGCCCACCGACGATTGGTCAACGCAGACTCATACTCGTTGACACCTCTCCGCCGATGCCAGCAACGTTGCTATTGGTGCAGTACTCGAACAGGTGGTCAACAGCTCGCCCAGCCTATTGGCCTTCTTCAGCAGAAAACTGTCCAAGGCAGAATCGGGTTATTCTACCTTCGATCGTGAATTGCTGGTGGTGTACTTAGCTGTCCGTCACTTTTGCCATTTCTTAGAAGGTAGGCCCTTCGTCATTCTCACAGACCAAATGTTTCTGGTGCCTGCCTTCACTCGACAGTCTGACGCCTTCTCCACCCATTAACGGCAACATCTCTCCGCCATGGCTAAATACAATTGCACACTTTAACACGTCCCTGGGAAAATGAATCCCTTTGCCGATGCTCTGTCAAGAAACACGTTGGCCGCTTTATAACTGAGATTGGAATAAAATGCCTTGGCTGAAGCCCAATGACCGAATCCAGAGTATCAAGCATGTAGGACATCCTGCACATCCCTCCATTGGGAAGATGTCCCCCTCGACGACTCCAACACCACTCTCCTCTTTGACGTCAGTACTGGTAGACTATGACCGTGGATTCCTGCTCCCATATGCCGACAGGGGTTTCATATCATTCACGGCCTATCACATCCCTCGCGCCATTCTACTGAACAGCTACTGAAGACGAAGTTCATTTGGCAAGGCATTACTAAGGATGCTAAGGATTGGGTCCGCGCCTGTACTTCTTACCAAACCTTCAAAGTACATTAACACAGTGATTCAGAAGTGAGTACCTTTCCTCAACCTCAGCGTCGTTTTGGCCGCGTTCACGTTGACGTTGTAGGCCCCCTACCCACATCACAAGGACATCGTTACCTGTTTACCGTCATCAACCGCTCCATTTGTTGTCCTGAAGCCATTCCCATGGAAACTGTAATATACGACTCATGTACATCTGCCTTACTCTCAGGATGAATAGTAAGATTTTGTATCCATGAGCATATTACTTCTGAAAGGGGTACCACTTTCACCTCTCAATTGTGGACATCATTAGCAAATCCCTTGGGCATTACCCTACATCAGAAAACTGACTACAACCACGCTGCCAATGGAATGGTTGAACGTTTTCATTGCACCCTTAAAGCAGCTTTGATGTCCCGCTGTAGGGACTCCAACTGGTTTATTTAGCTTTCTTGGGTCCTCCTGGGACTAAGGACCATTTCTTAAGACACCCTGGACATCTCAGCAGCTGAAATCGTGTATGGCGATCCGTTGGTCGTCCCTGCCGAAATTGTTCCTTCTGCAACCTCCTCCGACGATCTCCATGCCGCCAAACTTACAAGCCCCCAGCCAAGCATCACATACCGACAGACTTGCACTCTGCAACGCACGTCTTCCTATGCAACTACACTAGCAAGCCACAGCTAACGCCCCCATGCACGGGCCATTTCCTTGTTATCTGACATAATCCGAAAGCATTCTTACTAAACATTCGTGACCAAGAAGACTGGGTCTCTACTGATCATCTAAAACCTGCTTATCTCCTGCCAGATGACCCGCCGACAGTTTGCCTCTCTAGATCAGGGCGCCCTCTTAAACATGTAGAGTATGTCATTTTTAGGGTGGGAGGAGCCATGCGTGTCACATGATCGTACATAGTAACGACATTTCTCTTTTTTGTATATATTATCCATTTCATCTTCGCTCTCCCCTCGCACTAACAGAAACTTGTATTACCCTGTCTGCCTACTTCATTGTTAACTGTTAACAGAACCGGTTGCCGGTTTGACAAGGAATAACATGTTTGTATTTTGTGACCTTCTAACCGGGACAAAGTGTGTATATATACTCGATGTGTCTGTATTAAAGTTATTCAGTTGCATTCAACTCGCCTTTGACTCAAAACCTACACTTGGCCCGTAACAGACTCGGACCGATAGGCTTTTCTTTTTTGGAACACCGAAAGTACATCTCGTTAATGTGTTGAAGTAGACAGTAGAAATAGCCAATCCTAATAATATCATCATAGAACTTCTATTCCGTATGATAATAGTACATTTTGGTGGGTGAATACATAAAAATCAAGAGAAGAAATTCTCTCTCATAATCATTAAAGAAGGACCCTTTTAAGAGGCCACAAGTTTGTTCAAACACACTTCTGTGAATAACAAAGAAACTTTTCCCTTTTCTATGCCATAAAATATAATTCAAGCACAAATCTTGCTAAAGAACGGTTCAATGCTGGAATTTTCAGGTAAGAATAGTGTCTTTTGAGAGATTCAGTCCTGGTATTTTCAAATAAGAAAGGGATCATTTGATCTTAATACTTAGGTAAGGGTCGTACATAATGTTGGTCAGTCTTCCTGTATTATTATAATTTTGCAATATAACACAGAAATATGCTGTAAAAAAGGTAATCTTTGCCAACTCCGGATAAGAATATGCCAGGACCCCAGTGCATAAATTCTGTAAAACAAATTTATATAGCTCTTCTTGTATTAGAATAGATTTAAGATCTGGAAACCAAGTTAATACCTAAGAAAGGACGAGTCATGACATTTTAGATGAAAAATAGGTTATTTGACATTTTCAACTTAGAATTGTACATCATAAATAAAATGTCTCTACTTCTAACGTAATTCTCATATTAAGGGATATCAAATGTTTATATTGACATGCAAATGAATGATGAAATGACGTGTCTCAGTTGTCCATTACCATCAAGCTATTCATATCAAGCTGATCTATATAATCTTATCCTATAAAACATATATCATATGATTATTCTATACAGTATGATCCTATGCAAAGGCTGGGTTCTTTAGTACAGTGTTAGTTCAAACTGCATTCCACGTTCTAACTGCAACCATTTCTTATTGCAATTTTCTCCATCACAAAAGCTTAGCAAGGTGGGGTAGCCTAGTACTTGTATCTGTTCCTCCCAATCTACGGAATGGTTTTATGCATTCCTTGGCTTGTAGGCCTTCTGAAATACTTTGAATGATGATGAAAAACTGGATCCCTTTCCTTTGCCCCATACAGAGCACATGGGTTTGTGAACTGGCATAGAAAGACCATGATAAGGCGCAAGTGGAAGGATATGTCTGAGGCCTTTGTTTTGCAGTGGACTAGTAACATCTGATTATACACACACTCACACATATTTATATATATACACACACACATATATATATATATATATATATATATATATATATATATATATATATATATATATATATATATATATATATATATATATATGTATATATATATATATATATATATATATATATATATATATATATATATGTATATATATATATATATATATATATATATATATATATATATATATATATATATATATATATATATATATATATATATATATATATATGTATATATGTATATATATATATATATATATATATATATATATATATATATATATATATACATATATATATATATATATATATATATATATATATATATATATATATATATATATATATATATATATATATATATATATACATATATATATATATATATATACTTTATATATATATATATATATATATATATATATATATATATATATATATATATATATATATATATATATACTTTATATATGTACTTATATATGTATGTATGTATGTATGTATGTATGTATGTACTGTATATAGGGTAGATGCATATGAATATATGCTGCCTTTGGTTTCCATTGAGGCTGTCAACGCTTTTCAGCTTTTAATATTAGTAAAATTTTTATCGAAATATCAAGCATAGTTGATATATTGGTTGGAAACGCAGAACGTTAAAACGTGAAGTGGCCCAAAGTAACTGAAAAGCAGTGAATAAACCACATAAATTTAAGGAACGAGAATTTAGTTGGATTTCAAATTTGTACTTTGCACTAACCATCTTATTATTTTCATTTGATTCTTGTAAAAAAAAAACTATATACACATGCACACACACACACCCATATATATATATATATATATATATATATATATATATATATATATATATATATACACTTATATATATATATATATATATATATATATATATATATATATATATATATATATATATATATATATATATATATATATATATATAGATGTAGATATATTCATACATACATATATACAAACAGATACATGCACAGACACACACACACACACACACACACACATATATATATATATATATATATATATATATATATATATATATATATATATATATATATATATATATATATATACACATACATACATATATATATATATATATATATATATATATATATATATATATATATATGTATATATATATATATATATATATATATATATATATATATATATATATATATATATATATATATATATATATATATATATATATATATATACATATATATATATATATATATATATATATATATATATATATATAAGTATATATATATATATAAAACTGAATATGTATACATATATAAATGTATGTATATATATATATATATATATATATATATATATATATATATATATATATATATATATATATATATATATAATGGAATAGAATAGAATAAAATGTGGTATTAATCTTAATGATATTAACTATGACTTTACAAACAATAAAAAGAAATTCTGCTGCCAATTGCACGTGTAAGTCCATTTCTTAATAACAGGGCGAAAAAACTCCTATATTGACAGCGAAACAGCTCCTATGTTGACGGCGAACAGACTCCACCAAGTATGGGTGCAATTAGGACGGCGAATCGACTTCAGCCGGGGGCGAAAGTGATTGACCGCCAAACCGACTGACGGTGAAACATCTATAGCCCTATAAAACGGATTTTGAGCGAAGCGAAAAATCTATTTTTGGGTAAGATGGCCATGTCGTCCTGATGGAAGTTCCTTAAAGGCAGCTTCCTAGGGTATATTACAACTACGGCGATATTCCCAGAGAATTTACGTTAAGGTACCCAGAATTCTAACTCCTGGAGCGAGTATCCCTAAAAAAGACCTTAGGGATATCGTAAATATCAGCGGACGTATTCTTGACACGCCTCATAGCAATCTATACCCCGAATAGAGTTAACACTTCGTAGGGGTCAAATGGCAAGAAAACGAAAACGATAAGAAAGGGGGGAGCCGTTCGTAAGGCATCTCTCCTCCCCGTTTCGTAAGCGTGCCCTGTGCCGCTCACGGCGCCATCTGTATTCCTTGTAGCGATACACGAGGTGCTACAGATACTGTATGTAGGGAGGGGTCCTACAGCCCTTTTTTTTTTTTTTTTTTTTTTTTTTTTTTTTTTTTTTTTTTTTTTTTTTTTGAAAAGGGACAGGGCGGGTCCATCAGGACGACATGGCCATCTTACCCAAAAATAGATTTTTCGCTTCGCTCAAAATCAGTTTTTTGGGCTCAAGCCATGTCGTCCTGATGGAAGTATACCAGAGCATTACTGTATCTGTGGATTCTCAATACGTGCCGTACTCCTCAGGAATGTTTCTTAGTCAACTCGACTGAAAGACCTAAGATGTTACCGTTATACATCTTTTCACTAATCATAAGCCATGAAAGCGCTTCCTGCCCCCTACAGGGAGGAGTCCTACTAGACTCTAGAAACGAACGAAGAGTACATATACCTATGTATGAATCACTCGCCAGCCAGTACAATATAGTGGTCTCACTCTATATGAAGTAAAGCATAGTCCTTACGGAACTACAGCATCCAAGGGAAAAACCCCGACCAGCACCCTGGTCGAAGTAGAAATAGACAAAAAGGTTATATCTGCGTAGGATTAAACTTGCTGCCGCCACCGTCCTCAGAGAGGGGTGGAGCCCTTTATGCTAAGGAAAGTATAAACCAGTGCAACAAGGCTTGCATTAAGGAATAGGCTATTATAGATATCCCCGATTAATATACATAGGCTAAATGCTCAATAATTAAAATGAAATCAATATAGGTGAAGGAGACGCAAGGTTCCCGAGAACAAGTTTAAATAGACATGGTTACCACAAATATATACATATGATAGGTGGATGACCAACAATTTACACAAGTACCGTAGCGCATGGATGTATGGTTATCTGAAAGAAAACAATCAGGTCACTTGTCACATACCAAGGTATCAAAGTTAAACGTCCATGTTACTATCCACTGACATTAGCGTCAGAAACGCTCGGCACACCTGTCTGTACTTGTGCTACAATCACCATAACGCTGGAACAGTCACTGTGGGCTCCCAGAGCCTTCACTAATAGTTATAGCAATGCATATAACTATACACTCACCCAAGAATCAAAGTCCCAAATAATTCCACTGTTCCTCGCAGAGTTAAACAGCAGGGTTAACGACGCAACCAACTGCTACCACAGACCTCTTTAGCTGCTCCACTTGCTTAGCATAGTGGCGAAAGAATACCCTGGAAGACTTCCAGCCAGTGTATGAACGAAGGTGTTCAAAATCCATAAGGTTAAAGAAGTTTAAGGATGAAGCAACTTTCCTCGGATCATGACCTGCGGGTGAACTGTCAGGATCCGCTTTGCGAATAAAATATGTAATTTTCGCCCTAAGTTGATTTAAAGATAAATTCGAGCCCGATGTTTCTCCTCTGAATAGTTGGCCCCCATGGAAGTCTGAAGTTCTACGAAGATAGACCTTTAGGCATTCTACGGGACATAGAGATGCATCTTCTTTCAGAGGGCAGATTCTCCAGGGACCCCACCTGTTGGTGGGCAACTCGTTCTTAGCGAGAAACGTAGGGTCCGGAAACAGGTTCAGTTCTCCCCCATCCAGGAACTGAACCCGGCCCTCCTCTCTCGAGAGGGCTACAATCTCACTAACTCTGGCCCCAGAAGCAAGGGCAAAAAGGAAGATCACTTTTTGAGTCAGGTCCTTCAGTACACACTCCTCATTATCCAGTAATGAGGCAAAATGAAGGACTTTGTCTAAAGACCATGAAATAGGCTTTGGAGGAGCTGAAGGTCTAAGCCTAGCACAGGCCTTCGGGATCTTGTTAAACATCTCGTTAGCGAGGTCTACCTGGAAGGCATATAGAATGGGTCTTGTCAGAGCTGACTTACATGTAGAAATCGTGTTAGCCGCCAGCCCCTGTCCGTGGAGGTGGATGAAGAAGGATAGGCAGAACTCCGTAGAGATCTCGTGCGGATTCTTGTCTTTGACAAAGGCTACCCATTTCTTCCATGCTGATTCGTACTGCCTTCTAGTAGACTTACACTTATATTCTTCCAGGAAGTCGATGCTATCTTTCGAGATTCCGAACCGTTTCTTCACCGCTAGGGAGAGAAAATCATGAGCTGCAGGGTCCGGGTTTTCTGTAATGAAGCGTAGACAGTCGACTTCTGGACTTGCTGGGACAGAACTGGGTCCGGGAGTGGTAGAAACTCTAGTCGTAGTTCCAGAGCTAGAGGGAACCATACACTGTTCGGCCACTTGTGGGCCACTATTGCTGCTACTCCCTTGAAGGATCTCAGTTGGTTGAGGACCCTCAACATCAGATTGTGAGGGGGAAACAGGTAGATCCTGGACCATCTGTTCCAATCGAGGGATATCGCATCTACTGCTTCCGCCAAGGGGTCCCCGTATGGGGACACATATCTCGGCAGCTTCTTGTTGTCCTTCGTCGCGAAGAGGTCTATCTGCAGTTCTGGGACTTGTCTCGAGATGAAGGAGAATGATCCTGCGTCTAGGGACCATTCCGACTCTATCGGTGTAACCCTGGATAGAGTGTCCGTGGTCACATTCGGGACTACTTGAAGGTGAACTGCTGACAGGTGCCACTTCTTCTTCTCCGCCAGTCGAAATATGGCTAACATTACCTGGTTGAGAGGTGGAGATCTCGATCCCCGCCGATTCAGACATTTCCCTACCACCTCGCTGTCCAGTACCAACCTTACATGGATCGAGTGACGTGGGGATACTTTCTTCAGGGTAAGAAGCACTGCCATAGCTTCTAGAAAGTTTATGTGAAAAGTCCCAAATAGCTTGCACTTTTTTCCGATGGGAGTGACCTCCCCATCCTACCTTTGAGGCGTCTGTGTGGATTGTCACTGACAGGGGGGGGGTGGCTGAAGAGGTACTGACCTCTTTAGACGACTGGCTTGAGACCACGGTCTGAGAAGAGAACGTAGCCGAAGTGGGACCGGTCTCTTCAAGTCCCTTCGCTCTTATGATGCAAAGGTTCTCCAAACTCCCGCTGCATCTTTTAGCTGTGCTCTGTTACTGATGCGAACTGAAGAGAGCCCAAAACCCTCTCTTGTTCGCGTCTTGATATCCTCTCGGAACCTAGAAGTCTCCTGACAGACCCCGCTATTTCCTCCCTTTTCGACATCGGAATGGAAAAACGGTGTGACACTAGATCCCAGTGAATTCCCAACCACTGGAACCTCTGAGCTGGAGAAAGACGAGACTTCTTTCTGTTGATCATGAAACCTAAATATTCCAGGAACTGAATCACCTGTAGGGAAGCCTGCAAGCATTCCGCTCTGGATGCTGCCCACACCAACCAATCGTCCAGGTAGGCTACTACCTGGAACCCTTTTAGGCGTAACTGTTTGAGCGCTGCGCTCGCAAGCTTCGTAAAGATCCTTGGAGCTATGTTTAGCCCGAAAGGCATCGCTCTGAAAGCATAAAGTTTTTGTTGTAGCTTGAATCCTAGGTAGGCGGAGAGACGGCGACTTATTGGAACGTGCCAATATGCGTCTGACAAATCAATGGAGACGGTATATGCCCTCTTGGGCAGTAAGGCCCTTATGTGTTGTAACGTTAACATCTTGAACTTGTGGTTCACTATGAACTTGTTGAGTGGTGACAAGTCCAGAATGACTCTGAGTTTCCCCGAGTCTTTCTTGGGAACACAAAACAGCCTCCCTTGAAACTTGATGGACTTTACCCTCCGGATCACCTTTTTCTCCAACAGTTCTTGAATGTACTCCTCCAAAATGGGGGTGGAGTGTTGGAAAAATTGAGGGCACAGGGGCGGAGTACTGTACCAACTCCAACCCAGTCCATTTTTGAGCAGGCTGTGGGCCCAGGGATCGAAGGTCCAGCGATCCCGGAAATACTGTAGTCTCCCGCCTACCGGCAACACTTCACTTTGACTGCCCTGCAGTCTTGCCTCCCTGGCCGCGACCACCTCTGAATCCTCTTCCCCTAGAGGGGCGTCTCGCCGAACCTCTGGCTGCACCTCTGGGCTTTGCTCGAAACGTGGTCGATTGCCCTTCGAACACTGGATTGAATGCCGGGGATGCTGATGACACGGCTTGGGGTACCCATTGGAAGGTGGTCGGGGTCTGGGCTACCAGTTGTGGTACCGGAGGCAAAGCTGGCTGCTGCTGCTGCTGTCGTTGTGGTCTGAAAGGCTTGGCTGGACGGGAAGAAAACCTCGATTTCTTCGCCTTTCCTTTCGGCTGAGGGCCCTCATCAGGGGAAGACTTCCTCTTAAGGGACAGGCCCCACTTAAGGAGAAGATTACGGTTCTCAGTGGCTGCCTTGTCTACCACCTCCTTGACCACTTCATTGGGAAAGAGATCTTTACCCCAGATGCTATATGAAATGAGTCTCTTGGGTTCATGCCTCACTGTGGCCGAGGCGAAAACAAACTCCCTACAGGCCCTCCTCGCTTTGACAAAGCAATAGAGGTCCTTAGTCACCGTGGCCAGATGGATCTTGGCCATTACCATGAACATCTCAGGCATCTTGGGGTCGCTAGCCATTGTCTCCATGTTAGTCTGGAGAGACATCGAGGCTGCCAGACGCTGGTTTGTGTCCAATTCCCTCCGTAGGAGGAATTCCGACAACTTGGGAAGGTTTTCGCCGAACTGCTGACCTGCAATATCGGCGTCCAACTTCCCAACCGAGAAGGTGAGGTGTACCTCCTTCCAGTCCTTGTTATCCAACGGCAAGGCCAACGACAGTGGCTTGCATTCCTCCAGAGATGGACATGGTTTGCCCGCTTCTACCGCCTTCAAAACGGCCGCGAACCCTTTCTGCATAAAGGGGAAGGCCCTAGCCGGGGAGGATACGAAGGAGGGGTGCTTCTTACTCAAAGCAGCAACTTTAGAGTTTGAGAACCCCCTCTCCTTCAATGCAGATGTTAAGGCAGCTTGAGCCTTGGAGTGATCCAGGATGATCACCTCCTTCGATTCCGTCTCCTCCTTCGAGGCCGGCTCCTTCTTCAGACGGACATGACAGTCCGGGTAGGCCCCTCTATTGGGCCAGAATTCCACCTCCTCAATGGGAACTGAGCCCAGTTTCTCCGACATGACGATCTTCCCGACCGTCATCGGCATGTGCTCGGCATATCTCCACGGGTTGGCATCCGAGCACAGAGGAAGGTCCTTCATGTTGAGCTTCTTTGGAGGTCCACGTGATGCTGTGATCTTCTGCATCTGGAGCTCCATTGCAGCGGCCTTCTGATTATTCTCCCTCTGCATCTGTTGTATCATACCAACGATGGAAGAGAGAGCCTGTCCCAGCTCTGCTGGAAGAGGGGACGAAGTAGAGGGGATAGGTTCAGGGGCCTTAACCGGAACGTCTGAAGGTACGGGAACCTCTTCCTCCACGGCAATCGGATCTTGATCCTCCTCCTCACCCTCTGCGAGGAGGTCCTGTTCCGCACGGTCGGACAAGTCAGACATCTTGTCATCCAGCTGGATGTCCTGCATGGCATCCGCAACATCCTCCTCCACTGGGATCTGGACGAGAGGGATCTCCGGCCGAGGCTGGGGAATAACAGCGTCAGTAGAAGCCTTGGGAAAAAGGTATGCCCTCATCTTCTCATTAGGAAGATAAGGTCCAGTGGTGTTCTTCTGGAAACCCCTTACCCATAAACGGAGCTTCTCCCTCGCTGCATCCCTTGACTCCGCCGACCTAGGGGATTCAAAAGCCTCTGATAGCAGGTTAATACATACTGCACATACCTGCGGATCCCAGTAGCGATGATCATCATTGGAGGCTGCGCAAGCCGCGTGCCTCCTACACGAGACATGTCCGCAAAAGTTCTTGCTGCAGACATTGCAGAAGACACTATCATATTTCGGATGCTCCTCCTGTAAAAGAAGAAAATTTCCATGAATATCAAGTGAATTTCAATTCACATGTAAATATGAGCATTCACAAAGAATAAGGGAAAGACACCTACTTGTGAAACCCACACAATCACCTGTGGAAGCCCACCAGCCATAAAATCACGTAGTTAGTCTTTACTAGAATAACCAGAGATCATATTTCCCGAGGGAAATTAGGTGTAGCTCACACCTAAGGTAAGATTTTACCATTCTGGCCAGAGATGAAAAGAATTTTCTTTTTATCCTTGTAAGGCGACACCAAGTGACTGCACAAAGCAACACAAGTAAGTTAGAAAAAACAGTGTTGTAACCTACTATATCATGGTCTCCCTTGGTAGAATACACCACCCAAGAAAGAACTGATACAGTACATGAGGGTGGTGTGCCGGCCGGCTCTTGCCGGTCAGTAACCCCCCCCCCCCCTTTTTTTTCCAAAGGTAGGTCTCAAGTATACAACTTCAGATCACCCCTATTGGGGAGAACTCCAGTTCCCATGCCTGAACCGGCCGGCAGTGGTTACCGGTCCGTAGCCACCCGGGTAGCACCGTGTTGCCGGCCATCACTCTTAGTGGCCGGCTAACCGAGCAGTGTAGCAGGCCGGCCGGCAGCGGTAAGCAAACCCCGCCGGCTGGCATCCACATCAGGTAGTGCTCGGCTGCCGGCCGCCACTCATAGTGGCCGGCAGATGAGCAAGAGACCGGCCGGCAAAGGCATATAACCACCGCCGACCGACAGCAGGAGAACTGGCGAACACCCCCCCACCGACGGCCGGCCCCTAGGCCAGCA
>NC_090751.1:78154484-78176984 GCF_036898095.1 Palaemon carinicauda
TGTCTTGCACAGCCCTTTGCTGTTGCCTTACAGATAAGAAAGTGAATTCTTTCGTGTCTATGATCCAGGATTTCAAAATCATTGCTTAGGTGTGAGATCCACCTGTTTCCTCTGGAAACTTTTCATTGGTTATTCTAGAAGAGATTAACCATGCGATTTTATTATCTGGAAGGCTGCAACAATTGGTTGTGAAGGAAACACAAGTGTGTGTTTCCTTTCTGAATTGTTATGCTAAACTGTGCATATCCAGTGATACATAGTTCACTTGATACTCATGGAAATTTTCTTCTCTTTGCAGGAGGTACGTCCGAAGTGCGGAAGTGCTTTCTGCAACGTCCGCAGTAAGAACCTCTGCGGACATGGATTATGTAGGAGGCCAGCAGCATGCGCTGTCTCCAAGGGTGATCTCCGGTATTGGGACCCCCAGGTATGTACCGTGTGCTCTAACATGATTATTGAAGCTTTTGATTCCCTTAGGACAGCGGAATCAAGGGATATAGCAAGGGGGAAGCTTCGCACCTGGGTAAGGGGCTTACAGAAGAACACCTCTGGACCTTATCTTCCAAGTGAGAAGATGAGGGCTTACCTTTTCCCTAGGGCATCAGCTGATGCAGTGATTCCCCAGCCTCAAGAGGAGATCCTCCTAGTTCAGATCCAGGTGAATGCTGAAGTGGCGGTCGCCGTGCAAGACATCCAGTTGGACGACAGGATGTCAGACGTGTCCGAGCGTCTGGAGGAAGACCTCCTGTCAGGAGGCCAGGATGAATATCAAGCCCCAGACATCGTAGAGGAAGAAGCCAACGAGGTGTCGGCTGCTCCGGTTCTGATCCCTGAACCTATTCCCTCAACATCGTCCGCTCTCCCAGAAGAGCTGGGACAGGCCCTTTCCTCCATTGTTGGAATGATCCAGCAAATACAGAAGGAGAATATGGAGAAGGCGGCTGCAATGGAACTGCGGATGCAGAAGCTTGCAGCAACACGTGGGCCCCAGAAAAGGCTCAATGTGAAAGACCTTCCCTTGTGCTCAGATGCTAACCCGTGGAGATATGCTGAGCACATGCCGATGACGACTGGAAAGATCGTCATGTCGGATAAGCTGGGTTCAGTTCCCCTTGAGGAAATGGAATTCTGGCCCAGCAAAGGGTCATATCCGGACTGTTATGTCCGGTTGAGGAAGGAACCAGCTTCAAAGGAGGAGACAGAGCCGAAGGAGGTCATAGTGATGGACCATGCTAAGGCTCAAGCTTTGCTTTCATCTTCGATAAAAAAGAGGGGCTTCACAAACTCAAAAGTTACTGCATTGAGTGAGAAGCTCCCTTCCTTTGTGTCCTCTCCTGCTAGAGCATTCCCCTTTCTGCAGAAAGGGTTTGCGGCTGTATTAACCCTGGATAGGTACGGTGGGTCGTACGCGACCCCGAGCGTCAAAAAAAAAGAGGTTTTTCTCACGTGACTCACCCCGTGACTGAATTTGTGGGTGATCGACCTGCAGGAGGTGTCTCCCCTACACGCTCTAGTAGTGTCCAGATGTGCATTGCTGTAGCTGTACTCCTTCCCCGATTTCTGAGACGTGTCGGGGTCGAGCGCGACCGAGTTTACCCTTCTAAGGTAATTTGCATAATTATCAAAGTTATTACGTATTATGAAATTGTCGTAGAATGGTGCAACTTGTATAGGTTATCAGTTGTGGAAAGTCTTGGTGGATTATTTGGCTACCATGTGCATGATTTTTTTTTTAGTTAAAATGTCGTTCATCACCACGAGGACCATTTTACCGCGAGTGCCCCTTTTTCATTTTTTTTTCATTTTTTTGCCAAGTCATTTTTCCGTAAGATATTGCCAAATAGTGTCGTAAAACTTTTGCTTGTTTAGTGTTGGAAAGTGTGTATAGATGATCTGGCTACCCATGCGTGACTTTGTTTTTGTCAGATACGACGTAGTTATTGGTATATTGGGTATTTAACTGCGGTTGCCAATTTCTATTTTTTTTTTCAGTATTTGTAAAAAATATTACGTAGTAAGGAATTGCCGTATATTATTCATTTTTTTCATGTTTATGTGTTAGAAAGTGTGCCTTGATGGTTGGGCTAACACGTGCATGTCTTTTTTTTTATCTGAGATGCCGTATATTAGAATGTTGGGCATTTTACCGCGAGTGCCCCATTTTCATTTTTTTTTCATTTTTTTGCCAAGTCATTTTTCCGTAAGATATTGCCAAATAGTTTCGTAAAACTTTTGCTTTTTTAGTGTTGGAAAGTGTGTCTAGATGATCTGGCTACCCATGCGTGACTTTTTTTTTGTCAGATACGACGTAGTTATTGGTATATTGGGTATTTAACTGCGGTTGCCAATTTCTGTTTTTTGTTCAATATTTGTAAAAATTTACTACGTAGTAAGGAATTGCCGTATATTATTGATTTTTTTTTCATGTTTATGTGTTAGAAAGTGTGCCTTAATGGTTGGGCTAACACGTGTATGTCTTTTTTTTTTATCTGAGATGCCGTATATTAGAATGTTGGGCATTTTTCTGCGAGTGCCCCTTTTTATTTGTTTTGCATTTTTTTGCTTAGTCATGTTACCGTAAGGAATTGGCAAGTAGTGTCGCAAAACTTATATTTTTATAGTGTTGGAAAGTGTTTCTAGATGATCTGGCTACCCATGCCTATTTTTTTTTTTCCAGATATGGCGTATATATAAGTATGTGTTCGATTTTCCTGTGATTGCCATTTTTTCGTTTTTTCCCATTTATTTCAAAATTACTACATACTAAGGAACTATCACAGAGTAATGATTCATTTATATGTTTATTTGTCGGAAAATGTGCCTTGATGGTTTGCCTAGCACGTGGCTGAAATTTTTTTTTCTGAAATGCCGTATATTAGAATGGCCATTTTTCCGCGAGTGTCCCTTTTTTTTTTGTTTGGCATTTTTTTGCTTAGTCATGTTACCGTAAGGAATTGGCAAGTAGTGTCGCAAAACTTATAATTTTATAGTGTTGGAAAGTGTTTCTAGATGATCTGGCTACCCATGCCTATCTTTTTTTTAGCAAGATATGGCGTAACTATAGGTATGTGTTCGATTTTCCTGTGATTGCCATTTTTTCATTTTTTCCCATTTCTTTCAAAATTACTACGTACTAAGGAACTATCACAGAGTAATGATTCATTTAGATGTTTATTTGTCGGAAAATGTGCCTTGATGGCTTGCCTAGCACGTGGCTGAATTTTTTTTTTCTGAAATGCCGTATATTAGAATGTTAGCCATTTTTCCGCGAGTGCCCCTTTTTATTTGTTTTGCATTTTTTTGCTTAGTCATGTTACCGTAAGGAATTGGCAAGTAGTGTCGCAAAACTTATATTTTTATAGTGTTGGAAAGTGTTTCTAGATGATCTGGCTACCCATGCCTATCTTTTTTTTTAGCCAGATATGGCGTATATATAGGTATGTGTTCGATTTTCCGGTTTTTGCCATTTTTTGTTTTTTCCCATTTCTTTCAAAATTACTACGTACTAAGGAACTATCACAGAGTAATGATTCATTTAGATGTTTATTTGTCGGAAAATTTTGTTTACTTCTTTTTTGATTGAATATCATCAAATTTTTTTAGCTAAAATATTATATTGTTTCACATTTTTGTTTTTTTTTCGATTTTATTTCCCTTCAAAAAAAATTTTTTGGGTCAGAATTTTAATTTTATAGTCGTAAAATAATCGACAATTATCCAGCAACCCACCATACAATTTTTATGCATATCCAATAATAATTAGATTAGTAAATAACACCTTGAAATTGACATACCCTTCCTACATTTCAAGTGGCAGATTAGGGAGTCTGAGTCAGTGTGGTTGGCGGCCATTTTGTGGACATATCCGAAGCGTAAGTTGCCCTATCTATATATATTCTTGTTCCCTATAGAATTTGTGATATTTTGGTATATTTTTACCTGCATAAATATCATATTATATATTAAATATATGTATTTTGTACGAAATTTCTAAGTACTCAAAAAATTACCTTTAGATATGGCCCCTGATATAAATGTAATTTACAAAATAATGAAGATTTTTTTTACATATTTCTATTTTAGGATAACATATGTTTATTCCCTAAAAAAATTAGCCACTTCCTATTTCATTTGGGTACCCCCAAAAATTCATGAAAATTGGACCAATTTTTTTGGCCAAAAAAAGTTACCCTTTTTTTCTCATTTCAGATCTTCACCTCCATGGGTCTGACTTCATCCAAAATACATCAAGATGTGTCCTAAACATTCAAGAATCAATTCCTAAAAGGATTTGTGTATTTATGTATAAACTTTTTTTTTATGAATTTTTATGTCAGGTCTTTTTTTTCTACTTAATTTTTTAAAATATTTATAATAAATAGTTTTTCTGCAGATGAGTAGTATTTATCTTTACAGATGTTTTAAGCATTCATTGAAGTTTTTTTTTGGCAAAAGAAAAAAAGAGGTTACTGCAAAAACTGATTTTTCAAGAATTTTTTTTGGCGTCGGGGTCGTTCGCGTCCGAGTATACCCTTAAAGGGGTGTCCGAGGAGCGTACCTATCCAGGGTTAAAAGCAGTCGAGGCTGGCAAGCCTTGCCCCTCCCTGGAGGAGTTTAAACCCTTGTCGCTGGCCCTACCCATGGACCACAAGGACTGGAAGGACGTCCATCTTACCTTCTCAGTCGGGAAGTTGGAGGCTGATATTGCCGGACGTCAGTTCGGTGAGAACCTCCCTAAGCTGTCTGACTTTCTTTTGCGGAGAGAGCTCGAGACAAAAAAAAGACTGGCTGCCTCAATGTCTCTTCAGACCACTCTTGAGACGATGGCAAGTGATCCCAAGGTCCAAGAAATGTTCATGGTAGTGGCCAAGATTCATCGGGCCACAGTGACGAAGGATCTTTACAGCTTCGTCAGGGCGAGGAGAGCTTGTAGGGAATTCGTGTTCACCTCGGCTACGGTGAGGCACGAGCCAAGGAAACTAATCTCCTCCAACATTTGGGGCAAAGACCTTTTCCCTAGCGAATTGGTCAAAGAAGTTGTGGATAAGGCCGCCACGGAGAATAGAAATCTTCTCCAAAAGTGGGGCCTGTCTATCAAGAGAAAGTCTTCCCCGGATGAGGGTCCCCAACCGAAGAGGAAGACTAAAAGGCCTAGGCTACCGTCTCGGCCAGCCAAGCCAGTTGAACAGTAACAGCAACAGCAGTTGCCGATGCCTTCAGTGCCCCAGATGGTGGCACAAACCCCGACCACTTTCCAGTGGGTACCCCAGGCCGTGTCGACACAGTCCACGGTGTTCACCCCAACGTTCGAAGGGCAGTCTACTTCCTTTCGAGCAAAGCCTACAGGAGCAGCCAGAGGCTCGTCTAGGCGCCCCTCAAGGGGAAGGGGATTCAGGGGTGGTCGCGGTTGGGGAGGCAACACCTCAGGACGGCAGTCCAAGTGAGATGATGCCGGTAGGAGGGAGACTTCAGAATTTTCGGGATCGGTGGACCTTCGATCCCTGAGTCCACAGCCTACTCAAGAACGGACTGGGCTGGAGCTGGTACAGCACTCCACCCCCGTGCCCTCGGTTTTTCTAACACTCCACCCCCGTTCTGGAGGAGTACGTTCAAGAACTGTTGGAGAAAAATGTGATCCGAATGGTGAAGTCCATCAAATTCCAAGGGAGGCTGTTTTGTGTTCCCAAGAAAGACTCGGAAAAGCTCAGAGTCATTCTGGACTTGTCGCCACTCAACAAGTTCATAGTGAATTGCAAATTCAAGATGATAACACTGCAACACATATGCCCAAGAGGGCATATTCCGTCTCCATAGACTTGTCAGACGCCTATTGGCACGTTCCAATCAACCGTCGACTCTCCCCCTACCTAGGGTTCAAGCTACAACGAAGACTATACGCCTTCAGAGCCATGCCATTCGGGCTAAATATAGCCCCAAGGATTTTCACGAAGCTTGCGAGCGTAGCTCTCAAACAATTACGCCTAAAGGGAATTCAGGTAGTAGCCTACCTGGACGACTGGCTGGTGTGGGCAGCATCCGAGACAGAATGCTTGCAAGCTTCCAGTTAAGTGATCCAGTTCCTAGAGTATCTAGGCTTCAAGATCAACAGAAAAAAGTCTCGACTTTCTCCATCTCAAAAGTTCCAGTGGCTGGGAATCCACTGGGACCTAATGTCACACAGTTTCTCCATCTCGGCGAAGGAAAGGAAGAAGAAAGCGGGTTCTGTCAAGAGACTTCTAGATTTCGAAAGGATATCAAGACGCGAACAGGAGAGGGTACTGGGCTCTCTCCAGTTTGCTTCGGTGACAGACCCAGTGCTAAGAGCACAGCTAAAGGATGCAACCGGAGTTTGGAGAAGTTATGCATCAAACGCGCGAAGAGATCTGAGAAGACCAGTTCCGCTTCGGCTACGTACTCTTCTCAGGCCTTGGTCCCAAGCCAGACATGTAAAGAAATCGGTTCTTCTTCAGCCACCTCCCCCGTCGGTGACGATTCACTCAGACGCCTCGAAGGAGGGATTGGGAGGTCACTCTCATCGTAAAAAAGTCCAGGGGACTTGGTCCAAGCTATTCAAGACCTTTCACATAAACTTTCTAGAAGGTATGGCAGTGCTCCTTACCTTAAAGAAAGTCTCCCCGCATCACTCGATCCACATAAGGTTGGTGATGGACAGCGAGGTAGTTGTGAGATGCTTGAATCGACAAGGATCGAGGTCACCACCTCCCAACCAGGTGATGTTGGCCATCTTCCAATTGGCGGAAAAGAAGAAGTGGTACCTGTCGGCAGTTCACCTTCAAATAGTCCGCAATGTGACAGCGGACGCTCTATCCAGGTTCACACCGATAGAGTCGGAATGGTCCTTAGACCCAGGATCATTCTCCTTCATTCTGAATCAAGTCCCAGAACTGCAGATAGACCTCTTTGCGACGAAAGACAACAAGAAGTTGCCCCTGTACGTGTCCCCGTACGAGGACCCCTTAGCGGAAGCAGTGGACGCGATGTCCCTCGACTGGAACAGATGGTCCAGGATTTATCTGTTCCCTCCTCACAACCTTCTGTTGAGGGTCCTCAACAACTGAGATCCTTCAAGGGGTCGAACAGCGTGTGGTTCCCCTTGGCATTGGAACTACTGCTGAAGTTTCTACTGCTACCAGATCCAGTTCTGACCCAGCGAGTCCAGAAGTCTTCTGTCTGCGCTTCATCACAGAAAACCCGGATCCTGCAGCTCATGATTTTCTCCCTAGCGGTGAGAAAGCGTTTCGGGATTTCGGAAGCCAGCATAGACTTCCTAGAGGAAAATAAGTGCAAATCTATTAGAAGGCAATAAAGTTCTGAAAGCCTGCGCTAGGCTCAGACCTTCAGCACCTCCAAAGCCCATTTCATGGTCTTTAGACAAAGTTCTTCATTTCGCTTCTCTGTGGAGCAATGAGGAGGGTGCGTTAATGGATTTGACCCAAAAAGTTATTTTCCTATTTCCACTCGCGTCCGGGGCTAGGGTTAGTGAGATTGTAGCCCTCTCGAGAGAGGAAGGTCGTGTTCAGTTCCCGGATGGGGGAGAACTGAACCTCTTTCCGGATCCTATGTTTTTCACCAAGAATGAGTTACCCACCAACAGGTAGGGTCCCTGGAGAATCTGCCCTCTGAAAGAAGATGCATCTCTATGTCCAGTAGAATGCCTAAAGGTCTATCTTCATAGAACTTCAGACTTCAAGGGTGGTCAACTATTCAGGGGAGAAACATCAGGCTCAAATTTATCACTGAATCAACTCAGGGCGAAAATCGCATATTTTATTCGCAGAGCGGATCCTGACAGTACACCCGCAGGTCACGATCCGAGGAAAGTTGCTTCATCCTTAAATTTCCTTAATTGTATGGATTTTGAACATCTTCGTTCATACACTGGCTGGAAGTCTTCCAGAGTGTTCTTTCGCCACTATGCGAAGCAAGTGGAGCAACTAAAGAGTTCTGTGGTAGCAGTGGGTTGCGTCGTTAACCCTGCTGTTTAACTCTGCGAGGAACAGTGGTTTTAATTGGGACAATTAATTCCAGGGTGAGTGTGTAGTTACATTCTGTGCTACAAACTAAGTGAGGGCACTGAGGTGCCCACGTTAACTGTTCCACTTCCAAAGGTGAACCTTTCTTCAAGAGGAACAGATCCCTTGAATTATTCAAATTCATAACACCGATACAACTAGATTCATCGTAAAAGTGCGAGTTATATGTTTATTCTTCATACATTCGGTTAGTCATAGTGGGGTATGGCATACGTTACAGAAAGTAAAGACCATGTTTTCCACCAGTTATAATATTATAAGGCTGAATGATGGACCAGGAAATGCTACTCTGATTGGAAAGGGGGAGAAAAAAGAGCGATTACATATAAGAATGCATCAGAATGAGGGATGCTTATTGACATTTCTAAGTTTAATTATTACAAATAGTCTTAATAGGGTATGTCCCGGGTTGGCGCAAGTTCATTTATATCCATGACAGGCGAGTTAATCTTTATTTTCTTTTTGTTTATTCATTTATTAATTAGGGGCGTGAATAATTCATAGGATTAATTCATTCCTTAGTTGAGCTGTCGTCATGAGTTTCACGTGTTAATTGTTTCATTCTTTAGCATCGTAGGAGAATTCTGAACCCACACATCGATTATTTTCTATTTGACTACGATTAATTACATGTATATTTATATAAATATGTATTAAGTATAAGTAGGAGAAATGAGAAATACATGCATATAAAAAGAAATTAGTGTGGTTGTATATCACATAAAAGAAAATACTACGAAAAGATTCCATTTCTGATTTTATTAATCATAGAGTTCATCTATTTTGAGATAAATTACTGGGGCGAGGCTTCTTGTCATAATCAAGAGAAAGATGACACATAGACGTTCAGTCACGTGGGTGTTATCGTATCAAATATCGTGGCTTATCATCATCACCAGAAATATAACAAATCGTCAAGAGGAGAGACATACCTAAATCTGTTTATTCAGGTGTTATCGTATCAAAGAAGGATAATAGGATAAGCAATTAAATTTACCAACACTGCTAACAACAACAACAACAACAAATATAATAATAATAATAATAATAATAATAATAATAATAATAATAATAATAATAATAATAATAATAATGAATATTGTAATAACTTTACTAACAATAATTTCAAAATATAACGATAATTTTAATAATTTCCATAATAATTATTTTGGTTGGATTATTATTATTATTATTATTATTATTATTATTATTATTATTATTATTATTATTATTATTATTGTACTGGGTTGTTCAAGGATAGACATTCTTCGTAACAGTTGTTTATTGTTAACAAGAAGTTTCAACCTGAAATATATATTCCAGGTAATACAAAGTAATATAATGCCACCAGCTATAAAAATCTTGAATTCTCCCGATTTAATGAATAATAATAATAATGGGTATTATAATAAACAATAATTTCAAAATATAATGATAACTTTAATAATTCGCATAATAACTATTTAAGATTGAATGATAGACTCGTAGTTAGGTATTGTTTCACTCACTTGATGGGTTACCTTAGGTTAGGTTAGTTTTAAGATTGAATGGTTAGGTTAGGTTAGGTTAGGTTACGGTTAATTAGGTATTATTTCACTCACTTGATGGGTTAGGTTAGGTTAAGTTTAAGATTGAATGGTTAGGTTAGGTTAGGTTAGGTTTTAGATTGAATGGTTAGGTTAGGTTTGGGTTGGGTTAGGTTAGGTTAGGTTGGGTTAGAGAGGTTAGGTTAGGTTAGGTTAGAGAGAGAGAGAGAGAGAGAGAGAGAGAGAGAGAGAGAGAGAGAGAGAGAGAGAGAGAGGAGAGAGAGAGAGAGATACATTAAGGGTAGTCAATGAGATTAAGAGAATGGGGGTGGAGTTAGGTTAGAGATAGCCAGTGGGGTTAAGGGAAGGGCTGGAGTTAGGTTAAGGGGGTACCCTTGTGGATTGATTTCCTTATCGCCTTATGGATCAGAATGCGGCTGTTTTCCCTACTCACCTGAAGATCTCTGAGAGAGATAACTTGGCTTCTTGACTGCTCTCCTTTGCGTGACGACTTCTGGGAGATCTTTTTGATTTCGTAATATTCACATTTGTCGATGAATCCGCCTTCGATCAGTTTCAGCATTCTGAATGAAATGACTTTGCATGTAACATTATATAAGTATTATGAAGAATTACTAAAAGGTACTCTAAAGGACTATTTTGTTAATAATAATAATAATAATAATAATAATAATAATAATAATATCAAGCAGGTTTCTGTTTTGATTACAGTTGTGTCAGTTGCATTTATTTTGTAACTGAGCTTTTCAATTGCTCTTATTTTTTTTTTTCTGAACAGTACTGCATGCCACCAGTAGCTGTGTTATGTTGACAGAGGAGCAAAATACATAGTACATTTTTTTAGATGTTGCTAAAATTTACTAGAAGTAATCTCATTAAATTCAGGGTACAAAAGAGTCAGGTGCTATGCGTTGCAAGAGGGTGCTGGATGCTCCTCTCATCATCAGGAAGAAGTGGAGCGATGTAAGTGGTGCTGGTTCTATCTGTCACAGTCACGCTGCTGCTACACTCATGGTCGTCGAAGTTAGGAGGGGCCTGTGCAATGCTGGTTGAACTACCACTGTTGCGCCCTGATTAGCCAACATGCTCCCTGTGCAGGCTCATCACAATGCAAGCTGTTTTGCAGCTCATCATCCAGGTCTGTTGAGTTCCAAGCTGCTTACTGATTAGCTGAGTCACTCACAAGGAAAGTCTCAGTAACAGGCAGGCTGTCAATTCGCTGATCGTTCTAATGCTCGTTAATGTTCCTACGGAATGTTGACCATGATTTTTCTTCCTGCTGATCATAGAATGACAAACATTCATATAGTCTCACTGTCGTCATTTCAACATAACCGCAGGGGCATCCACAGACTTGGCATTGGTAGGAACAGACGACGTTAGAATTTTTCAGGAAGTCCTGCACATGTAAGGCCGGGTTGCTCTTCATAATAAGGGATCTGGGTGTCATTATTTGATAATAAATTATCAATTTAACATAATGTTCTTCTTATGTAGCCGATATGTTATTCCTAGTATGACTTTGAAAGTGCTGCTCTCACTGTAGCGCATAGCCTCATACCAAATATCCATAGCACATCTGGACTCTCGCCTGACCTGCCTGTTGGAGTAGCCATTGTTCATGACGACTTTGGTAATTCTATCTAGTTCCGTGTGGGTCATCGTCTAGGAAGAACACCAACTGACATGAGGACGATCAGTGACCCAAAAGCCTACCTGTAAATGAGACTCTTCAGCCCATTGCCTCAGCCAATCAGGAAGCAGCTTGAGACTCAATGGATATGGAAGCTTAGTGGCAGCACAGCTTTCTTGACACTGAGCCCCACACAGGAAGGGTGTCAATCAATCAGCGTGCAGCACTGAGAGCCCAGCCCAACATCAGACTAACCTCACCTAACTACCTTATTGTGATGGATCCCCTCCTGGGGAGCGCTGCAGCCAATGGGATAACTGTTAATTGCTTTATCCCTGACTCTGTGCTAACTCCACTCACAAGAACCAATCATCGACCAGCGACCGAATTGACTAACGCCCTAACCCATATAAATAGTGCCAACCCTACTTATATCACTCCACTTCTTGCCTGAAGATGAGAGAAGACAACAAGAACACTCTCACTATGAGTGGCAGTAGATTTTTTAGTACCTTGTATTTGACATGTTTACTTCCGGCAAATTTTGTGTAAAATCTTAAAATCTCTTCTATGTATTTTACTCCCCTACCAACAAAGCACAACTACTGGTAGCATGCAGTACTGTTGAGAAAAAAAAAATTGAGCGATAGAGAAGCTCAATTACAAAATAAATGCTACTGAAGCTGGTGCAATTTTCAATTAAATAATAATAATAATAATAATAATAATAATAATAATAATAATAATAATAATAATAATAATAATAATAATAATAATAATGAAAAATAAAACAACAACAACAACAACAACAATAATAATAATAATAATAATAGTAATAATAATAATAATAATAATAATATTAGGCCTTAAGATCAGCCCTTAAGAACAAGATATATTCAATGAGCCATATCCGGAACTAACATATAGTAGAAGTGCAGGAAACGTTTGGCAAAGGAAGAAACCATTAACCACATCGACAGAGAATGTTCTACAAAATGTTGAGAATCAATATAAGAAACGACCTGATAGAGTAGCTAAAGCTCTCCATTGGACTCTCTTTAGAAAATATAGTATACAATGCAGCAATAAATGGTAAGAACATCAACTTAAAGCTGTGGTAGAAAATTGGAAGGCTAAACTACTCTGCGACTACAGTATAAGGACGGACAGGGTGTTAGAAAAATATCAACCAGACATCACTCTGGTCGACAAAGCAACTAAAAAAGTATTGCTTATAAATGTAGCACTACCCTGCGACTCAAGAGTGGAAGATAAGGAGGGAAATATATTAGTACCAAGACCTACGAATTGAATTGAGATGGCTATGGAATATGCAGGTAGAAGTGTGTCAATAATCATACCTAAGTCATTGAGAAGGAATCTTGAGAAGGTAGAACCCCTTTATTGCCCAAGGAAATGTAAAAAAGGGCATTTTACTTGAAACAGTACCTATATTGAGGAAAGTGATGAATTTCTAATGAAGCTGTAGGTAACATGGAACCCCATGCTGTAAACCACCAGTCTCTCTAGACTATGATTGAAATAAAACAAAAAAAGATCACAATGATAATAATCTAAAGAAATGGCTACTGGATATTGAAAGTTATATAGATAGAAGAGATAAACAAAGGTTCTGTGATATCACAACAGAGGCTATAAGAAACCAGTTGATGAACATTCTAAACTGGAAAGCATCAGGGCTCAATGATGTTAATGGTTACTGATTCAAAAACTTCAGAGCCTTAGATAAAAGAATGGCAAAAGAACTCATGTACTATATTCGAAACCGCAATGCACCTGAACAGAGGATTACAAGAAGGACATATCTAATTTAAAAAGACAAAAAAATAAAATAAATAAATAAAATAAATTAGCGAGCAACTACAGACCAATTAATTGCCTACAAATAATGTGGTAGCAGCTAAGAGGCATCATCAGCCTGCAAAAGGGAGGAAGATTGAAATATCTGCACTAAATACCAGTTACTAGTAAACAATATGGTAATGAGGAGCAGGAAAAGAAGGAAAAGATACCTGTGTATGGCATGAATAGACTACAAGAAAGCCTTTGTAATAATACCACACTCATGGCTGGTAGAATGCTTGAAGATATATGATGGAGTGGTAATACCATCAACTTCCTCAAGAATACAATGCAAAACTAAAACTATACTTACATGTTCTAGAAAAACACCTGGAGAGGTTAACATCAGGAGAGCTATATTCAGAGGGAACTTACTATCCCCACTACTGCTTGTAGTGGCAATGGTCACTAAGACAACACTGCTGCAAAAGACCGGAGTTGAGTACCAACTGAAGAAAGGAGGCAGCAGAATAAACCACCTGATGTACATGGAAGAAATTAAGCTGATCGGAAAATGTGCTAAGGAAATAGACCTGCTAATCCAGACGCAAAGAATTGTAGGAGAGGCAATCAAGATGGAGTTGGAAATAGAAAAGTCTGCCTTAGTAACATAGAGAGAGAGGAAAAGTACCTAAGACGAAATCGATTAAGCTGTCAAAAGGAACGTTATCATATAAATAGACAAAGCAGGCTACAAATACCTTGGAGTAATAAAATGAGCGATAATGAAACAACAAGTGATAAAGGAAACAACCGGAAGAGAATATATGCACTGATCAAGGCTATAATAAAATCAAAGCATAACTGGAAATATGGCAAAGGCTATAAACTCCTAGGCAATGTCAGCTAAAAAGTACAGGGCTGGAATAGTGAAGTGGAAGAAGTCAAAGCTATGCAACATGGAAAAATAAACTTGAAAGGTAATGAGCATGTATCAAGCACTACACCCAAGAGCGAATATTGACAGGCTCTATATACCATGCAGTGAAGGAGGAAAATGACTCATCTGGATAGAAGATTGTGTCAACCTCGAAAGAAGAGCACTGTGACAGTACCTTGAGACCAGTGAAGATGAATGGCTAAAAAGTAGAGGGAAAGAAAACTTCATAAAGGAGGATGAAGACCCAGTAGTGTTTAAGGAGAGAACAGGAAAACAGAGATAAGAACAAAAGAAAAAGAAAACCAATGCATAGAAAATTCCTTAGGCAAATTGAAGAATTGTCTAGTAAGGAAACATAACGGTGACTACAGAGAGAACTTAATTAAGAAGGAAACTGAAGGGGATGATAATAGCGGCGCAAGATCAGGCCTTAAGAACAAGATAAATTCAACGAGTTATAGGGAGAAATAAGTTCTCATCAAAGTGCAGGAACTGCATGGTAAAAGAAGAAACCATCGTCAGTGAATGTTCAGCACTTGCTCAAAGAAACGACATGATGCAGTAGGTAAAGATCTCCACTAGTATCCCTGTAGTAAATGTGAAAAACTATGCAGCAACATATGGTACGAACATTAACTTCAAGTTGTGGTAGAAAAAGATCAGGCTAAACTACTCTGGGACCACACTATAAGGACGGAGTGGGTGATAAAAGCACATCAACAAGACATATCTCTGGCCGACGAGACAGCAAAACACAAGTATCACTCATACTCGTAGATGTCGCAGTAACGTGTGACTGGAGGTATGTATCAAGCACTACACCCACGAGCAAATATTGACAGGCTCTATATACCCTGCAGTGAAGGAGGAAAATGACTCATCTGGATAGAAGATTGTGTCAACATCGAAAGAAAAGCACTGTGACAGTACCTTGAGACCAGTGAAGATGAGTGGCTAAAAAGTAGAGGGAAAGAAAACTTCATAAAGGAGGATGAAGACCCAGTAGTGTTTGAGGAGAGAACAGGAAAACAGAGATAAGAACAAAAGGAAAAGAAAACCAATGCATAGAAAATTCCTTAGGCAAATTGAAGAATTGTCTAGTAAGGAAACATAACAGTGGCTACAGAGAGAACTTAAGAAGGAAACTGAAGGGGGTGATAATAGCGGCACAATATCAGGCCTTAAGAACAAGATAAATTCAACGAGTTATAGAGAGAAATAAGTTCTCATCAAAGTGCAGGAAATGCAGGGTAAAAGAAGAAACCATCGTCAGTGAATGTTCAGCACTTGCTCAAAGAAACAACATGATGCAGTAGGTAAAGATCTCCACTAGTATCTCTGTAGTAAATGTGAAAAACTATGCAGCAACAAATGGTACGAATGTTAACTTCAAGCTGTGGTAGAAAAAGATCAGGCTAGACTACTCTGGGACCACACTATAAGGACGGAGTGGGTGATAGAAGCACATCAACAAGACATATATCTGGCCGACGAGAAAAAAATAACAAGTAACACTCATACTCGTAGATGTCGCAGTAACGTGTGACTGGAGGTTGGAAGATAAGGGGACAATAAAATAGAAAAGTATCAGGAATTGCGAATTGAATGAAGAAGGCTATCTAATATACATGTAAAAGTGGTGCCAAGAATCTTGAGGGCGCTTGGGACTATACCTATGTCATTCAAAGGGAATCTTGAGAAGGTAGGAGACGATGTAGCCCCAGGATTAGTGCAAAAGAGGGAGATACATGAAGCAGCATAAGTACTTAGTAAAGTGAAGGACTCATAAGGAAGCTGGATGCATTCCAGAAATCCACACTATAATGAATATCTATCAGTCTCTGTAGACAGCGATTGTATAATAATAATAATAATAATAATAATAATAATAATAATAATAATAATAATAATAATAATAATAATAATAATAATAATAATAATAATAATAACATCAGCTAACTTGCAGTAACAAGTGGTACAAACACGAACCTGAGGGAGTGATAGAAAACGATCAGGTAAAGCTCCTCTGGGACTATCGTATCAGAACAAATAGGGTGATACGCGCAAATAGACCAGATGTGACGTTGGTTGATAAAATCAAGTAGAAAGTATCACTCATTGATGTCGCAGTACCATGGGACTCCAGAGTTGAAGAGAAAGAAAGAGGAAAAAATGGACAAGTATCAAGACCTGAAAACAGAAATAAGAAGGGTATGGGATATGCCAGAGGAAATTGTACGCATAATCATAGGAGCACTAGGCAAGATCCCCAGATCCATGAAAAGGAATCTAGAAAAACTAGAGGCTGAAGTAGCTCATGGACTCACGCAGAAGAGTGTGATCCTAGAAACAGTGGACATAATTAGAAGTGATGGACTCCTAACGGGGCAGGATGCAGCCCAGAACCCTAGACTATAATTACCACCCAGTTGAAAAGACTGTGATAGAGGGAAAAATGAATAAATAAATAAATAAATAAATAAATAAATAAATAATAATAATAATAATAATAATAATAATAATAATAATAATAATAATAATAATAATAATAATATTAATAATAATAATAATAACAAACACTAACGATGGCCAGTATAATAGGTTAATAAACTTATATCTTACATCGGGATCGAACCAAACACAATCGATGTCGCGTGATATGATAAAACAAATTACTTCAACACATATAAATCGAACCCAGAACTCTGGTGTGATAGAAATCAACTAACTAAGGACATCAGCTCTTCCATGGCTTTCTTTGTTTAGTATCATCCTTTCTAAACTTAGAGGTCATGATTTCGATCTTTTATATGAGGCAAAAATCTAATTATTACAATAATGATAATAATCCTGGTAAAAAACATAAGAACAGTACGAGTAAAAAAATCTAAGAACGTTACCCATTTTCCCAAGTTCATGTAAAAGAATACTAATGTTAAACTTTTCTTTTTTTCATGGAATTCACTAATCACAAATATATATCTGAAGAAGGAACTGGGTAATGGAAAATTGTGTAAATACATTATTAAGGATATATAGAAATATGATCGAACAGACTTTGAAAGAAACTCATTCTATTTTTCTAGATAAATCAGTAGTATAAAGCAACACTTGCATGGCGTCAAATAAAATACAACTCCTCATTTTACATGTATGATTACATATTTAGTTGATTATAAAAAAAAGTATGTAAATTTGATAATATACTACCAGTAGAAAAAAAAAATTATAGCCTCTCGGAATGAACATTATTTACAAGTTTAATGCTTTATGGTATTGAAACAAACATATTTCCTTCCCTGATAAAAAGAGGCGAAAGACTTACACACGGTTGAAGGAGTCCTTATAGGGAGCTCCCGGGGGAACGACAAAGACGACATTTTGCGGGAAGAAAAGTTCCCGGCTGAAATGAAACTTGTTTCTTCCGAGACCTGCTCCCACTACCTTTGCCACATCTTCCAAACAGATGTGAATGACCTTCTTCTCAAGAACCTAGCAATGGAAGAATGTAAGAAACAGGTGATATCCTTGTTGCGGTTAGCGATAAAAGACCGTTGACTACTCTCTTGAAAACTTACAGGAAGAACTTCCTTCTCCAAAAGCAAGCAATAAAAGCATATAATAGGCGATATTGATTTACTTACCCCGGTTAGAAATAAAATACCATTTACTATTCTCCTAATGATTGAAAGGAAGAATGTTCCTAAGAACTTGGCCATGAAATAGTCTTAAATGGGTTGATTGTGCTACTACGGTTATCGATAAAAGGACAATTATTACTCTCCTGATGACTGATATAAAAAATGATTTTGCGTATGAAGTTATTTTCTCTAAAGCCCTTTTACCCCAAAAGGACGAACTGGTACGTTTCACAAAACCCATCCCTTTACCCCCATGGACCTACCATTACACCCTTGCAAAAAAATGCTATAATTTTTTTTTTTTTTCAAATATTTGATAATTTTTTGAGAACATTCAGGCATTTTCCAAGAGAATGAGACCAACTTGACCTCTCTATGACAAAAATTAGGGTTTTAGAGCAATTAAAAAAATATATACTGCAAAATGTGCTGGGAAAAAAATAACCCCCTGGGAGTTAAGGGTTGGAATTTTCCAAATAGCCTGGGGGTAAAAGGGCTAGCTAGCTAGCATGGAATATAAAATGGGTTCATATTACTTACATGGTTAGCAGTAGAATACCATTTACTACCCTCCTTCAAACTGAGATAAACAATATTTTTTTCAAGAGTCTAGTAGTAAAAATAATTTTAAACTTTGATTTTACTGATACATTTACTAAGAAAAGGTCACTTACTACTCTCTTGTTCACTAAGATGAAGAAAATGCCTCTGATAAATTACAAACTGCAATTTGAGATATACGACCATCTACTGCTTTCCTGGTATTGATAAGGAAAAATATTCTTATCAACAACCTAAAAGCGAGAGTATATAAAGGCAGTTCACTTTACAGTCACGGATAGCGAGAAAAAAAAAGAGAGAACAAAAAGCCATTTACTACTTCCGTTTTAGGTGCAGGAAGAATGTTCTTAACCAAGGGCAAAAAATGTTAACGTCTTTGAATTTACTTCTACATCTTGTGATAAATGACCATTCACTATTCTCCTGACAACTAGAAGGAAGAATATGCTTCTCAAACACTTATTAGATAGTAAATATAAAGGTTATCGATCTTGCTGCTAGAGTTAAGAAGTAAAAGGTCATTTAATACTCATCTGATGGTTAAAAGGAACGAGGCTTCTCTCAAGAGCCTAGTCGAGCAAAAGTAGTAATTGCAATGATTTTGTTGCTATGGTTACGGATAAAAGTCTTTTTCCTTCTCTCTTGCAACTAAAAGGAAGGATGTTCTTCTAAAGAGTGTACAAGGAAAATTAATAAAAGATTTAGTGATGATACGCTAATCCATATTCCCCTGACTATTAAAAAGACGAATAATTTTCTTAAGAACCTTGAAGTGAAAAAAGATAAGCAGACTAAATTTACTACTACTATTACAGATAAGAGAGCTTTTACTACTACCCTCTTGATGGTTGAAATGAAGAATGTCCATCTCATGAACGTAGCAGTAAATTGATTTAAAAAGGGCTGATTGATTTATCCAGTGTGGCTAGAGGTAAATTCAATACTCTCGGGATGTTTAAATGGAAGAATATTTTTTTTTTTAAAACCTAGTAGTGAAAAAAAAAATATAAAAGCTGTTTATTATACAGCAACAGTAAACAATAGAAGGACATTTGCTACGCTCCTTCTGACTAAAAAGAAGAATGCTGTTCCAATCAACCTACGAGGAAAAGGGGTAGAATTTACTGATTTTTCAGCTATAGATAGGGATAATTACTAATCTCCTAATGACGTAAAAGATTGTTTTTATCAAGGTACTCAACAGTATAAGATCGTATAAAATGTTGATTTTCCTGTAATGATAAGAAATAAAAGGCATTTATCACTCTAAAAATTTAATGGTTGTGAGGAATCGATGTTGGTTTACTTTTTGTTTGCCTAATTCTTTAACGACAGAAAGAGAGAGAGAGAGAGAGAGAGAGAGAGAGAGAGAGAGAGAGAGAGAGAGAGAGAGAGAGAGAGAGAGAGAGAGAGAGAGAATGTTAGTTGCTAAAATCTTTTTTGTTAGATAAGTTAGGACAGTAACAAGAGTCTTTGGCATTTTTTTTCTTTTTCACTTTGTGAATGCTGCATACATTTATTCACTATCCCCTTTAGACGTGTTTTATTTATCAATAGTACTACCTCCTATATCTTCGACTCCTCTGAGACTGATTTATCTTGTTAATGACATTGGATTGAATAAGAACTGTGGATTGTAATACATTTTGAACTATATGATTTATGTGATGATGACTTCTCCCCTCAAAGCTTTTATGGATATGGCTTGTTCTTAAAGAATGCGTCAGCAGATGATGACCACAAGGCTCATATGAAGAACTGGAATTAAAGGTCCTTTCATACTGACAGACTGCAGTTTAGCATCCGCCTGAAAAACTGACGATTAAATGTTGTTCAGAGTGCTAAATCTTGCGTGGAGTCTGATGAAAGCATCTGTGTTCAGAAAGGTGGAAGGAAAGATAAAAGTTAGGATGAGAATGAGGAAGGCCATGGAAGGGTGAAAGTCGTAAGCAATAAAATATAAGAAAAATAAGATTAAAGATACAAATTTATTGAACAAGTCGATTTATTATATTCGAATAAGGGAGGGGAAAACAATAAGAAAATTTGCAGTGAAGATAGTAGTGAGAATGAACTTGAGGAAATGTGATGGAGGTACCCCAGTGTGAAAGATGTAATGAACATAGTACTGTATTAGGTATGTATATGACTTTTTTTTAGGGAGTACGAAAGGTATTAACAGGCTAAGTATGGTGATAAAGAATTAGAAGAGTAGTACGCTGGCCAAGGCATCAGGCACCCGATGAGATACTACCACTGGAGAGTTATAGCGTCTTTTTACTGGCCAGATAGTATTACATTGGATCCTTCTCTCTGGGTACGGTTCATTTTCCCTTTTGCCTACACATACACCGAATAGTCTGGCCTATTCTTTACATATCCTCTTCTGTCCTCATACACTTGACACATTGAGATTACCAAACAATTTTTCTTCACCCAAGGAACTACTGCACTGTAATTGTTCAGTGGCTACTTTCCTCATGGTAAGGGTAGAAAAGACTCTTTAGCTATGGTAAGCAGCTCTTCTAGGAGAAGGACACTCCAAAATCAAACCCTTGTTCTCTAGTCTATGGTACTGCCATAGCCTCTGTACCATGGTCTTCCACTCTCTTAGGTTAGAGTTCTCTTGCTTGAGGTTACACTCGGGCACACTATTCTATCTAGTTTTTCTTCTTTTTGTCTTGTTTTGTTAAAGTTTATATAGTTTATATAGGAAATCTTTATTTTAATGTTGTTGCCTTTCTTGAATTATTTTATTTTTCCTTGTTTCCTTTCCTCACGGGCTATTTTCCCTGTTGGAGCCCCTGATTTTATAACCTCCTGCTTTTCCAACAAGGGTTGTAGCCTAGCAAGTAATAATAATAATAATAATAATAATAATAATAATAATAATAATAATAATAATAATAATAATAATAATAATAATAATAACTATGTAGGGGGTGATAATGAGTGTAGAGGATGTCGAGAATAAATTTGGGTTAAACTATATCTTTATATGTATGTCATTAAGAAACTTTTGTCACGAGGAAGTATGATGACAAATGCATAAATGAAATTTATAAACCGATGAAAAAAGTTTTAACTACTGTACCTAAGAATGTGTCTGGAGCGTTAAGTTGAACCTGAGAAAAAAAATTGCATGGCCAAGATGGAGATTAGCAGCGGATGATACTTTAGAGATAGTTAAAGATTGGAATATCGATGTTCGTGAGAATGTGATGAATAATTGGTTGAAAAAGATAGATATGAACCTGGTGTATGTGAGAAGCTAGGACTGGAAGATAAGCAATAGGTGTTATTAGAGCAAAGGAAAAGAAGTGCTTAAAAGCATATGGTGAGGATAAAGTGAAGATAAGAGTTTACATGTACAGGCTAGTATGGAAGAGAAATTTATTAATACAGATGAAACGGGGCTGATTATGAATGATAATCATTTTGTGCGTGATTTTTCGTTAGATGATGTAAAAGAAAGTATGGCAAATGAGAGGCAGGGACATCGGAGAATGATAAGTAGTAACAATTCTTGTTTTGTTAAATAGGAAAAGATTTAGATGAAATTAATGAATTGCTGAAAGAAATAAGTACAATTATAGGACAAGATGATAAATAGGTAGATGGGATAAAGTATTATATATTAGAAAAAAGGAGTAAAAAAATGAATTGTAATAATAATATGAATGATAGCAATATAATATAGAACAAGTTAATTAAAGAATATGTGAAGGCCCAGTTACTCGATGCAAAAGTCCTGACTTGGTAATGAAGAGGTTTAAGGGAAGGATTGTGTGGAAGGATTTGGAGAACTAAGTAGGGACGAATGTGGGGGGATAGATTTTTATTCATAATTTTCAGTTCATTTCTTTCGTGTGTGTTTGCCAAATCCTTCAGAGAGAGAGAGAGAGAGAGAGAGAGAGAGAGAGAGAGAGAGAGAGAGAGAGAGAGAGAGAGAGAGAGAGAGAGAGAGAGAGAGTTAACGTAATGATTGTTAGTAGCCAGAAAGACTGTTGGTATAATCGAAGCTTTTTCTTTACTGTACATTTTTGTTTGTTAGATGGGTTAAGATGGTTACGAAAGTCTTATGCAATTGTTTTTTTTTATATTATTTTGACGTCAGCAAGTGGTGTCAATGAGAATGCTGGTTACATTTTCTTTTCTATTAGCTCTGAAAGTGTTTTATTCATTTATCAATCGTATTACCTTCCTTTTATTTGATCTCTTCTGAAACCGATTTATGATTTTTATATTGTTGATGACATTTGATTAAATAAAAACTGTGGATTGGAAAGTCATTTGAACCATGTGATTTGTATGATGATGA
>NC_090751.1:78181984-78191984 GCF_036898095.1 Palaemon carinicauda
AAGGGCTTCGCTTGCCCTCAAGGAAATTACTAGTATCGCTCGCCTTCAATCTACCGCAGACGGCTCTCCTCGTGAGGTGAACCTACTTCGTACCCTTTGGATACGCCGTTTACCCGAACCTGTACACGCTGCCATACCCGATGTCGATAGTTTACCCATAAAGGACTTGATGACCAAAGCCGACGCCCTTATGGACAGCCACTTCAAGACCTCCATCAACGCCTCCACCCCTGACGACGAGGATGCCTATTCAACGTCAACCAAAGCTGACATGAATGCCGTAGGACATACACGCCTACCCCGTGACGTGCCGAAGCGGCGACAAAGCCGCCCACCACCCACCAATTGCTCGCATCCCAACGAACGACTTCTACAGCCACTTACTACCTCCCATCCGCCGCAGTTTTGCTACTACCACTTCAGATTCAGGGCAACCGTGAAGAAATATGCCAAGGATTGTCAGTGGCCAAAAAACGTGTAAGTAGGCCATCGCTTGTGGCAGTGACCTACCTTGTTTCTAATCTTTTCTTTTTACAGGATGCAGGAACGGGCGTGCAATTTTTGGTAGACACGGGTGCTTGTCGTTCTCTTTTGCCAAGGAAACTCTTCAAGGCACAACGTAGTCTGTCTACATCTGCCGACGTCCGCTTGGTAGCTGCTAACGGATCTGCGATACCCACCTACGGTTACGAGAACCTCACATTATCGTTTGGAAACGGTAAATTCAATTGGAAGTTTCTCGTTGCTGACGTCACAATGCCAATCCTAGGTGCGAATTTCCTCTCTCATTTCCACCTTCTTGTCGATGTCGCCCACCGACGATTGGTCAACGCAGACTCATACTTGTCGACACCTCTTCAACCCGCCCTCTCTAACCTCGCTCTCCACTTCAGCGCACCCACGGATGCCTACGCCCAACTCCTCACGTCGTACCCGGAAGTTTTCCGTCCAGAACTTCGCCAAACGCCCACGGTTCCTGCCAAGCACGGTATTTATCACCATATCAAGATGACGGGACCCCCAGTCTTCGCAAAATTCAAACGTCTGGCACCGGAATAATTGGTAGCCGCCAAACAGATGTTCGCCGAAATGGAGGAAATGGGCCTTTGCCAAAAGGCCTCCAGCCCATGGTCGTCACCCTTACACATCGTTCTGAAGGAAGACGGCTCCCTCCGTGCGTGCGGGGATTACAGGCACCTCAACATGCAAACAGAACCGGATCACTACCCGCTCCCAAACATTGTCGACGTGACCTCCTACCTGTACAAAGCAAAGGTTTTCTCTACGCTTGACCTCCTGAAGGGGTATTATCAGGTGCCTATGAACCCAGAAGACATCACCAAGACCGCCATCACCACTCTGTTTGGTACATACACCTTCAATTACTCCTGTTTTGGCCTTCTTAATGCTGGGGCAACGTTTCAACGTCTCATGGAGGGCATCTTAGGGGACCTCCCTTTCTGTGTATGTTATGTGGACGACATACTTGTGTTCTCCTCCTCAAAAGAGGAACACCTCCGTCACCTGCGCATCGTGCTCGACCGCCTGCAACAAAACGGCCTTGTAGTCCAGTACGACAAGTGTACCTTTGGCGCCAACGAAGTGTCGTTCTTAGGGCACCGTATCACTCCTGAAGGAGTTCATCCCCTCCCTGAGAAGGTAGCAGCCGTTCAGAACTTCCCCGCGCCCTCGACCGTCAAAGCTCTGCAGGAATTCTTGGGCATGATCAACTATTATCACCGTTTTCTGCCAGCCATTGCTGCCACTCTTGCTCCCCTCTACGCCTCCCTCAAGGGCAAGCCAAAGGACCTGAAGTGGGGTCCCCTTCAAGAAGCAGCCTTCTGCAATGCAAAGAAGGCCCTATCAACTGCTGCGGCTCTCACTTTTCCTATCCCACATGCCCCTCTCCTCTCCACCGATGCCAGCGACGTCGCTATTGGTGCAGTACTCGAGCAGGTGGTCAAAGAATCACCCCGCCCATTGGCCTTCTTCAGCAGAAAACTGTCCAAGGCAGAATCGGGTTATTCTCCCTTCGATCGAGAATTGCTGGCGGTGCACTTGGCTGTCCGTCACTTTCGCCATTTCTTAGAAGGTACGCCCTTCGTCATTCGCACAGACCACATGCCTCTGGTGCACGCCTTCACTCGACAGTCTGACGCCTTGTCCGCTCGTCAACGCCAACATCTCTCCGCCGTGGATGAATACAATTGCACCCTCCAATACGTCCCTGGGAAAATGAATCCGGTTGCCGATGCCCTGTCAAGAAACACGTTGGCTGCCGTTCAACTGGGATTGGATTACAATGCCCGGGCTGAAGCCCAACAACAGGATCCAGAGTATCAAGCTTGTAGGACATCCTGCACGTCCCTCTGTTGGGAAGACTTTCCCTTCGAAGAGTCCAGCACCACCCTCCTCTGTGACGTCAGTACTGGTAGACCGCGACTATGGATTCCTGCTCCCATGCGCCGACAGGTGTTTGATTCCATTCACGGTCTTTCACATCCCTCGTGCCGTTCTACTGCACAGCGGCTGAAGGCAAAGTTCATTTGGCATGGCATTTCTATGGATGCTAAGGATTGGGTCCGCGCCTGTACTTCTTGCCAAACTTCCAAAGTACATCGACACATGGATTCAGGTGTGGGCACCTTTCCTCAATCTCAGCGTCGTTTCGCACTCATTCATGTCGACGTTGTAGGCCCCCTACCCACATCACAAGGAGATCGTTACCTGTTTACCGTAATCGACCGCTCCTCTCGTTGGCCTGAAGCCATTCCCATGGAAACTGCAACGTCCGCCTCATGTACATCTGCGTTACTCTCTGGATGGATTTCAAGATTTGGTATCCTTGAGCATATTACTTCTGACAGGGGATTCACTTTCACCTCTCAATTGTGGACGTCATTAGCGAATCTCCTGGGCATCACCCTACATCAGACAACGGCCTACAACCCCGCTGCCAATGGAATGGTTGAACGTTTTCATCGCACCCTCAAAGCAGCTTTGATGTCCCGCTGCAAGGATTGCAACTGGTTTACTCAGCTTCCTTGGGTCCTCCAGGGACTAAGGACCACTCCTAAAGACGCCCTCGACGTCTCGGCAGCTGAAATGGTGTACGGCGACCCGTTGGTCGTCCTTGCCGAATTTTTTCCTTCTACAACCTCCTCCGATGATCTCCAGCGCATACATCACGTCGTGGGAAAATTTACTCCGTGCAGCCAGACTTACAAGCCCCCAGCGAAACATCAAATACCAACGGACTTGCACTCTGCAACGCATGTCTTCCTGTGCAACGACACCAGCAAGCCACCACTAACGCCCCCTTACACGGGCCCTTTCCTTGTGATCCGACGCAGTCCGAAAGCATTCCTCCTAAACATTCGGGGCAAAGAAGACTGGGTCTCCATTGATCGTCTAAAACCTGCTTATCTTCCGCCAGATGACCCGCCTACAGTTCGCCTCTCTAGATCAGGGTGCCCTATTTAACATGTACAGTATGTCATTTTTAGGGGGGGGGAGCCATGTACCAACCATGTGTCACACAATTGTACATAATTATTTTGTATATATTATGCTTGTATCTGCGCTCTTCCCTCGCACGAAAAAGAACCTGAATGATCATATTTCCGGTTTTGCTCTGTAACATTGTCTGTCTCTCGAACAGATTATGTCCTGTTGCTTTGAGGTTTTGTATATAAAGGAGAGTGTTCCTTCATAAAAACCTCAGTTGATTGCATCCTGCCTTTGAGTTCACAACCCTCTCTCGGCCCGTCACACTTCATAAAACTAAAGAGATGGAAAGCCACGAGATATGATGAAATAACTGCCGACATGGCTCTGGCCGAAAATGAAGTGACTCCCAGTCCAGACTACATATAAGATTATTTTGTAAAATAAGGCATGAAGAGGTAAAACCTAATGAATGGGAGTTGAGATGTGGAGGATTAATTTTTGTTTTATTTTTACTTTTTTGTTTGCCTAATCAAGAGAGAGAGAGAGAGAGAGAGAGAGAGAGAGAGAGAGAGAGAGAGAGAGAGAGAGGTAGTTAGTGTATCGATTGTTTGTTGTGAGGAAGACTGTTGGCATATATGAGATTGTTTGTTTATATTTTTAGCTAGGTTACGACAGTGGTAAACGTCTTGGGTGAATGGCTTTTTCATTTGAATGCAGCAATTAGTGATTAATTATTTTTTGAGTAAGTATAGTTTTGTATATATTTGCTTGTCATGATTGTGAATAATAAGAAGAGTTTATTATTAATCTTTGATTATAGTGCGATAGCTTAGTTAGCTAGGAGTGTTTGTAAGTGTTTTTCTTTTTATTTGTATTTGCAGGCCGTAATTCCTCCCTTGGAGAGTTATCTTTTAAAAAGTGGATTTATTGATTGTTGACGACTTGGCTTGTAATAAGGAACTTGATACGACCACTCTGATTTATACAATTGTTGATGACCCGGACTGAATTAAATTCAGATTGCTGTTGATGATGATGATGATGATGAATATTAGAAATGAAACTATAAGAGAGATTACTCGAGTGTCATATGGGGATGAGATCATGATGAGTGGTAGATGGATATGATTTGGGCGTGGTCTTCGTACTCCCCCGAGAGATATTGGTTCACCAAACTTTTAGCTGGGCTCCACAAGGGCTAAAAGGGATGGAAGACCCAGGCCTACATGGCAGAAGACTATGAAGCGTGAAGTAGGAGATGATGAATGGAGAAGTATTGAAATAAAAGCTCAAGATAGAGACAAATGGTGAAATCTAACCGAGGCCCTTTCCGTCAATGGGTGCATGAGGAGATGATATATATATATATATATATATATATATATATATATATATATATATATATATATATATATATATATATATATATATATATATATATATATATATATATATATTATATATATGTATATATATATATATATATATATATATATATATATATATATATATATATATATATATATATATATATATATATATATATATATATATATATATATATATATACAGGGAGGTCCAAAACTAGTTGGGCAGTATTTGGAATTGGTTTATGTATCGGTTATATCATTAAAAGTGTGTTCACTATAAATATATTATTTATGCTATATTATTGTATAATTATATCATTATATTAATCTAATTACTCAAATTCAGTGTTTTCTTTTCAGATAATTCAAAGAACTCATAATGGCATATAATTTGAATACTGATGTCCCGCTGCAAGGATTGCAACTGGTTTACTCAGCTTCCTTGGGTCCTCCTGGGACTAAGGACCACTCCTAAAGACGCCCTCGGCGTCTCGGCAGCTGAAATGGTGTATGGTGACCCGTAGGTCGTCCCTGCCGAATTTTTTTCTTCTACAACCTCCTCCGACGATCTCCAGCGCATACATCACGTTGTGGGAAAATTTACTCCGTGCCACGAGACTTACAAGCCCCCAGCGAAGCATCACATACCAATGGACTTGCACTCTGCAACGCATGTCTTTCTGTGCAATGACACCAGCAAGCCACCACTAACGCCCCCTTACACGGGCCCTTTCCTTGTGATCCGACGCAGTCCGAAAGCATTCCTCCTAAACATTCGGGGCAAAGAAGACTGGGTCTCCATTGATCGTCTAAAACCTGCTTATCTTCCGCCAGATGACCCGCCTACAGTTCGCTTCTCTAGATCAGGGTGCCCTATTTAACATGTACAGTATGTCATTTTTAGGGGGGGAGCCATGTACCAACCGTGTGTCACACAATTATACATAATTATTTTGTATATATTATGCTTGTATCTGCGCTCTTCCCCCGCACGAAAAAGAACCTGAATGATCATGTTTCCGGTTTTGCTCTGTAACATTGTCTGTCTCTCGAACAGGTTATGTCCTGTTGCCTTGAGGTTTTGTATATAAAGGAGAGTGTTCCTTAATAAACAACTCAGTTGATTGCATCCTGCCTTTGAGTTCACAACCCTCTCTCGGCCCGTCACACTTCATAAAACTAAAGAGATTGAAAGCCACGAGATATGATGAAATAACTGCCGACATGGCTCTGGCCGAAAATGAAGTGACTCCCAGTCCAGACTACATATAAGATTATTTTGTAAAATAAGGCATGAAGAGATAAAACCTAATGAATGGGAGTTGAGATGTGGAGGATTAATTTTTGTTTTATTCTTACTTTTTTGTTTGCCTAATCAAGAGAGAGAGAGAGAGAGAGAGAGAGAGAGAGAGAGAGAGAGAGAGAGAGAGAGAGAGAGAGAGAGAGAGAGGTAGTTAGTGTATCGATTGTTTGTTGTGAGGAAGACTGTTGGTATATATGAGATTGTTTGTTTATATTTTTTAGCTAGGTTACGACAGTGGTAAACGTCTTGGGTGAATGGCTTTTTCATTTGAATGCAGCAATTAGTGATTAATTATTTTTTGAGTAAGTATAGTTTTGTTTATATTTGTTTGTCATGGTTGTGAATGATAAGAAGAGTTTATTATTAATCTTTGATTATAGTGCGATAGCTTAGTTAGCTAGGAGTGTTTGTAAGTGTTTTTCTTTTTATTTGTATTTGCAGGCCGTAATTCCTCCCTTGGAGAGTTATCTTTTAAAAGTGGATTTATTGATTGTTGACGACTTGGCTTGTAATAAGGAACTTGATACGACCACTCTGATTTATACAATTGTTGATGACCCGGACTGAATTAAATTCAGATTGCTGTTGATGATGATGATGATGATGAATATTAGAAATGAAACTATAAGAGAGATTACTCGAGTGTCATATGGGGATGAGATCATGATGAGTGGTAGATGGATATGGTTTGGGCGTGGTCTTCGTACTCCCCCGAGAGAGATTGGTTTACCAAACTTTTAGCTGGGCTCCACAAGGGCTAGAAGGGATGGAAGACCCAGGCCTACATGACAGAGGACTATGAAGCGTGAAGTAGGAGATGATGAATGGAGAAGTATTGAAATAAAAGCTCAAGATAGAGACAACTGGTGAAATCTAACCGAGGCCCTTTCCGTCAATGGGTGCATGAGGAGATGATATATATATATATATATATATATATATATATATATATATATATATATATATATATATATATATATACAGGGTGGTCCAAAACCAGTTGGGCAGAATGTGGAATTGGTTTATGTATCGGTTATATCATTAAAAGTGTGTTCACTATAAATATATTATTTGCGCTATATTATCATATAATTATATCATTATATTAATCTAATTATTCAAATTCAGTGTTTTCTTTTCAGATAATTCAAAGAACTCATAATGGCATATAATTTCAATACTGATGAAAGAAAATGGGTGTTAAAAGATTATTAAAAATCTCAACATGCTGAAACCGTTTGAGGAAATTGAGTTGAAACATTTTTTACTGAAGCCCCAAAGAAACAAACCATTTACCATATTCGTGACAAATTCAATGCAAGTACTCAATCCTTCAAGCTCCAAAAACTGGTTGACCCAAACAAGTCTGTACAGAGGATAATAAGCAACTTATTGCCGAAGAACATTTGTTAAGAGTCCAAAAAGGTCGACCAGAAGAGACTCTTTAGAAATGAGCATTTCTCAAGCGGAAATCTATCGGGTTGAAGGCTTATCACCCATGGCTTATTGGAGGAGGATCCAGACAGGCAGCTGCAATTTAGTGAGATGATGATGAAGGAAATTGAAGAAAAGACAGTTATTTTAGATATAATTATGTGAAGTGATGAAGGTTATTTTCAAATTATTCGGTCATTTAAGAAACATAGTTGCGTTTACTGGCATGGTGAGATTATGCATTTAACACTAGAATCATACTGGTATCAATGTTTGAGCTGGCATTTTAAGTTCAGGTGTTTAGGACCAATATTTTCTTATAGAACAGTTATAAGAGATAAATTTGTAGAAATTCTAATAAATCTAGTTGTTCCAAAGTTACAGGTACAGCCTTATTCACATAACCTATTTTTCCAAGATGGGCCCCTCCATATTATTCAAGAGTAGTCTGTGAGTATCATGATCAAACATTTCCTGAGAAATGGATTTGCCTAAGACATCCAATTGATTGCCTGGTACGTTCGCCAGACTTTAACCTAATGAATTTCTTCTTTGGGAGCACTCGAGGCCGTAATTTATAGTCGAGAACCAAGAAGCGTCCGTGATTTAAAAATGATTTAAGAGATGCGTTTCAAGAAATTAATACCAAAAGCGAGTTGTGGACAAAAATTTTGTCGAAATGTTAAAAGCAGACTTAACATGTGAAAATTGTTATGGAAAACAGTTTGAGCGCTGCGCTGATAAAATTTGGGGGCTTTTGTACTTTGGTTTACATTTAAATTTAAGGGCTTTTGTATTATTATTCCCTATGTTTCAACCAATACAATGTGTATTAGATTAAATATAGTGATTTTTTGTTATTTCCTTTCTTTCTTTTTGATCTATTTTAAGATATATATTAAACTGTTCGATTATAGTTAAAAGTAATACACACACAAACACACACACACACACACACACACACACACATATATATATATATATATATATATATATATATATATATATATATATATATATATATATATATATATATATATATGTGTGTGTGTGTGTGTGTGTGTAGATATAAATGTGTGTATACATAGATGTCTTTCAACATATGGACTTTGATATACTAGACTCATGTACGGGGTGGAAATCTTCTAGAGTTTTCTATAAACATTACGCGAAGCAAGTACATGAAACAAAACACTATGTAGTGGCGGCAGGTAGTGTTATAAAACCTGTCGTCTAGTGCTACGATGAACAGTGGACTGTTTTGGGACAAGTGCAATATGAGTATTATAGATTGCAATGCACCAACAAATTATTCCTCTGAAGAAAGAAAAGATAAATACTATGAAGAACTGCAGGGCATAATAGATGAAATTTATTATAATTGATGACTTCGATGCTAAAGTTGGAAGGAATAATCAAGGGATAAAGAATGTGATGGATGTCGAGGGTCTTGGCGAATTTGCAAATGAAAATTGGAACACATTTCATAAATTTTTGTTTAGCAAACAATCTTCTAATTGGAGGTACTCCATTTCAACACAAAAACATCCACAAATATACATGGACTTCACTATGTGGCAATTGCAAAATTCAAGTAGGTCTCATTACCATTAATAAAGAGAGAAGGTGGACTCTGAGAAATGTAAGAAGCTATAGAGATGCAGATATTGGTACTGAACACCAGCTCCTCATTGCCACAGTGAAATTAAAACTGAAAGCATCCAACAGAAAGATAGATAGAATACCTATGTTCAATGCAGCTAAGCTTTCAGAATGAGAGCATAGGGAAACATTTGCAATCGAATGTAGAAATCGATTTGCAGTCTTAAAGGCATTAAGAGTCGAAGACCACATATTTGACGAAGAATGGTGTGTTATTAAGAACATATATGCGTCAGTTGGCTAAGAAAGTCTTAGGACTCACAGTTTCAAGGAGAAAGACATGGATTTGAAATGATACTTGGGATGCTATAAAAAGAGTCAAAGACAAATATTGATTGTTGAAAGATTTCAAGGAAGTAAAGAAGATTACAAGGTACAGTATGCTGAGTTTCCAGTATTGATAGTGAGGTCAAAAGAAAAGCCAGGAATGACTGGAAAGAATGTTTAGACAGCAAAGCAGACTAAGCTGAAAAAGCAATAAATTCAGGAAGTGGCTATGGTGAAAAAATTGCTCATAAAATTATTAATGAAATCTCGGCTAGGGCTAAAAAGAAGAAATATATACCCATAAAAAGAGAGATGGATTTAATATGACAACAGTAGATGAAGAAAGACAACGTCGGATGGCTAACTTTAGTGAGGTTATGAATAGGAGATATGAAGGGAATAATTTGATGGATTTACCTGAAGCTGAAGAAGAATTTGATGTTCCCATGAATGAATTCAGTGTGTTTGAAGTTGAAGCCATCCTTGACAAACTAAATAGATGGAAAGAGCCTGT
>NC_090751.1:78204484-78244484 GCF_036898095.1 Palaemon carinicauda
CGAAAGCCCTATGACCTTTAATTATTTAACGAATTTTTCTCATCAAACCACCCTTCATTAAATCCATTCTATAATACAAGAGCTTCGCTTTTCAGCCTACGCTGAATAAATTCCAAATTATCCTAATATAATAGATAACCTCAATGTAATTATAGAATCACTAATGAATGCGAGAGATCATTTGTCGGAAAAGAACCTCACCTGAAGATCTCTAAGAGAGATAACTTGGCTTCTTGACTGCTCTCCTTCGCCTGACGACTTCTGGGAGATCTTTTTGATTTCGTCATATTCCCATTTGTCGATGAATCCGCCTTCGATCAGTTTCAGCATTCTGAATGAAGGGACTTCACATGTAACATTATATTTGTATTATGATAAATTACTAAAAGGTACTCTAAAGGACTATTTTGTTAATAATAATAATAATAATAATAATAATAATAATAATAATAATAATAATAATAATAATATTTAGGAAATATGCACTCTTTCAAGCAGGTTTCTGTTTTGCTTACAGTTGTGTCAGTTGCATTTATTTTGTAACTGAGATTTTCAATTTCTCGTATTTTCGTTTTCTGAACAGTACTGCATGCCACCAGTAGCTGTGTTATGTTGGTAGAGGAGCAAAATACATAGAACATTTTTGTAGATGTTGCTAAAATTTACTAGAAGTAATCTCATTAAATTCAGGGTACAAAAGAGTCAGGTGCTATGCGTTGCAAGAGGGTGCTGGATGCTCCTCTCATCATCAGGAAGAAGTGGAGCGATGTAAGTGGTGCTGGTTCTATCTGTCACAGTCACGCTGCTGCTATACTCATGGTCGTCGAAGTTAGGAGGGGCCTGTGCAATGCTGGTTGGACTACCACTGTTACGCCCTGATTAGCCAACACGCTCCCTGTGCAGGCTCATCATAATGCAAGCTGTTTTGCAGCTCATCATCCAGGTTTATTGACTGAGTCACTCACTAGGAAAGTCTCAGTAACAGGAGGGCTGTCAAGTCGCTGATCGTTCTTATGCTCGTTAATGTTCCTACGGAATGTTGACCATGATTGTGCTATTCCCAGTGATGTCCTCTTGTTTGATTATTTTTTTCTCTTGTGCACCAGGAGTTGGTGCATATTGATAGCTTCCTACTGATCGTGGAATGACAAACATTTAGATAGTCTCACTGTCGTCATTTCAACATAACAACTGGGGCATCCACAGACTTGGCATTGGTAGGAACAGACAACGTTAGAAGTTTTCAGGAAGTCCTGCACATGTAAGGCCGGGTTGCTCTTTATAATAAGGGATCTGGGTGTCATTATTTGATAGTAAATTATCAACTTAACATAATGTTCTTCTTATGTAGCCGATATGTTGTTCCTAGTATGACTTTGAAAGTACTGCTCTCACTGTAGCGCTCAGTCTCATACCAAATATCCATAGCACATCTGGACTCTCGCATGACCTGCCTGTTGGAGTAGCCATTGTTCATGACAACTTTGGTAATTCTATCTAGTTCTGTGTGGGTCATCGTCTAGGAAGAACACCAACGGACATGAGGACGATCAGTGACCCATAAACCTACCTGTAAATGAGCCTCTTCTGCCGAGTGCTTCAGCCATTCAGGAAGCAGCTTGGGACTCACTGGATATGGAAGCTTAGCGGCAACACAGCTTTCTTGACACTGAGCCCCACACAGGAAGGGTGTCGATCAATCAGCGTGCAGCATTGAGAGCCCAGCCCAACATCAGACTAACCTCAACTAACTGCCTTATTGTGATGGATCCCCTCCTAGGGAGCGGCTGCAGCCAATGGGATAACTGCTAACTGCTTTATCCCTAACTCTGTGCTAACTCCACTCACAAGAACCAATCATCGACCAGCGACCGAATTGACTAACGCCCTAACCCATATAAACAGTGCTAACACTACTTACATCACTCCACTTCTTGGCTGAAGATGAGAGAAGACAACAAGCACACTCTCACTATGAGTGGCAGTAGACATTTTTTGTACCTTGCATTTGACAAGTTTACTTCTGGCAAATTTTGTGTAAAATCTTAGAATCTCTTCTATGTATTTTATTCCCCTACCAACATAGCACAACTACTGGTAGCATGCAGCACTGTTGAGAAAAAGAAAATTTGAGCGATAGAGAAGCTCAATTACAAAATAAATGCAACTGAAGCTGCTGTAATTTTCAATGAAATAATAATAATGATAATAATAATAATAATAATAATAATAATAATAATAATAATAATAATAATAATAATAATAATAATAATAATAATAATAATAATAATAATATAAATAAAAAATACCACAACAATAATAATAATAATAATAATAATAATAATAATAATAATAATAATAATAATAATGATAATAAGATTAGGCCTTAAGATCAGCCCTTAAGAACAAGTTATATTCAATGAGCCATATCCGGAACTAACATCTCGTAGAAGTGCAGGAAACGTTTGGCAAAGGAAGAAACCATTAACCACATCAACAGAGAATGTTCTACAAAATGTTGAGAATCAATATAAGAAACGACCTGATAGAGTAGCTAAAGCTCTCCATTGGACTCTCTTTAGAAAATATAGTATACAATGCAGCAATAAATGGTAAGAACATCAACTTAAAGCTGTGGTAGAAAATTGGCAGGCTTAACTACTCTGCGACTACAGTATAAGGACGGACAGGGTGTTAGAAAAATATCAACCAGACATCACTCTGGTCGACAAAGCAACTAAAAAAATATTGCTTATAAATGCAACACTACCCTGCGACTCAAGAGTGGAAGATAAGGGGGAAAATATGTTAGTACCAAGACCTACGAATTGAATTGAGATGGCTATGGAATATGCAGGTAGAAGTGTGTCAATAATCATACCTAAGTCATTGAGAAGGAATCTTGAGAAGGTAAAACCCCTTTATTGCCCAAGGAATTGTAAAAAAGGGCTTGTTACTTGAAACAGCACTTATAGTGAGGAAAGTGATGAATTTCTACTGAAGCTGGAGGTAATATGGAACCCCATGCTATAAACCACCAGTCTCTGTAGACAATGATTGAAATAAAAAAAAATATATATAATGATAATAAGCGAAAGAAATGGCTACTGGATATTGAAAGTTATATAGATAGAAGAGATAAACAAAGGTTCTGTGATATCACAACAAAGGCTATAAGAAACCAGTTGATGAACATTCTAAACTGGAAAGCATCAGTGCTCAATGATGTTAATGGTTACTGATTCAAAAACTTCAGAGCCCTAGATAAAAAAATGGCAAAAGAACTCATGTACTATATTCGAAACCGCAATGCACCTGAATAGAGGATTACAAGAAGGACATATCTAATTTAAAAAGACAAAAAAATAAATAAATAAATAAATTAGCGAGCAACTACAGACCAATTAATCACCTACAAATAATGTGGTAGCAGCTAAGAGGCATCGTCAGCCTGCAAAATGGAGGAAGATTGAAATATCTGCACAAAATACCAGTTACTAGTAAACAATATGGTAATGAAGAGCAGCAAAAGAAGGAAAAGATACCTGTATATGGCATGAATAGACTAGAAGAAAGCCTTTGTAATAATACCACACTCATGGCTGGTAGAATGCTTGAAGATATATGATGGAGTGGTAATACCATCAACTTCCTCAAGAATACAATGCAAAACTAAAACTATACTTACATGTTCTAGAAAAACGCTTGGAGAGGTTAACATCAGGAGAGCTATATTCAGATGGAACTTACTATCCCCACTACTGCTTGTAGTGGCTATGGTCCCTAAGACAACACTGCTGCAAAAGACCGGAGTTGAGTACCAACTGAAGAAAGGAGGCAGCAGAATAAACCACCAATATGTACATGGAAGAAATTAAGCTGTTTGGAAAAAATGCTAGGGAAATAGACCTGCTGATCCAGACGCAAAGAATTGTAGGAAAGGCAATCAAGATGGAGTTGGAAATAGAAAAGTCTGCCCTAGTAACATAGAGAGAGAGGAAAAGTACCTAAGATGAAATCGATTAAGCTGTCAAAAGGAACGTCATCATATAAATAGACAAAGCAGGCTACAAATACCTTGGAGTAATAAAATGAGCGATAATGAAACAGCAAGTGATAAAGGAAACAACCGGAAGAGAATATATGCACAGATCAAGGCTATAATAAAATCAAATCATAACTGGAAATATGGCAAAGGCTATAAACTCCTAGGCAATATCAGCTAAAAGGTACAGGGCTGGAATAGTGTAGTGGAAGAAGTCAAAGCTATGTAAAATGGAAAAATAAACTTGAAAGGTAATGAGCATGTATCACGCACTACACCCAAGAGTAGGTGATAGAAGCACATCAACAAGACATATCTCTGGCCGACGAGACAACAAAACACAAGTATCACTCATACTCGTAGATGTCGCAGTAACGTGACTGGAGGTATGTATCAAGCACTACACCCAAGAGCAAATATTGACAGGCTCTATATACCCTGCAGTGAAGGAGGAAAATGACTCATCTGGATAGAAAATTGTTTCAACATCGAAAGAAGAGCACTGTGACAGTACCTTGAGACCAGTGAAGATGAATGGCTAAATAGTAGAGGGAAAGAAAACTTCATAAAGGAGGATGAAGACCCAATAGTGTTTGAGGAGAGAACAGGAAAACAGAGATAAGAACAAATGGAAAAGACAACCAATGCATAGAAAATTCCTTAAGCAAATTGAAGAATTATCTAGTAAGGAAACATAACAGTGGCTACAGAGAGAACTTAAGAAGGAAACTGAAGGGGGTGATAATAGCGGCACAAGATCAGGCCTTAAGAGCAAGATAAATTCAACGAGTTATAGAGAGAAATAAGTTCTCATCAAAGTGCAGGAAATGCATGGTAAAAGAAGAAACCATCGTCAGTGAATGTTCAGCACTTGCTCAAAGAAACGACATGATGCAGTAGGTAAAGATCTCCACTAGTATCTCTGTAGTAAATGTGAAAAACTATGCAGCAACAAATGGTACGAACATTAACTTCAAGCTGTGGGAGAAAAAGATCAGGCTAGATTACTCTGGGACCACACTATAAGGACGGAGTGGGTGATAGAAGCACATCAACAAGACATATCTCTGGCCGACGAGACAACAAAACACAAGTATCCCTCATTCTCGTAGATGTCACAGTAACGTGTGACTGGTGGTATGTATCAAGCACTACACCCAAGAGCAAATATTGACAGGCTCTATATACCCTGCAGTAAAGGAGGAAAATGACTCACCTGAATAGAAAATTGTGTTAACATCGAAAGAAGAGCACTGTGACAGTACCTTGAGACCAGTGAAGATGAATGGCTAAATAGTAGAGGGAAAGAAAACTTCATAAAGGAGGATGAAGACCCAATAGTGTTTGAGGAGAGAACAGGAAAACAGAGATAAGAACAAATGGAAAAGACAACCAATGCATAGAAAATTCCTTAAGCAAATTGAAGAATTATCTAGTAAGGAAACATAACAGTGGCTACAGAGAGAACTTAAGAAGGAAACTGAAGGGGGTGATAATTGCGACAAAATATCAGGCCTTAAGAACAAGATAAATTCAACGAGTTATAGGGAGAAATAACTTCTCATCAAAGTGCAGGAAATGCATGGTAAATGAAGAAACCATCGTCAGTGAATGTGCAGCACTTGCTCAAAGGAACGGCATGATGCAGTAGGTAAAGATCTCCACTAGTATCTCTGTAGTAAATGTGAAAAACTATGCAGCAACAAATGGTACGAATATTAACTTCAAGCTATGGTGGAAAAAGATCAGGCTAGACTACTCTGGGACCACACTATAAGGACGGAGTGGGTGATAGAAGCACATCAACAAGACATATCTCTGGCCAACGAGACAACAAAAAATAAGTATCACTCATACTCTTAGATGTCGCAGTAACGTGTGACTGGAGGTTGGAAGATAAGGGGACATTAAAATAGAAAAGTATCAGGAATTGCGAATTGAATGAAGAAGGCTATCTAATATACATGTAAAAGTGGTGCCAAGAATCTTAGGGGCGCTAGGGACTATACCTATGTCATTCAAAGGGAATCTTGAGAAGGTAGGAGACGATGTAGCCCCAGGATTAGTGCAAAAGAGGGAGATACATGAAGCAGCATAAGTACTTAGTAAAGTGAAGGACTCATAAGGAAGCTGGATGCATTCCAGAAATCCACACTATAATGAATATCTATCAGTCTCTGTAGACAGCGATTGTATAATAATAATAATAATAATAATAATAATAATAATAATAATAATAATAACATCAGCTAACTTGCACTAACAAGTGGTACGAGCACGAACCTGAGGGAGTGATAGAAAACGATCAGGTAAAGTTCCTCTGGGACTATGGTATCAGAACAAATAGGGTGATACGCGCAATTAGACCAGATGTGACGTTGGTTGATAAAATCAAGAAGAAAGTATCACTCATTGATGTTGCAGTACCATGGGACTCCAGAGTTGAAGAGAAAGAAAGAGGAAAAAAGGGACAAATATCAAGACCTGAAAACAGAAATAAGAAGGGTATGGGATATGCCAGAGGAAATTGTACCCATAATCATAGGAGCACTAGGCAAGATCCCCAGATCCATGTAAAGGAATCTAGAAAAACTAGAGGCTGAAGTAGCTCATGGACTCACGCAGAAGAGTGTGATCCTAGAAACGGTGGACATAATTAGAAGTGATGGACTCCTAACGGGGCAGGATGCAGCCCGGAACCCTAGACTATAATTACCACCCAGTTGAAAAGACTGCGATAGAGGGGAAATTGAATAAATAAATAAATAAATAAATAAATAAATAAATAAATAAATAAATAATAATAATAATAATAATAATAATAATAATAATAATAATAATAATAATAATAATAATAACAAACACTAACGATGGCCTGTATAATAGGTTAATAAACTTATATCTTACATCGGGATCGAACCAAACACAAACGATGTCGCGTGATATGATAAAACAAATTACTTCAACACATCAAAATCGAACCCAGAACTCTGGTGTGATAGAAATCAACTAACTAAGGACATCAGCTCTTCCATGGCTTTCTTTGTTTAGTATCATCCTTTCTAAACTGAGAGATCATGATTTCGATCTTTCGTATGAGGCAAAAATCTAATTATTACAATAATGATAATAATCCTGGTAACAAACATAAGAACTAAGAACATTACCCATTTTCCCAAGTTCATGTAAAAGAATACTAATGTTAAACTTTTTTTTTTTTTTTCATGGAATTCACTAATCACAAATATATATCTGAAGAAGGAACTGGGTAATGGAAAATTGTGTAAATACATTATTAAGGATATATAGAAATATGATCGAACAGACTTTGAAAGAAACTCATTCTATTTTTCTAGATAAATCAGTATAAAGCAACACTTGCATGACGTCAAATAAAATACAGCTCCTCATTTTACATGTATGATTACATATTTAGTTGATTATAAAAAACGTATGTAAATTTGATAATTTACTATCAGTAGAAAAAAAATAATAGCCTTTTGGAATGAACATTATTTACAAGTTTAATGCTTTATGGTATTGAAACAAACATATTTCCTTCCCTGATAAAAAGAGGCGAAAGACTTACACACGGTTGAAGGAGTCCTTATAGGGAGCTCCCGGGGGAACGACAAAGACGACATTTTGCGGGAAGAAAAGTTCCCGGCTGAAATGAAACTTGTTTCTTCCGAGACCTGCTCCCACTACCTTTGCCACATCTTCCAAACAGATGTGAATGACCTTCTTCTCAAGAACCTAGCAATGGAAGAATGTAAGAAACAGGTGATATCCTTGTTGCGGTTAGCGATAAAAGACCGTTGACTACTCTCTTGAAAACTTACAGGAAGAACTTCCTTCTCCAAAAGCAAGCAATAAAAGCATATAATAGGCGATATTGATTTACTTGCCTGGGTTAGAAATAAAATACCATTTACTATTCTCCTAATGATTGAAAGGAAGAATGTTCCTAAGAACTTGGCCATGAAATAGTCTTAAATGGGTTGATTGTGCTACTACGGTTATCGATAAAAGGACAATCATTACTCTCCTGACGACTGATATAAAAAATGTTTTTGCGTATGAAGTTATTTTCTTTAAACTAGCATGTAATATAAAAAGGGTTCATATTACTTACATGGTTAGCAGTAAAATACCATTTACTACCCTCCTTCAAACCGAGATGAACAATATTTTTTTCAAGAGTCTAGTAGTAAAAATAATTTGAAACTTTGATTTTACTGATACATTTACTAAGAAAAGTTCACTTACTACTCTCTTGTTCACTAAGATGAAGAAAATGCCCTTGATAAATTACAAACTGTAATTTGAGATATACGACCATCTGCTGCTTTCCTGGTATTGTAAGGAAGAATATTCTTATCAACAACCAAAAAGCGAGAGTATATAAAGGCAGTTAACTTTACAGTCACAGATAGCGAGAAAAAAAAGAGAGAGAAAAAAAAGCCATTTACTACTTCCGTTTTGAGTGCAGGAAGAATGTTCTTAACCAAGGGTAAATAATGTTAACGTCTTTGAATTTACCTTTACATCTTGTGATAAATGACCATTCACTATTCTCCTGACAACTAAAAGGAAGAATATGCTTCTCAAACACTTACTAGAGAGTAAATATAAAGGTTATCGATCTTGCTGCTAGAGTTAAGGAGTAAAAGGTCATTGAATACTCATCTGATGGTTAAATGGAACGAGGCTTCTCCCAAAAGCCTAGTCGAGTAAAAATAGTAATTGCAATGGATTTTGTTGATATGGTTACCGATAAAAGTCTTTTTCCTTCTCTCTTGACAACTAAAAGGAAGGATGTTCTTCTAAAGAGTGTACAAGGAAAATTAATAAAAGGCATTGTTTTTGCTGTTAGATTTAGTGATGATACGCTAATCCATACTCCCCTGACTATTAAAAAGACGAATAATTTTCTTAAGAACCTTGAAGTGAAAAAAGATAAGCAGACTAAATTTACTACTACTATTACAGATAAGACGGCTTTTACTACTACCCTCTTGATGGCTGAAATGAAGAATGTCCTTCTCAAGAACGTAGCAGTAAATTGATTTAAAAAGGGTTGATTGATTTATCCAGTGTGGCTAGCGGTAAATTAAATACTCTCGGGATGTTTAAATGGAAGAATGTTTTTTTCTAAAAACCTAGTAGTGAAAAAAATATAAAAGCTGTTTATTATACTTCAACAGTAAACAATAGAAGGACATTTGCTACGCTCCTTCTGAATAAAAAGAAGAATGCTGTTCTAATGAACATACGAGCGAAAAGGGGTAGAATTTGCTGATTTTTCAGCTAGAGATAGTAATAAAGGGATAATTACTAATCTCCTAATGGCGTAAAAGATTGTTTTATCAAGGTACTCAACAGTATAAGATCGTATAAAACGTTGATTTTCCTGTAATGATAAGAAATAATAGGCATTTATCATTCTAAAAATTTAACAGTTGTGGGGAATCGATTTTGGTTTACTTTTTGTTTGCCTAATTCTTTAATGAGAGAGAGAGAGAGAGAGAGAGAGAGAGAGAGAGAGAGAGAGAGAGAGAGAGAGAGAGAGAGAGAGAGAGAGAGAGAGAGAGAGTTAGTTGTTAAAATCCTTTTTGTTAGATAAGTTAGGACAGTAACATGACTTTTTTTTTTTTTTTTTTTTTTTTTTTTTTTTTTTTTTTTTTTTTTTTACTATCCCCTTTAGGCGTGTTTTATTTATCAATAGTACTACCTCCTATATCTTCGACTCCTCTGAGACTGATTTATCTTGTTAATGACATTGGATTGAATAAGAACTGTGGATTGTAATACATTTTGAACTATATGATTTATGTGATGATGACTTCTCCTCTCAAAGCTTTTATGGATATGGCTTGTTCTTAAAGAATGCGTCAGCAGATGATGACCGCAAGGCTCGTATGAAGAACTGGAATTAAAGGTCCTTTCATACTGACAGACTGCAGTTTAGCATCGGCCTAAAAAACTGTCGATTAAATGTTGTTCAGACTGCTAAATCTTGCGTGGAGTCTGATGAAAGCATTTGTGTTCAGAAAGGTGGAAGGAAAGTTAAAAATTAGGATGAGAATGAGGAAGGCCATGAAAGGGTGAAAGTCGTAAGCAATAAAATATAAGAAAAATATGATTAAAGATACGAATTTATTGTACAAGTCGATTTATTATATTCGAGTGAGGGAGAAAAAAACAATAAAAACATTTGCAATGAAGATAGTAGTAAGAATGAACTTGAGGAAATGTGATGGAGGTACCCCAGTGTGATAGATGTAATGAACATACTACTGTATTAGGTATGTATATGACTTTTTTTAGGGAGTATGAAAGGTATTGACAGGCTAAGTATGGTGATAATGAATTAGCAGAGTAGTAGGTTGACCAAGGCAACAGCCACCCGATGAGATACTACCACTGGAGAGTTATAGCGTCTTTTTACTGGCCAGATAGTATTACATTGAATCCTTCTCTCTGGCTACGGTTCATTTTCCCTTTTGCCTACACATACACCGAATAGTCTGGCCTATTCTTTACATATCCTCTTCTGTCCTCATGAACCTGACACATTGAGATTACCAAACAATTCTTCTTCACCCAAGGGACTACTACACTATAATTGTTCGGTGGCTACTTTCCTCATGGTAAGGGTAGAAGAGACTCTTTAGCTATGGTAAGCAGCTCTTCTAGGTGAAGGACACTCCAAAATCAAACTCTTGTTCTCTAGTCTATGGCAGTGCCATAGCCTCTGTACCATGGTCTTCCACTCTCTTAGGTTAGAGTTCTCTTGCTCGAGGTTACACTAGGGCACACTATTCTATCTAGTTTTTCTTCTTCTTGTCTTGTTTTGTTAAAGTTTATATAGGAATTCTTTATTTTAATGTTGCTGCCTTTCTTGAATTATTTGATTTTTCCTTGTTTCCTTTCCTCACTGGGATATTTTCCCTGTTGGAGCCCCTGAGTTTATAACCTCCTGCTTTTCCAACTAGGGTTGGAAGTAATAATAATAATAATAATAATAATAATAATAATAACAATAATAATAATAACTATGTAGGGGGTGATAATGAGTGTAGAGGATGTCGAGAATAAATTTGGGTTAAACTATATATGTATGTCATTAAGAAACTTTTGTCACGAGGAAGTATGATGACAAATGCATAAATGAAAGTTATAAACCGATGAAAAAAAGTTTTAACTACTGTACCTAAGAATGTGTCTGGAGCGTTAAGTTGAACCTGAGAAAAAATTGCATGGCCAAGATGGAGATTAGCAGCGGATGATACTTTAGAGATAGTTAAGTATTGGAATATCGATGTTCGTGAGAATGTGATGAATAAATGGTTGAAAAAGATAGGTATGAACCCGGTGTATGTGAGAAGCTAGGACTGGAAGATAAGCAATAGGTGTTATTAGAGCAAAGGAAAAGAAGTGCTTAAAAGCATATGGTGAGGATAAAGTGAAGATAAGAGTTTAAATGTACAGGCTAGTATGGAAGAGAAATTTATTAATACAGATGAAACGGTGCTGAGTATGAATGATAATTATATTGTGCGGGATTTTTCGTTAGATGATGTAAAAGAAAGTATGGCAAATTAGAGGCAGAGACATCGGAGAATGATAAGTAGTAACAATTCTTGTTTTGTTAAATAGGAAAAGATTTAGATGAAATTAATGAATTGCTGATGGAAATAAGTACGATTATAGGACAAGATGATAAATAGGTAGATGGGGTAGAGTATTATATATTAGAGAAAAGGAGTAAAAAAATGAATTGTAATAATAATATGAATGATAGCAATATAATATAAAACAAGTTAATTAAAGAATATGTGAAGGCCCAGTTACTCGATGCGAAAGTCCCGTTCCCGACTGACTTGGTAATGAAGAGGTTTAAGGGAAGGATTGTGTGGAAGGATTTGGAGAACTAAGGAGGGACGAATGTGGGGGGATAGATTTTTATTCATATTTTTCAGTTCATTTCTTTCGTGTGTGTTTGCCAAAACCTTCAGAGAGAGAGAGCGTTAACGTAATGATTGTTATTAACCAGAAAGACTGTTGGTATAATCGAAGCTTTTTCTTTACTGTACATTTTTGTTTGTTAGATGGGTTAAGATGGTTACGAAAGTCTTAAGCGATTGTTTTTTTTTTCTTTTTTTTTTTATATTATTTTGACGTCAGCAAGTGGTGTCGATGAGAATGCTGGTTACATTTACTTTCTATTAGCTTTGGAAGTGTTTTATTCATTTATCAATCGTACTACCTCCCTTTTCTTTGATCTCTTCTGAAACTGATTTATGATTTTTATATTGTTGATGACATTTGATTAAATAAAAACTGTGGATTGGAAAGTCATTTGAACCATGTGATTTGTATAACGATGACTTTTACTATCCAAGCATTTACGGAATTGGATTATTTTTAACGAATGTGTGTGCTCATGATGATGACATGGGCAGCATAAACAACTGACTGACTATTATTAGATGAAAGGGGCATACAACAGAATTGCTATTATTCGTTGTATTATAGCAATTCTCTTCTATATTCCTATGACATAATATATACAGTAACAAAGGCTATCAGAGGGTTCAACCACAGTGTGAAGGAGTAATGTATTCCTATTTAAGCACAATATTGAGTTCTTACACACACACACACAAACACACACACACACACACATATATATATATATATATATATATATATATATATATATATATATATATATATATATATATATATATATATATATATATATATATATATATATATATCGTGTTCATCATCATCATCGTCATCTCCTCCTACGCCTATTGACGAAAAGGGCCTCGGTTACATTTCGCCAGTAATCTCTATCTTGAGATTTTATTTCAATGTTTCTGAATTCATCATCCACTACATCACGCTTCATACTCTCCAGCCATGTAGGACTGGGTCTTCCAACTCTTCTAGTCTCTAGAAAAGCCTAACTGAGCATTTGGTGAACTAATCTCTCTTTGGGAGTGCAAAGAGCATGCCCAAACCATCTCCATCTACCACTCATCATGATCTCATCCTCATATAGTAATCAAGTAATCTATTTAACCCTCAATATCCTTTTGAGGGCTTTGTTCTCAAATCTTCTAAATCTATTGGAGATATATAGTCTCATTTTTATATGTAATTTCAGGCGATTTGATTTCCAAGTTTTACTTAACCTAACCAATGTCTGATTTGCTCTTTTCAATATTTCACTAAACTCTAATTGTGAAGACCCTGTATTGGAGTTCATAGTACCGAAATACTCAAATGACTATACCTCATTAATCCTTTCTCCTTCCAGTGATATCTCATCTACCATTGCATACTCCGTTCTCATCATCTTTGTCTTTCTTTCATTTATCTTTAGCCCAACCTCGTGTGATATTTCATGTATTCTGTTAAACATGCATTGCATATCCTGTAGTGTTCTGCTAACAAGGACAACATCATCAGTATATCAGCATATTTGACTGTTCTACGCATTACAGAATACACGAGGAGGATAAACAACACAGGTGGCAGCACATTCCCTTGGAGTACTCCGCTGTTCACATGAAATTCATTTGTTAAAACTTCATTAACATTTACTTTGCACTTGCTATGCTTCTTGTACTAACTATGCTCATCAAATACCAAAGGCACTTCCTCCAATTTTGGGGGGTAGCCGACATCAACAATGAAACAAAACAAAAAAGGGACCTCTACTCTACGTTCCTTCAGCCTAACCAGGGACTCAACCGAGTTCAGCTGGTACTGCTAGGGTCCCACAGCCCAACCTCCCACATTATCCACCACAGATGAAGCTTCATAATGCTGAATCCCCTACTGCTGCTACCACCGCAGTCATCTATGGCACCGGAGGAAGCAGCAGGGCCTACCGGAACTGCGTCACAATCGCCCGCCATTCATTCCTATTTCTAGCACGCTCTCTTGCCTCTCTCACATCTATCCTCCTATCACTCAGAGCTTTCTTCACACCATCCATCCACCCAAACCTTGGCCTTCCTCTTGTATTTCTCCCATCAACTCTCGCATTCATCACCTTCTTTAGCAGACAACCATTTTCCATTCTCTCAACATGGCCAAACCACCTCAACACATTCATATCCATTCTAGCTGCTAACTCATTTCTTACACCCGTTCTCTCTCTCACCACTTCGTTCCTAACCCTATCTACTCGAGATACACCAGCCATACTCCTTAGACACTTCATCTCAAACACATTTAATTTCTGTCTCTCCATCACTTTCATTCCCCACAACTCCGATCCATACATCACTGTTGGTACAATCACTTTCTCATATAGAACTCTCTTTACATTCATACCTAACCCTCTATTTTTTACTACTTTCTTAACTGCCCCAACACTTTGCAACCTTCATTCACTCTCTGACGTACATCTGCTTCCACTCCACCATTTGCTGCAACAACAGACCCCAAGTACTTAAACTGATCCACCTCCTCGAGTTACTCTCCATTCAACATGACATTCAACCTTGCACCACCTTCCCTTCTCGTACATCTCATAACCTTACTCTTACCCACATTAACTCTCAATTTCCTTCTCTCATACACCCTTCCAAATTCTGTCACTAGTCGGTCAAGCTTCTCTTCTGTGTCTGCCACCAGTACAGTATCATCCGCAAACAACAACTGATTTACCTCCCATTCATGGTCATTCTCGCATACCAGTTTTAATCCTCGTCCAAGCACTCGAGCATTCACCTCTCTCACCACTCCATCAACATATAAGTTAAACAACCACGGCGACATCACACATCCCTGTCGCAGCCCCACTCTCACCGGAAACCAATCACTCACTTCATTTCCTATTCTAACACATGCTTTACTACCTTTGTAGAAACTTTTCACTGCTTGCAACAACCTTCTACTAACTCGATATAACCTCATCACATTCCACATTGCTTCTCTATCAACTCTATCATATGTTTTCTCCAGATCCATAAACGCAACATACACCTCCTTACTTTTGCTAAATATTTCTCGCATATCTGCCTAACTGTAGAAATCTCATTCATACAACCCTTACCTCTTCTAAAACCACCCTGTACTTCCAAGATTGCATTCTCTGTTTTATCCTTGATCCTATTAATCATTACTCTACCATACACTTTTCCAACTACACTCAACAAACTAATACCTCTTGAATTACAACACTCATGCACATCTCCCTTACCCTTATATAGTGGTACAATACATGCACAAACCCAATCTACTGGTACCATTGATAACACAAAACACATATTAAACAATCTCACCAACCATTCAAGTACAGTCACACCCCCTTCCTTCAACATCTCAGCTTTCACACCATACATACCAGATACTTTTCCTACCCTCGTTTCATTATTGCTCTCCTCACTTCCTTTATTGTAATCTCTCTCGCTCATTCTCATCTCCCATCACTGGCACCTCAACACCTGGAACAGCAATTATATCTGCCTCCCTTTCATCCTCAACATTCAGCAAACTTTCAAAATATTCCGCCCACCTTTTCCTTGCCTCCTCTCCTTTTAAGAACCTTCCATTTCCATCTTTCACTGTCTCTTCAATTCTTGCGCCAGCCTTCCTTACTCTCTTCACTTCTTTCCAAAACTTCTTCTTATTCTCTTCATATGACTGACCCAATCCCAGACCCCACATCAGGTCAGCTGCCCTCTTTGCCTCACGTACCTTGCGCTTTACTTCCCCATTTTTCTCTCTATATTCTTCATACTTCTCTACACTATTACACTGTAGCCATTCTTCAAAAGCCCTCTTATTCTCTTCTACTATCCCCTTCACTCCTTCATTCCACCATTCACTGCCCTTCCTCATGCTGCCTCAAACAACCTTCTTGCCGCACACATCACTTGCAATCCCAACAAAATTTTCTTTTCCTAACCTCCAGTCCTCCTCTATATATATATATATATATATATATATATATATATATATATATATATATATATATATATATATATATATATATATATATATATATATATGTATATATATATGTATATATATATATATATATATATATATATATATATATATATATATATATATATTTATATGTACATATATATATATATATATATATATATATATATATATATATATATATATATATATATATATATATATATATATATTTATTTATATTTATCTTTATATATATATAAATACATATATATATATATATATATATATATATATATATATATATATATATTCATAAATATATATTTATATATATATATATATATATATATATATATATATATATATATATATTTATATATATACATATTTATATATACATATATATATATATATATATATATATATATATATATATATATATATATATATATATATATATATTTGTATATATGTATAATGTATATATCTATATATATACATACATATATATATATATATATATATATATATATATATATATATATATATATATATATATATATATATATATATATATACATATATATATATATATATATATATATATATATATATATATATATATATATATATATATATATATATACACACACACATATATATATATATATATATATATATATATATATATATATGTGTGTGTGTGTGTGTGTGTGTGTGTGTGTATATATTTATATCTTTTTCTTGTTCTTGACATCCTATCCGAGGGCATATGCTGAAAAAATATTTATTATCTAATCCCCTGTTATCAAAGGGATATTTATAATCCTATCATTTACTCCTTTTACTTTTACCACTTTTCCCTTTCAGTTATTATCTATTATGACCCAAACTTAATTTCTCCCCTCTTGTGACCCACTGTAGTATTTTATACCCATTTCCTGTGTACCTAGTTCCATTTCCCTTCCATCTAGTCTGCAGCTGACACAAGACACCTATCCTCTTCCTCTCCATCACATCTACTGTCTCCCTCTCGAACTTAGCCGGTGAAAAATGGAACAGGTTTTGACTAAATAGAAGATTGTTCTTCTAAAGAGGTTCATTTTTCTGCCACGGTTAGCAATAGAAGTGCATTTAATACTCCCTATGTGACTAAAAAAGGAGAAGGCATAGAACTAGTATTGTGTATGGATAAAAAGCCTTTTATTGCTTTATTAATGACTAAATAGAAAAATTTCCTCAGTATCCTAGCAGTGAAATAATATAAGCTGCACTGATCTTGCTTCTGGACATTACGAAAATAGGCCATTTGCTGCTTTACAGACGACTAAGGAAGAATGCTCTTCTCACGAAACCAACACTGAAAGAATATAAAGGGGTGTGTGTTTGGTGCTACATATAAAGATAGAAGGCAATTTACTACTCATTTGATCAATAAAAGGAAGACTATTCTTACGTAAATACTAGTGAAAGAATATATACCAGGATGCGTATTTTAGTACGGAAATTAATAAAAATCTATTTACCAAACGACTGATGACTAAGCGGAAGCATGTTCTTATCAAAAACCTGTCAGATAATAGATATAGAAAGTGCCAATCAGCAGGATAGAGTTAAGAATTAAAGACCACCGAATAATCTCCTGACTACTAAAAGAAAATATGTTCATCTCAACAACTTAGCAATGGAAGAATATAAAACCAGTGCTGAATATCCTGACAAGAAATAGGAAGAGAATATGTAAAGGGACCAAACAGAGAAAGGATCTAAATGGCACTAATTCGATGCGATAGTTACCGATAATGAGACACTCGCCTGGGTTCCTTATTCCAGGTTTAAGAAACCCATATGGGAATTTACAGTGAGTACGCATGAAATTGAGATCATAAAAGATTTATTCCTACTCATACATAAGTTAGCATCTTATAGTATTTTAAAGGTTGATTTATCTTATGCATAAATATATTCAAGTAAAATATACTGATTACTTCTTTTGATTGAGTAATTTTTGATAGCCAAAAGACCCAAGATTCTTTTTTTCTTTATCATTTAAAACATATGTCTTTTTTTTATTATGATGGCTAGGTTTCCATCATATTCTGAATCGACTGATAAACATGGTAGAAAGCTAATATATATTTCCATAAAATAAATATTTCTATAAATAATGCATCGGAGTTTCGCTAAAAATCTTACGGATATGTAATACTTACCATTTTCAGCCCTGCTGCTGGACTGCTAACAAAGCTCTGTGAACGGTCTTTATGGTTGAATAGTCCCCATACCTGTTTGTAGACTCCTACCTTGGCTTCCTGTTTATGCGAATGGTATTATATGTCAATTGGTTTTTGGAATAAAAACACACAATTCTTTCTTTTTCAATTATCTTTATGGACACGCAAATTTCACTGTCTTAACAAACCACAAAATCAATTGAAACTTGTATAAGTGATATAAAAGTGAGATTTAGCATACACTTAACGGACATCCTGTTCATCGTTACCTTAAATAAATATTCGTGGGTGGAGTCTTTCGTAACTGTGAGAGTAAAACCTTCCTCAACAGCTCTAGGTAGATCTAAAAGAGAATCTATAGGCTTCTCGTAGGCTGGAACAGCAAATGCTGCAGTGAGGGTCCCAGAGTAGAGAGCTATAAAATACAGAATATCATAGGAATTAGTGGTTTGGACATTCACACTAAGCCTAGGACAACATAGCTTAAATGTATTTACCTTTTAGCTAGGTGTTATATACTGGGAAATTCATCTAACTATGAAATAAATGCAGCGTTATAGCCATGAATTAATGATACCACATCACTAAAATTACAATTTCCATCAAAGCAAAACAGTTTTAATATGGCGGAGAAACTTACATGTGTTAAGATATGATTTCTGACCCATATATACTTTGATAGGTGCTTTCCAGGGTATTCAAATGTACGGTATAGTGGTTAATACAATTAGATAACATTAAATCTATCAAAGAGATACTTTACATGTCCGCGGAAATAATAATAATAAAAATATTGTTTTGATGGAATTTCTAAATCTTGGCATTAGAAAAGGATAAACAATATTTTTTTATACTATCAAATGCTTCTCACAATTTTTATAAGAAGAAAACGCCGAATCTTGTCATTTATTTCTCTGTAACATAAGACTGATATTTGATATCAAATATTCCAGAGGTAAAGGGATATATGTGACATCAAACTCAAAAGCGAAAAATGCCGATAATTGACATTAGATACTGCAAAAGATAAGGATGATATTTAACATATATTATTATCGGAAATAAGGTAGATATGTATACTAATATTAAAAAGTATAAAGCTGTTATCTGAAATTAACCACAATGGAGGATAAGTTCGATTCTTGACATCTAATGTTCAAGTGGTTAGTAGCACAAACTACTACAAAGAAAAATGCTTCGATTTATTGTCTAATATTACAAATGATATGACTTACTTTTACATCAATAGGTACAGAGGATAAAGTAAATATTTTACACCTAACATTAATTACAATAGATAAAATTGATATTCAATACCATTTACTACAGAGTATAAGACCAATATTTGACAACTAATGATAAAGATGATAAGATCGACATTGAACATAAACTGCTACAGAAGATAGTACCGATATATTTCTGAAAAGATTAAGACAAACATTTGACAACAACTGCTAATGAGGATGCTGTTGGTATTTTACATATATTACTACTAAGACAAGTTGGATATTAAACACTATAGCCTGCCCAGAATTACAATAAATGCGAAGTAGATTTCCAATAATGTTACTTTTCGACAATTATATAAATTCCATCTCACTTAAGGTCGAAAAGCATTGTACACCTGTCAAATATTCTTTCCCTATTCAAGTGAAAATAATAAATGAAATACGTAAGGAATAAAAGTGTTCGCTATGTTTGACGAAATCTATACTTTATTTTACGGCATTCTGTGCAAACGGTAAGTAGTTTAGAGGATAAGACCGATATTTGATAGCAAACACTTCGAAAGTTAAGGCTGATATTTGATTCCAAACACAATAAAAGATAGAGCCCATATTTGATTCCAAATACTATAGAGGATAAGGCTGATATTTAATACCAAATACTAAAGAAGATAAGGCTCACATTTAATACCACATATTATAGAGGATCAGACTGATACTCAATACTGAACCCTAGAGAGGATAACGTTGATATATTATTCCAAATAATATAAAGAAAGAGGTTGATATTTGGTACGAAATGCTATAGTGAATAAGGCTGATATTTAATTCAAATACTATAGAAGATAAGACTGACATTTGATACAAAATACTATATAGGATAAGACTGATATTTGATATCAAATACTATAGAGCATAAGACTAATATATAATACCAAATTCTATCAAGGATATTGTTGATATTTAATACTAAATACTAAAGATGATTAGGCTGATATTTGATTCCAGATACTATAGAGGATAAGGTTTATGTCTAATATAGAATACAACTGAATATAGGGTTGATATTATGTATAATATATTGCATAAAATAATGACAATATCTAACATCAAGTATCAAAGATATGTTCAGATATGTAACATGAAGAGCTAAGGGAATATTTTAACTTGTAAATGGTTTTAGGAAGCTATATCATAATAAATTGAAATTGCTTGACATTAGAACCTAACCTGAAGCTATCAAACAGAAGAGGTACCATGAGAAGAACAGAAATCTCTGAGGCCAACGCCTTGATGGTAGTAGGTTACTTTGGATTAAGATGCTTCGAAAGACGTTAAATGAGAAATCTTGTAGAGACCACTTGGGATCTCCATCAGAGATTCGTTGCAAAAGATGAGACTGGATCCATAAAAGAAGTCCTATGGTCAATGTTGCAATAACAATACAGAGCCATACCTGATTGAAGAGAAAAGATGAAATAAGAAGCATTTTTACCTACATATATATACCAAGGCACTTCCCCCAATTTTAGGGGTAGCTTACATCAAACAAATGAAACAAAAAGGGGACCATTCCTCTCTACGTTCAACCCAGCCTGACAAGGGACTCAACCAAGTTCGGCTGGTACTGCTAGTGTGCCACAGCCCACCTTCTCCCATTATCCACCTCAAACGAAGCTTCATAACGCTGAATCCCCTACTGCTGCTACCACCGCGGTCATCCAAGGCACCGGAGGAAGCAGCAGGGCCTACCGGGACTGCGTCAGAATCGCTCGCCATTCATTCCTATTTCTAGCACGCTCTCTTGCCTCTCTCACATTTATCCTCCTATCACCAGAGCTTTCTTCACTCCATCCATCCACCCAAACCTTGGCCTTCCTCTTGTACTTCTCCCATCAACTCTTGCATTCATCGCCTTCTTTAGCAGACAACCATTTTCCATTCTCTCAACATGGCCAAACAACCTCAACATATTCATATCCACTCTAGCTGCTAACTCATTTCTTACACCTGTTCTCACCCTCACTACTTCGTTCCTAACCCTATCTACTCAAGATACACCAGCAATACTCCTTACACACTTCATCTCAAGCACATTCAATGTCTGTCTCTCAGTCACTTTCATTCCCCACAACTCCGATCCTTACATCACAGTTGGTAAAATCACTTTCTCATACAGAACTCTCTTTACATTCATGCCCAACCCTCTATTTTTACCACCCCCTTAACTGCCACCAACACTTTCTATCCTCCATTCACTCTCTGACATACATCTGCTTCCACTCCACCATTTGCTGCAACAACAGACCCCAAGTACTTAAACTGATCCACCTCCTCAAGTAACTCTCCATCCAACATGATATTCAACCTTGCACCACCCCTTCTCGTACATCTCATAAGCTTACTCTTACCCACATTAGCTCTCAACTTCCTTCTCTCACACACCCTTCCAAATGCTGCTACTGATCGGCCAAGCTTCTCTTCAGTGTCTGCAACCAGTACAGTATCATCCGCAAACAGCAACTGATTTATTTCCCATATATGGTCATTCTCGTCTACCAGTTTCATTCCTCGTCCAAGCACTCGAGCATTTACCTCTCTCACCACTGCATCAACATATAAGTTAAACAACCACGGCGACATCACATATCACTGTCTCAGCCCCACTCTCACCGGAAATCAATCGCTCACTTCATTTCCTATCCTAACACATGCTTTACTACCTTTGTAGAAAATTTTCACAGCTTGCAACAACCTTCCACCAACTCCATATAACCTCACCACATTCCACATTGCTTCCCTATCAACTCTATCACACGCTTTCTCCAGATCCATAACTGCAACATACATCTCCTTACCTTTTGCTAAATATTTCTCGCGTATCTGCCTAACTGTAAAAATCTGATTCATACAAACCTTACCTCTTCTAAAACAACGCTGTGTTTCTAAGATTGCATTATCTGTTTTACCCATAATCCTATTAATCAGTACCCTACCATATATTTTCTAACTACACTCACCAAACTAATACCCCTTGAATTACAACATTCATGCACATCTCCCTTACCCTTATATAGTGGTACAATACATGAACAGACCCAATCTACTGGTACCATCGACAATACAAAACACATATTAAACAATCTCACCAACCATTCAAGTAGAGTCACATCCCCTTCCTTCAACCTCTCAGCTCTCACACCATCCATACCAGATGCTTTTACTACTCTCGTTTCATCTAGTGCTATCCTCACTTCCTCTATTGTAATGTCTCTCTCATTCTCATCTCCCATCACCGGCACCTCAACACCTGCAATAGCAATTATATCTGCCACCCTATTATCCTCAACAGTCAGTAAACTTTCAAAATATTCTGCCTACCTTTTCCTTGCCTCTTCTCCTTTAAACATCCCTCCATTTCCATCTTTCACTGTCTCTTCAATTCTTGAACCAGCTTTCCTTACTCTCTTCACTTCTTTCTAAAACTTCTTCTTATTCTCGTCATATGAACGGCCCAATCCCTGACCCCAACTCAGGTCAGCTCCCCTCTTTTCCTCACTTACCTTGCGCTTTACTTCCACATTTTTTTTCTCTATATCTTTCATGCTCCTCTACACTATTACTCTGCATTGGTGAGTCAGACCGTGACTCAGTCTGCAGCCATTCTTCAAAAGCCCTCTTTTTCTCTTCCACTTTTATGTTCACTCCTTCATTCCACCATTCATTGCCCTTCCTTATGCTGCCTCCAACAAACTTCTTGCCACACACATCACTTTAATCCCAACAAAGTTTTCTTTTACTAACTTCCACTCCTCTAAATTACCAGTGGCACTTACTTTCACTCTGTCATATGCCATTTTCAACCTTTCTTGATATTCTTTTTTTACCCACGGTTTTATTAGCTCTTCAGCACTCACTAGCTCCCTTTTACAGTTGGAAATTACAACTGCGAAGATGGAATATTTCCTATGTTGAAGTCGAGATGATATATGTAACAAAGGCAGCCTAACTTTCTCTCCACCATAACACAAACCTGGAGATTCATTATTCAATTTCAGAGCATAATATATATTACATTTTTGTGTCCTCTTGCCAATTTGTACCATCTCTTCTGTTTCATACTAATGTCCTGAATCATAGGTGAAGGTACCTAGACTCCATTGTTCTATATTAAATGGGCGTGCTCTAACTTCTGCATGCCTGACACTGTTAATATGGCGATTATTATCTTCTTCCTATGTTTGTTGGTTTCACTGAGCAATCATTCTCTGTTTGTTATTCTGAAGTTGAGTTATTCTTTTATTTCTTTTTCCTGATTTCTTAGTTCTGCAATTCTTGGTTGATTATTTTCAAGGTGAGAATTTCTTTAGTCTTCATTTTCTTCATCATGTTTAGATTACTATCTCTTCTGTTTCATACCGATATTATGGTCATACGTGAAGGTACTAAGAAACCATTGTTCAACATTAAACGGGCATGCTCTGACTTCTACACGCTTGACTCTATCCATATGGGGATTATTCTCTACTTCTTCCTGAGTTTGTTGGTTTTACTGGGCAATCATTTTCTGTTTGTTAGTCTGAAGTTGAGTTATTCTTTTCTTTCTTTTTCCTGATTTCTTAGTCCTGCAATTTTTTGTTGATTATTTTCAAGGCGAGAATTTCTTTGGTCTTCGTCTTCTTATTCCCACGTTGCTTACTGTCTCTTCTGTGTCTTAAGTGAAGGTGCTGATAGGCTATTTTTCTGTATTAAACGAGTGTGCTCTAACTTTTGTACACCTACCTCTATCAATATAGCAATTATTCTCTTCTTCATATATTTGTTGGCTTTACTTAGTAATCATTCTCTGTTTGTTAGTGTGAAATTGAGTTATTCTTCTATTTCTTTTTCCTGATTTCTTAGTTCTGCAATTCTTGGTTGATTATTTTCAAGGTGAGAATTTCTTTGATCTTTATCTTCTTCTCTGTGCGTAGCTGCCATTCTGCTGTCATTAATGTTCCTTCTATCTGAATTTTTAAGAGGATGGTGGTTCTGCCAGCTCCCAAGGGCACTCAGAGATTTAAAACTATCTCCTTTGTGTTTCTTGGAATTTTTTACATAAGATCACGCTTTTAGATTTTACATAGAATAATAAATAATTGAAGTTTAAAGTGAGTGGGTTTCTAGCCACCATAGCTCTCATAAGGGGTACTTAGAGATTCGAGAGTACAGATTTACTTCCTAGGAAAATTTTACATAAGAATACACTTTTAGTTTTATTTATCTGAAATTTTAAGAGGGTGGCGGATTTTGCCCCTTATAGCTCTCTTAGCAAGACATTGCCTCTTTTATATATATATATATATATATATATATATATATATATATATATATATATATATATATATATATATATATATATATATATATATATATATATATATATATGGAAATATCACCCACGAATGGCATTCAATACCGAATTCTCTCTTGGGAATATATATCTACTTGGCATTCATTTTATGGTAACAGCTTCTGGCCTGGTAGAGATTCGAACCCCTAACTATTCGGCAGGAAACCATGCATGCGAGGACTCTATCAACAAAGCCATTAAGAGAGATATAAGTTTATGACAAGTCCCCGTACATATTAATAGTGTTATTAAGGAATATGTTCATAGACTTGAAATAAACTCATCTCCACCATGGTAGCTGAATTGTGGGTTTGCCACACGTGGTTATTTTATGATGAATATATATCTCCAATACTCGTGATTTCAATCAATGAAAATATCACCAATGAAGGGCATTTAATACTGAATTTTATTTTGGGAATATATATCCACTTGGAATTCATTTTATGGTAATAGCTTCTGGCGGGGTAAAGATTCGTACCCATACCTATTCAGCCGGAAACCATGTCTGCGAGGACTCTACCATCTGAACCATCAAGAGAGATATAAGTTTATGACAAGATAGAATTCGGTGTTAAATGCCATTCCTGGGTGATATTTACATTGATTGAAATCACGAGTGTTAGTGATATATATCCATCATTAAATAACCACGTGTTGCAAACTCACAATTCAGCTATCATGGTGGAGATGGGTTTATTTCAAATCTATGAGCAGATTCCTAATTTCGACAGGAATATGTACGTGGACTTGTCATAAATTTATAATTCGCTTGATGGCTCAGTTGGTAGAGTCCTCGCAGTCATGGTTTCCGGCCGAATAGTTAGGGGTTCCAATCTCTACACGGCCAGCTGTTATCATAAAATGAATTCCAAGTGGATATATACTCCCAAGAAAGAATTCAGAATTAAATGCCATTCATGGATGATATTTACATTGATTGAAATTACGAGTGCTAGTGATATATATATATATATATATATATATATATATATATATATATATACAATATATATATATATATATATATATATATATATATATATATATATATATATATATATATATATATATATATATGGGGATATATATATACATATATATATATATATATATATATATATATATATATATATATATATATATATATATATATATATATATATATGGGGATATATATATATATATATATATATATATATATATATATATATATACAATATATATATATATATATATATATATATATATATATATATATATATGGGGATATATATATATATATATATATATATATATATATATATATATATATATATATGGGGATATATATATATATATATATATATATATATATATATATATATATATATATATATATATATATATATAATGGGTTATTGGAAAGGTGTAAAATTGTAGGGTGCAAGACTGCCCAATTCATGAAAGATGGTGGGATTCTGCCCCCAAAGCTTCCTCAGGGGGCACTTGGAAATTCAGGACTATTTCCATTACCTTCCAAGGAAAATTTTACATAGGAATACACTTCTAGTTTTTATATAGCTTCTCCAATCTTGCTTTCTATAGGGAACATACGCACACACAAATGCACACAGACATTATCTCTGATATATATATATATATATATATATATATATATATATATATATATATATATATATATATATATATATATATATATATATATATATATATATATATATATATAATGATAATAATAATAATAATAATAATAAGAAGAAGAAGAAGAAGAAGAATCATATTATTAATAATAGTATTATTGATAAAAATCAAGACAATAATAATATTATTATTAAAAATAATAATAATAATAATAATAATAATAATAATAATAATAATAATAATAAATGAAAAGATAAATTTCTCCTACCTCAGGAGTAAACGGAGTTAAGACTGCCAGTGAGCTACTCTTTATCTTAGGGGCTCTGGAATAAACACCCAGTGAGCCCTGTGTGTAAGGAACAGTGAAGTCAACTACGGTGTCTCGCTTGTCTGCCAATGAAGAAGAATGAGATACGCTGCTTTAAAAAAAAAAAAAAAAAAAAGATAGCCTTGTTAAGTTCCAGCTAAGGAAAATTAGGCCAATGCCTGAAATCCTGGTGAGGTAAAATAAATTTTTGCTTTTTGATATACCAAGCATATTACACGACAATATAAGCTTCGCTTTCAGTCATCAACTTGGTCTTTTTAACATTACATGATTATATGCTTATGCGTAATGACCCTACGCAGATTTTTTAATATAAGATACAATAGTTCTGATAGACCTTATTAGATGATACAATGAACACATTATTTGTTAGTTCAATTACAGGACTTGTTATAATTATTATCAGCAATTTCAGAATTAAAGCAATTTACCCTAGTTACACAAGGACATGTTGCTGTGGTAATCAGAGGCAATCGGTGCTAAGTTATGTTGATCACAATTAAAAACACATACATGAATTGGAGTAGATTGCGCAAACAATCTTACCATTGGCACCGATGCCAGTCACTGCCAAATGAATTTCCCTGCGAGCTGCCATTCCGATCATTCCTGTGATAGTCCCATCCGGTTGAGGGTAGCCAAAGGCACCATCCGGTGGGCCAATAATGCGGTAGCTAGAATGGTTTCAAGTACACTGTTATCAACTGGAGGATGAGGTAACAGGAGGATAAGGAATATTCTGGAAGTAATACTAAAAGCAAATTAAAAGAATAGATCGTATAAGAATTATTATTTCCCCTTCTAATGGTAGGGTAATCAGTGAAGGCTTGAACTAATTAATCACTAAAACTAGACAAGTCCATTTCTATCAGTATCAATTATATATGTAAATTCTCTGAGGAATCGGTAGTGCTCTTTGGTGATATCTGTTCATGTACTGTATCGAACAAAATAGAAAATGGATAGAAGTAACCTATGCAAATGATGCACCAAACAAACAAGCAGTATAAACCATTATGCAACGATGAGTCCATGAATCAATTATTCATCACAAAGGACCCATGGTACTTAATCGCAACAACCCCCCTGATGTTATCCAAGCCTATGTTAACAACACCTGGTTTTATCGTAGTTTGTGTGACATAAGCATTCTGATGAAATTTTATACCTTGAGATTTATTGCATAGTGTAAGTCCTTAAGTAGTGTGGAAATTATCATTTTATTCCTATATAGGGATTAGCAAACTTATTGTGCTGACTTTGTCTTTTTACATGCTTTTAAGTTTTGCATGTTTTTTTTTTTCTCTAAAAAAGGAACATGGTTTTATTCCATGATTTACTGTATAGTAGAAAAGCAATGTATAGTGATTATCAATTGTCTTGAGTAATGTTAACATGATTTTTAATTCGTGCTTACATTTTTATTTCATCATACTTTCCTTTATTAAAAAGAATTGCTGAAGGGAGGAGGCACTGGCAAAGAAAGTGATAAGGTCACTCTTAATAAATTTCATGAACATCAATTCACCCAATGTAAACCTTGTTCGGCTAGCAAACATGACACTTGAGGCGACGATTGCAAGAATAATCATCTGGAGGCAGCTGTGAGTCTAAAGAAGAAATTCCTATCAAATTAGTTAAAAAAAAAAAAAAAAAAAAAAAAAAAAAAAAATTGAGGGGGGTGAAAAGAATCAAGAAGTTTTTGATGTCGGATGCACATGCCTACTCACTAATCCAACCCTTACCACCCTCCTAACTCAAGGAAGTTAAATGCTCCAAACTATGGCTTGGTTGCTTAAGGCAAGGTCATCGCCCAGACCTACAACCTCTCACTCATTGACCTCACACATAATTGTGACGAGCCGAGAGAGGGTTGTGAACTCAAAGGCAGGATACAATCAACTGAGTATCTTTATTAAAGAACACTCTCCTTTATATACAAAACCTTATGGCAACAGGAAAATACATGTTCGAGAAAATGACAATGTTACATAGGCGACACGCCAACATGTCTATTCTGGTTCTTTTTAGTGCGACGGAAGAGCGCAGATACAAGCATAATACATACAAGATAATTTATGTACGATCGTGTGACACACGGTTGATACGTGGCTCCCCCCTAAAAATGACATACTGTACATGTTAAATAGGGCGTCCTGGTCTAGAGAGGCGAACTGTATGCGGGTCATCTGGCAGTAGATAAGCAGGTTTTAGACGATCAATGGAGACCCAGTCTTCTTTGCCACGAATGCTTAGTAGGAATGCTTTCAGACTGCACTGGATCACAAGGAAAGGGCCCGTGTAAGGGGGCGTTAGCGGTGGCTTAGTAGTGTCGTTGCGCAGGAAGACGTGTGTTGCAGAATGCAAGTCTGTAGGTATGTGTACTTCGCTGGGGACTTGTAAGTCTGGCGGCATGAAGTAAATTTTCCCACGACGTGACGTATGCGCTGGAGATCATCGGAGGAGGTTGTAAAAGGAAAAAATTCGGCCAGGACGACCAACGGGTCGCCATGCACCATTTCAGCTGCCGAGACGTCGAGGACATCTTTAGGAGTGGTCCTTAGTCCCAGGAGGACCCAGCAAGACTGAGTAAACGAGTTGGAATCCTTGCAGCGGGACATCAAAACTGCTTTGAGGGTGCGATGAAAACGTTCAACCATTCCATTGGCAGCTGGGTTGTAGGCCGTTGTCTGATGTAGGGTGATGCCCAGGAGATTCGCTACTGATGTGCACAATTGAGAGGTGAAAGTGGTTCCTCTGTCATAAGTAATATGCTCATGGATACCAAATCTTGCAATCCATCCAGAGAGTAGGGCAGATGTACATCAGGCAGACGTTGCAGTTTCCATGGGAATGGCTTCAGGCCAACGGGTGGAGTGGTCGATGACGGTAAACAGGTAACAATGTCCTTGTGATGTGGGTAGGGGGCCTACAACGTTGACGTGAATGTGTGCGAAACGACGCTGAGGTTGAGGAAAGGCGCCCACTCCTGAATCCGTGTGTCGATGTACTTTGGAAGTTTGGCAAGAAGTACAGGCGCGGACCCAATCCTTAGTATCCTTAGAAATGCCGTGCCAAATGAACTTTGCCTTCAGCAGCTGTGCTGTAGAACGGAACGAGGGATGTGAAAGGCCGTGAATGAAATCAAACACCTGTCGGCGCATGGGAGCAGGAATCCAAGGTCGTGGTCTGCCAGTACTGACGTCACAGAGGAGGGTGGTGTTGGAGTCGTCGAGGGGGATGTCTTCCCAATGGAGGGACGTGCAGAATGTCCTACATGCTTGATATTCTGGATCCGGTCGTTGGGCTTCAGCCATGGCGTTGTAATCCAATCCCAGTTGAACGGCAGCCAACGTGTTTCTTGACAGGGCATCGGCAACCGGATTCATTTTCCCAGGGATGTATTGAAGGGTGCAATTGTATTCAGCCACGGCGGAGAGATGTCAGCATTGCCGGGCGGACAAGGCGTCAGACTGTCGAGTAAAGGCGTGCACCAGAGGCATGTGGTCTGTGCGAATGACGAAGGGCGTACCTTCTAAGAAATGACGAAAGTGACGGACAGCCAAGTGCACTGCCAGCAATTCTCGATCGAAGGTAGAGTAGCCCAATTCTGCCTTGGACAGTTTTCTGCTGGAGAAGACCAATGGGCGGGGCGAGCCGTTGACCACCTGCTCGAGTACTGCACCAATAGCGACGTCGCTGGCATCAGTGGAGAGAAGGAGAGGGGCGTGTGGGATAGGAAAAGTGAGAGCCGCAGCAGTTGATAGGGCCTTCTTTGCATTACAAAAGGCTGCTTCTTGAAGGGGACCCCACTTCAGGTCCTTTGGCTTACCCTTGAGGGAGGCGTAGAGGGGAGCAAGAGTGGCGGCAATGGCTGGCAGAAAACGGTGAAAATAGTTGATCATGCTCAAGAATTTCTGCAGAGCTTTGACGGTCGAGGGCGCGGGGAAGTTCTGAACGGCTGCTACCTTCTCAGGGAGGGGATGGACTCCTTCAGGAGTGATGCGGTGCCCTAAGAATGACACTTCATTGGGGCCAAAGGTACACTTGTCGTACTGGACTACAAGGCCGTTTTGTTGCAGGCGGTCGAGCACGATGCGCAGGTGACGGAGGTGTTCCTCTTTTGAGGAGGAGAACACAAGTATGTCGTCCATATAACATACACAGAAAGGGAGGCCCCAAGATGCCATCCATGAGACGTTGAAACGTTGCCCCAGCATTACGAAGGCCAAAACAGGAGTAATTGAAGATGTATGTACCAAACGGAGGGGTGATGGCAGTCTTGGGGATGTCATCTGGGTTCATAGGCACCTGATAATACCCCTTCAGGAGGTCAAGCGTAGAGAAAACCTTCGCTTTGTGCAGGTAGAAGGTCACGTCGGCAATGTTTGGGAGGGGGTAGTGATCCGGTTTTCTTTGCATGTTGAGGTGCCTGTAATCCCCGCACGGACATAAGGAGCCATCTTTCTTCAGAACCATGTGTAAGGGTGACGACCATGGGCTGGAGGCCTTTTGGCAAAGGCCCATTTCCTCCATTTCGGCGAACGTCTGGCGGCTGCCAATCGCACCGGTGCCAGACGTCTGAATTTTGCGAAGACTGGGGGTCCCGTCGTCTTGATATGGTGATAAATACCGTGCTTGGCAGGAACCGTGGGCGTTTGGCGAAGTTCTGGACGGAAAACTTCTGGGTACGACGTGAGTAGGTGGCCGTAGGCATCCGTGGGTGCGCTGATGTGGAGAGCGAGGTTAGAGGGGGCGGGTTGAAGAGGTGTCGACAAGTACGAGTTTGCGTTGACCAATCGTCCGGGGGGGGGGAGGATATCGACCAGAAGGTGGAAATGAGAGAGGAAATCCGCACCGAGGATTGGCATTGTGGCGTCAGCAACGAGAAACTTCCAATTGAATTTACCGTTTCCGAACGATAATGTGAGGTTCTCATAACCGTAGGTGGGTATCGCAGTTCCGTTGGCAGCTATCAAGCGGACGTCGGCAGATGTAGACAGACTACGTCGTGCCTTGAAGAGTTTCCTTGGCAAAAGAGAACGACAAGCACCCGTATCTACCAAAAATCGCACGCCCGTTCCTGCATCCTGTAAAAAGAAATGATTAGAAACATGGGAGGCCACCGCCACGAGCGATGGCCTATTTACACGTTTTTTGGCCACTGACAATCCTTGGCACATTTCTTCGCGGTTGCCCTGAATCTGAAGTGGTAGTAGCAAAACTGCGGCGGATGGGAGGTAGTAAGTGGCTGTAGAAGTCGTTTGTTGGGGTGCGAGCGATTGGTGGGTGTTGGGCGGCTTTGTCGCTGCTTCGGCATGTCATGGGGTAGGCGTGTATGTCCTACGGCATTCATGTTAGCTTTGGTTGACGTTGAATACTCATCCTCTTCGTCAGGGGTGGAGGCGTTGATGGAGGTCTCGAAGTAGCTGTCCATAAGGGCGTCGGCTTTGGTCATCAAGTTCTTTATGGGTAAACTATCGACATCGAGTATGGGAGCGCGTATAGGTCCGGGTAAACGGTGTATCCAAAGGGCACGAAGTAGGTTCACCTCACGAGGAGAGCCGTCTGCGGCAGGTTGAAGGCGAGCGATTCTGGTCATTTCCCTGAGGGCAAGCGAAGCCCTTTGGTCCCCCAACGGTTCTTGCGAGAGATGAAAAAGCTTTGCTATACGGGCGGCTGGCGACGGCGAGTACTGCTGCAGAAGGTATGTTTTGAGGGCGCCATACGCTATTGGGGTGTCTTCTTGTTCACAAAGCCAGTCGGATATTTCTGGGAAGGTGTCCTCGGGTATCGCCGCGAGAACATAATCTGCTTTGGTGGTTGAGCGAGTCACGCCCCTGATGCGAAACTGGACTTCTGCGCGCTGAAACCAAGCAAACGCCTCTCCGCTGGCAAACGCTGAAAGTTTGAATGGAGCGGCCGCAGCACCAACTGCCGTAGAGTCCGCCATAGTACCAACGATGGAGGGGCGAGGGGGTTGGGATGGAAGGCAGTGGGTGCGAGTCGACTTCCGGGGTCACCAATGTGACGAGCCGAGAGAGGGTTGTGAACTCAAAGGCAGGATGCAATCAACTGAGTATCTTTATTAAAGAACACTCTCCTTTATATACAAAACCTCAAGGCAACAGGAAAATACATGTTCGAGAAAATAGCAATGTTACATAGGCGACACGCCAACATGTCTATTCTGGTTCTTTTTAGTGCGAGGGAAGAGCGCAGATGCAAGCATAATATATACAAAATAATTTATATACGATCGTGTGACACACGGTTGGTACACCCTCATTACGCATCATTCCTTCCCCCATCTCTCCGTACAACACGACTCCACCTCGATCTATGGCCTAAATGAAGAATATGAAGGAAGTGAGGAGTTAAATGCTAGCCTACCCACCCAGCAATAATAGGAGGGGGAGTCAAACAATAATGAAGTGGATCATATGGACTTACCTGTACCCAGAGGATGTGGGAAAATTTTTTTGCCCTATACGTGGGAGAATATTGAGACAATGAGAAGAAGACTCATATGTAATTTTGTAGAAATTTTTTTTTGGTTCTTGGAAGCCATTATAGTTCTGGTCTTTGGCCAAAACCATTGGCAATATATGTTTATGCATTTCTTTTTTCTAAAAAATTTTGATCCTTGCATCTTTTTGAAGATTTTTGTTAATATCGACGAAACATTTTTTAAGTGGTACAATTGATAACTGTATTAGTATGAATTTAAAGATAATGAACTGAATGACCAAATTATAGCAATAATTTAGAAATATATGTGATCTTTATGGCAATAACTTTAAAAAGGCATGTACACACAATCACACAAATATATATATATATATATATATATATATATATATATATATATATATATATATATATATATATATATACATATATATATGTATATGTATATATATATATATATATATATATATATATATATATATATATATATATATATATATATATATATATATATATATATATATATGTATATATATATATATAAATATATATATATATATATATATATATATATATATATATATATATATATATATATATATATATATATATATATATATATATATATATATATATATATACACACACATATATATATGTATATATATACATATATATATATATATATATATATATATATATATATATATATATATATATATATATATATATATATATATATATATATGTATGTATGTATATATATTAGCACTATTGATTCTACAAAATACTGTTTCATTCGGAATTAATGTTTGTTAATCTTCAAGCCATTGAGGGAGCTTGCTTTCTTCAACCACGTTCAACTTTAGAGATGGTGCCCGTGTCAAAATTTTAAATTAGACAATCTCATTTAGCAATAATTCTATGTGTTTCAATCATTGTAATAGGCATACAATTATGTAATACAAACAGTTTCACTTTAGTTTTAAAATACGTCACAGTTTTTAGGTGGCTAAAATATTAGGTATTTTGCACTTGAATTGTTTTTTTTTTTTTATTGTTTTTTTTTTTTTTTATGACAGTAAGTATGCTTAAATTTAGTCATACATGTACAGTAAATTAGTTCAAATGTTTCTGAATCAGGGTTTTTGCATAGAAATAAATCTATGGACACTATGCTAGTAATATATTCACAAATGCTCTACATTCGTGCCATAGTATTAGAACTTAAAAAGGAGATTTAATTCTGTGTGCATATGCTGCATTATATGTTGTCTCATTTGTGTATTTAGGAGAAAGTAGTCAACTCTATGAGAGAGAGAATCTGTCCCTGAGCTCTCGTTAAAATAATGAAATAGAAAACAACAGATAGATGTACTGAAAATGAAAATATTCTGATTTGCCCTGTATATGTTCACTGGTGTGCAGCCATGTACTGGCCTTACAAGTAAGTTGTCATTAGTTTTGATCATCGCAAGCATCTAATGAATCACCAATCCCCATTTCTTTACAATCAACGATGTTTAGCCAATATCCTTCGTCTGCTTCACACTGAAAAAAAAAAAAAAAAAAAAAAAAAAACTCTTTGCAGAACATCTGATTTTGTTTACATGAACACCGTGATGTACATTGTGATTAACAACAACTAAATTTTAGGAGTTTCACTGTGGGAGTATGGTTGAAAACTCAGAAGAGGCTAATAGGAGTGCCATTCCTTATGTGGTTGGAGGGGGTGAGTCAGGCAAAGGCATCAAATCATTCTCCCAGTTCATTGCTTCGTATTGTTAGCGATATACTTTTTTATAGAAGTGCTGCATGCTTAGATGGAAACTCCCCCCCCCCCCCCGATTTTTGCTGAAGAGGTCGCATCTCACAAAGCAATGTCATTCAAGCCAGTTCCTGGTGAACATTCCTTACACACAAACGTTTATAAGGCTCTAGGCACGTCACTGTGAGACATTAATTTTGCCAAATATGTGAAAGCTTTGAATATTTCATCATCAGATTTGATAGATTCCTTGACCCATGTCACTTATGAAGGCATGTTGCAGAAAATCATTTTACACAGAGAACATCATAATAATGGCTCTTCAGGATTTGACAGTTCTCGGGGTGAAGCTCACTTTCGGACAAAGTTATGAACTGTGATACAGACCTTGTAAGAGCACATCAGTATCTTGAGACTGTCATCCTGTGTGGCTCCTCGTCTGACAGCAACGTAAAAGAACATGATCAGTTTGCTATTGACCTCCTCATGGGAACTACTCAAATGATCAACTGAGACACGCGGTGTTCTTTGAGATGTCATTCCTGAATGCAACCACTAAAACTGTTTTTGTCTCTTAATTGCCAGAGACACTGTCGGGTCTTTGTGTTGTATTATGCAAGAAACTTCCCATTAGATACATTTTCTGTGAGTAATATCGGTCACTTGATAGACAAATCCCAAATAGTAGCAGAACCCTGACATTGGTCTTTGTTATAGTTTCTTACCTTTTGTGCAACTATCTTCCAAAGTCCACACATGCTTTGATCCATGTTCGTTATCCAATTCCTTGCAAAACAGCCATTTCATCCAAACATATAGCTCGTTTTTTTGTAATTAGTTTCGACAGTATAGGCAGTTGAAACTTTATTTCCTAGTGCTTCAGGGACAGGCTTTCGTAGGTGTATGGTGAAAGTTGTGCTGTGCTAGAGAAAATTAATCGTGGATTGGATAAAAGTTCATATCATCCATAGACTCTTTTAGCTCTTTTAGAAACTTGTCGAGAACACTGTCAGCATTATACACCCAGCGCCTCATATGATGCCTCGCATAAATTACCCGTTCGTCATCTGGATTTATGTCATTATTCAGACGTATTTTCAGAGCATCACACACACATTTCAATGTCACTTCACAGCTTAATCCCACTGCTTATTGACCATAGTTCCTGCTATGCTCCAAGTGAATTGCTGTCTTCCTGACAGAGAAAACCTAATGTTTTATCAAAAAGTAGACAGAAATATCAGGTAAATGGCAATGATGTATCCTTTTGTTCTACATAATAACTGGAACATGGAATTGCAGTACCTTGAGTTTTTGGAAGTCTTTTTGTTTATAGAAGCAAGTTTTTTTTTTTTTTTTTTTTTTTTTCCGACCGCAATACATTTTGATACCTTTGCTTAGTAGCATCTTCATATTGTATGTCACTAGTTTCAAGATAGCATTTTCTGAGCCAGCTCCTTTAGTTGGTCATAAAGGATAATGTACTAGGTCCGAGAAATGTTTAATTGATGATCGAATAGTTGCTATCTCCGTAAGTTGCTTGGTTATACACAGAGTTAGAAGTCTCCCAAAAGATCTAGCTTTTGAGGTTTTAACCAGTGCTTTTCCTGACTCATAGCACACAATACGTAAACTTTATTCAAAATATTCCAATTCTACTCAAAGGATTTTGGGCTAATCTTTTTCTGCTATGCTTATTGTTTTACTATTTCATATGTCACAACTTTGATATTATAAGTGAAAAATAGCATCGTTTTAATACAAAATCATCACAAAAAGGGAATATCTTCAACCAAACTAAAATTCATGCAAACAGGCAGACATATTTAGTATGAAAACAATATGATGTGTAAAATGGCTTATGTGTGGTGCACTCTTACGAGTCAGTTAAATAGAGCAAAAAAAAAAAATTGCATGACTTTACGCTTCCCCACTGGCCTCAATTTTCAAAGAAAGAAGAATAGTAAGTTGTGTCATGTTGTTCCTACGATGCTATAAAACAAAAATAGCAATGACGCAAATAAGTATAATTTTTACAGAACTTTTTTGGTGGTATAACACCTATCACATTGCTAACTCTTCCATCACTATATTGGCTTTCACTCGAACTCCATGGATGAGAAACAACTTGACATGTCTGTTGTCATCTCAGACTTTTTCCATATTGCTTTTCGCTATGACATTGCTTGTTTTCATTGTAAAACACACATACATACAGACACACAAACACACACACATACACACATGTATATATATACAGTACATATATATATATATATATATATATATATATATATATATATATATATATATATGTATATATATATATATATATATATATATATATATATATATATATATATATATATATATATACATATATATATATATATATATATATATATATATATATATATATATATATATATGTATATATAACTATATATATATATATATATATATATATATATATATATATATATATATATATATATATATATATATTCAGGAAGAACTGATGGAGTTGGAAGAGAAGTGGTTGGAATGATGATGACACAGAGAGGCGGAAAGGCATTAACTGAGTGGCGAGCTATAATAGCAGATTTTTACTTGAAAAGTCTTAAATCAAAGCAGTGCAATATGAGCATTATAGTGTACTATGCACCAAGAAATGATGCCCCTGAAGAAATTAAAGATGAATGCTATGAAGACCTGCAGAGTCTAATGGATGAGATCCCCGAGAGAGATATGGAAATTGTGATTGATGACTTCAATGCTAAAGTTGGAAAGATTAATCAAGGCATGGAGAATCTGATGGGTGTTGATTGACTTGACGAAGTTGCAAATGAAAATGGAGCCAATCTTATGTTTTTGCTCGGCAAACAATCTTGTTATTGGAGGTACTTTTTCCTAGCACTAGGACATTCACAAGTATACATGGACTTCACCCTGTGGCAATTACAAAAATCAAATCGATCTTATAGCCATTAATAAAGAAAGGAGGAGGACTCTAAGAAATGTAAGAAGCTATAGAGGTACAGATATTGGTAGTGATCACAAGATCGTCAATACCACACCGAAATTAAAAATGAAAGCACCCAACAGAAATGTACATAGAATACCCAGGTTTGATATAACTAAGCTTCTAGAAGATAAGCTCAGAGAAACCTTTGCAATTGAATGTAGGAATGTATTTGCAGTCCTAGAGACTTTAAGAGAAGAAGAGTAAACAATTAACGAAGAATGTTGTGATATCGAGAACATATATCAGTCAGTTAGTAGTGATGTTTTGGGACATGCAGTTAGAAGGAGAGAGCCATGGATTTTGCATGATCCTAGGGATACTCTAAAAAGGAAATAAAGATAAAAATAGATTGTTGAAAGAGTTTGAGGAAGAAATCAAAATTAAAAGGTAGAGCATGCAGTATTGATAATGAAGTGAAAAGAAAACACAAGAATGAATAGAAAGAATATTTAGACAGTAAAGCAGATGAGGCTAACAAAGCTATGAATAGGAGGAGTGTCTATGGTGTAAGAATTGCTTATAGAATTTTTAATGAAATCTTTACTGGGGCAAATAAGAAGAAGCATATATTCATCAAAAAGAGTGATGGATCTGTTATAACAACCAAGGATGAAGAAAGGCTGCGTGAGATTGAATATTTCAGTGAGGCCATGAATAGGAGATATGAAGGAAAAAAATTGATTGATATACCCGAAGCTGAGGAATTCAGTGTGTTTGAAGTCAAGGCTATTCATAAAAATCTCAAGTGATGGGATGGCCCAAGATACGATGGAATAACTGCTGACATGATATTGGCTGAAAATGATGTGACTTCCAGAATACTAACAAGATTAGTTTGTATAATATGGCATGGAGAGACAAAACCTGATGAATGGGAGCTAGGAGTGTTGGTGAAAATAGCATGAAAATATATAGTTTGACCAGAGAGAAAGATTGATGAAAAGCTGAAAGATAAACAAGCGGGATTTAGAAAAGATAGAAGTTGTACTGACCAAATTTTCATTTTGCAGCATGTTGTACAGCAATGTGTAGAATATAGGAATTCAATGTTGAATGGCATTTGTGGTCTATGAAAAAGCCTTTGATCGTGTGCACCGGCCAATTTTGTGGAGAGTCATGCGTTATTATGGAGTTCCTCTTAAATATGTAGATTTGATTAAGTCCGTTCATGAGCAAAGTGAGTACAAAGTTAATGTTAGTGAAGTCCTACCAAATGAATTTTCAGTGAACAGTTGAGTACACCAAGGGAGTGTGTTGTCACCTATGTTGTTTATCCTCTTCATGGATTTTGTAATGCATAAAAAAGTTGGAAATGGTGGAGAAGGATTGGAAAAGATTGGTAATAGGAATTTAGCTTACCTAGAGTATGCTGATGACGGTGTCCTTATTAGCAGAACACCACAGGATTTGCATTAATTGCTTACCAGAATGCATGAAATATCACAGAGATGATGAGAACGGAATGTGCAATTGAAGGTGAAATATCATTAGAATGAGGTAGAATTATTTAAATATTCAGGAACTCTGATATCGATTACAGGGTCTTTAGAATGGGAGTTTAATAAAAGATTAAAAAAGGCAAATCAGACAATGGCTAGGTTAAATAGAATTTGGAAAACAAATCGCCTGAAATTATAAAAAAAAATCAGGCTATATATCACTTAAGTGAGATCTGCGATAATGTATGGACATGAGTCGTGGTATGACAAAGGAACAATATCTAACAGATTTTGTAGATCTGAGAACAGAGCCATCGGAAGAATATTGGGAGTTAGATGGGAGGACAGGATTAGAAAGGAAACTATTAGAGAGATTTCTCGAGTGCCATATGTGTATGAGATTATGGTGAGGGCCAGATGGAGATGGTTTGGGCATGCTCTTCGAACTTCCCAAGAGAGATAAGTGT